>NC_142772.1:41483848-41810098 GCF_988280905.1 Pimephales promelas
CACCTCAAACTTCCTCCGGCGTACCGAATTAGAGAATTAGTCTTCCATGTTTCAAAGATTAAGAATACGATATCACAAGAAATACGATATCACAAGTTTTTTCAGGAAGGATCACGATTGACTATTTTATCACACTTTTTTCATGTTGGTTGTTAAGACTATTTATATACCTTTATATTCTATTAATATATATAGCCAAACTAATTTCCCTATTTCAAAAATTTAGCACTACAAGCTAAATACAAAATACAAAAAAACAATGACAGACCATTTAGGTCAAAGTAGAAGTGAGCCAAAATATTTCACATTAATTTATTTCATTATTTTATCTTTGTTATTAAAAATAAGAACAAAGATGCAAATTACAAATAATAGGCCAAATAGAACATAAAATACAAATGAAATTAACTTCAGTAGCTTTAATAAGAATCAATGTATATTTAAATCGGTTTTTCAGTCAAGAGAAGGAAGTGATTTTCTCTTTGTCTTTTGTTGTTTGATTAACATTAATGACACAAGTGGCAGAAGGTTTATTAGGCTGTGGTTGTCACACATATGAAGGTCCAAAGATGATGAAGAAGTCCAAAGTTACAAACTAAAGTAAATTTAACGATATAATCCATGCAGAACTGAGGAAACAAATGAACTTAAGTATGCACTGATAACAAACTCAAATACGAACAGCTGTATTAATTAAATTAATATCCATGGTCCCAAACAAGTGGAAATGTGAACAAAGAACGGGAAATAATAAGTCCATTAGAATGAAAACTGTAAACAGACAGTTGGTGACAGCAGTCAATTTAATACTGAATGCACAGATCTACAGGCATCCGATTTCCCCCCAACTCTTTACATTCACTAAAGACATAAAAGACTGCATTTATGTTATCCTTGTATGTATTTGACAGTTAAAGAGCAATAAGAACTAGTTGTCACTCGCTGTTGGACAGGCTTTTAGTGTGTGAGCACTTCATACGCACTCAGGAAAGCTTATGTCAGAACTGCGTGTAAATCAAATGTTAACTGGCAAGGCTTTAAAACCCATGCAAATAATAAACTTCAATGATCGCGAAGAACTGCACTTTCATGTGAGTGTAACCCTACACCTGCATTGTTAAACTGGAAGTGAATGCGTTTTCGCTGTACAGAATAGGTGCCTATGTTGGGATGCAAACATCAGAACTGCAACTGATAGAATGTGTGCACTGAGTCTGTAGTAGCACGACATTATGATCTCACTTCAAAAGCAGATCATGGAGACAATTTAATTGTTCACCAACTAAGATCATGATATTGCATACCCCTATGAAGCAATATGAGACAAGTGTTGAAATAATTGCTTGTTCAAAATCATGGCCCATTCTAGTAAGTGCTGGAACCATTTGTTATATAATAGATAATTTTATTCTAACCCTAAGTCCATCCCACAAAGCACTGCCGAGTCCGACACTTTTACTTTCTGTGGGAAGTAGAAAACAATCTAATACATTGATCCTGAGAAAGCCTCTCTTTCATCTAAGAACATTCGCCCATCACGTATCCTTGTTTTTTTCATTCTGGTCACAGCCCTCAGCGTTCACCCCGGTCCTGAAGCTCTGACATGAATCCGGGAAGCTGATCTCTGACAGGCACCCCACTGCACTGCATAGGCCATTTGAAAAATAACATTAGGCCACACATTATGAGCAATTCAAATATGGAAACCAGTTTATGCTAATATTGATCTGCCTATTGATTTAAATAATGATGCAACTGGAAATGATAGGATGTTCAGGGAGGAGGGCATTACTCATTTGTGTGGAAAAATGTTTTCTTGCCATCTGTAGAGAACAAACTTGATTTAGATGAAAAGAATAAATGTAGAGAATCACAATAAAGGTCATTCACTAAGATAGGCAGCCAAAAGCACTGAAGCATTGACAAAAATCCTTTGAAAGAGACACAAGCAAGACTTGAACAAAGGCAGGAAGACAAAAAAATAAGGAATAAATTAAATACCAGGTTGAATATGGGTGATGATGCTTTTAATGCTCTTCAATTTAATCAGAAATAATTACTGAAGTGACAATGAGCTCAGGTTATTGAATTTTCCTCTCTTGCCTACATTTTTGGAGGTGATGATTACAAAGGTATATGAAATAACAAAATCATAATTGATTCAAGTACATCTTTAAAGCTGCAGTCTGGAGTTTTCCCTCTTTGTCACCATCTCTGTTCGAAATCTGCAATTGCAGTCATTCGTGGAATTATTAACTTAATGTGAGTTGTAATTCGACACGGCACAGCGGCGGATGAACACAATGTTTGAGGAGACTGTGAGGCTGTCGGTGTGGATACTGGCATTCAGAATCACAGATTATTCTTTTTGGACGTATGACCAACATAATAATGTTGTTTAACAGTTGTTTAATAGTCTTGTTTAATAAACTTGTGGTAAATCGAGCTGATTACAGAAAAAAAGAGACTACCTGATATGATAAGCGATTTTTAGATTTAGTCACTCCGAAGTCCGAAGAAAGTCTTTTGTATTTTACAGTGGGTGAATCTCTAGTTGTCACTGGTGATAGTCATTTGAACCTTTCTGGATCGCCATCAGATTGATAAGTTGAATTATATAATCAAGTGCTGTGAGAAAAGGCTATATATCGCCACCTTCAGCATCCTCACACGCAATAGCTTATACTAGCCGAGACTCCTCCTTTATGTGTACAGATGTGACGTAATGAAACCAATATACCTTATACTAGCCGAGACTCCTCCTTTATGTGTACAGATGTGACGTAATGACTCAATATAGCTTACACTTGCCGAGACTCCTTCTTTATGTGTACAGATGTGACGTAATGACTCAATATAGCTTACACTTGCCGAGACTCCTTCTTTATGTGTACAGATGTGACGTAATGACTCAATATAGCTTATACTAGCCGAGACTCCTTCTTTATGTGTACAGATGTGACGTAATGACTCAATATAGCTTAAACTAGCCGAGACTCCTCTTTATGTGTACAGTTGTGACGTAATGACTCAATATAGCTTATACTAGCCGAGACTACTCCTTTATGTGTACAGTTGTGACGTAATGACTCAATATAGCTTAAACTAGCCGAGACTCCTTTATGTGTACAGATGTGACGTAATGACTCAATATAGCTTATACTAGCCGAGACTCCTTCTTTATGTGTACAGATGTGACGTAATGACTCAATATAGCTTATACTAGCCGAGACTCCTTCTTTATGTGTACAGATGTGACGTAATGACTCAATATAGCTTATACTAGCCGAGACTACTCCTTTATGTGTACAGATGTGACGTAATGACTCAATATAGCTTAAACTAGCCGAGACTCCTTTATGTGTACAGATGTGACGTAATGACTCAATATAGCTTATACTAGCCGAGACTCCTTCTTTATGTGTACAGATGTGACGTAATGACTCAATATAGCTTATACTAGCCGAGACTCCTTCTTTATGTGTACAGATGTGACGTAATGACTCAATATAGCTTAAACTAGCCGAGACTCCTCTTTATGTGTACAGTTGTGACGTAATGACTCAATATAGCTTATACTAGCCGAGACTACTCCTTTATGTGTACAGTTGTGACGTAATGACTCAATATAGCTTAAACTAGCCGAGACTCCTTTATGTGTACAGATGTGACGTAATGACTCAATATAGCTTATACTAGCCGAGACTCCTTCTTTATGTGTACAGATGTGACGTAATGACTCAATATAGCTTATACTAGCCGAGACTACTCCTTTATGTGTACAGTTGTGACGTAATGACTCAATATAGCTTAAACTAGCCGAGACTCCTCTTTATGTGTACAGTTGTGACGTAATGACTCAATATAGCTTAAACTAGCCGAGACTCCTTTATGTGTACAGATGTGACGTAATGACTCAATATAGCTTATACTAGCCGAGACTCCTTCTTTATGTGTACAGATGTGACGTAATGACTCAATATAGCTTATACTAGCCGAGACTCCTCTTTATGTGTACAGTTGTGACGTAATGACTCAATATAGCTTAAACTAGCCGAGACTCCTTTATGTGTACAGATGTGACGTAATGACTCAATATAGCTTATACTAGCCGAGACTACTCCTTTATGTGTACAGTTGTGACGTAATGACTCAATATAGCTTAAACTAGCCGAGACTCCTTTATGTGTACAGATGTGACGTAATGACTCAATATAGCTTATACTAGCCGAGACTCCTTCTTTATGTGTACAGATGTGACGCAATGACTCAATATAGCTTACACTTGCCGAGACTCCTTCTTTATGTGTACAGATGTGATGTAATGACTCAATATAGCTTATACTAGCCGAGACTCCTTCTTTATGTGTACAGATGTGACGTAATGACTCAATATAGCTTATACTAGCCGAGACTACTCCTTTATGTGTACAGTTGTGACGTAATGACTCAATATAGCTTAAACTAGCCGAGACTCCTCTTTATGTGTACAGTTGTGACGTAATGACTCAATATAGCTTATACTAGCCGAGACTACTCCTTTATGTGTACAGTTGTGACGTAATGACTCAATATAGCTTAAACTAGCCGAGACTCCTTTATGTGTACAGATGTGACGTAATGACTCAATATAGCTTATACTAGCCGAGACTCCTTCTTTATGTGTACAGATGTGACGTAATGACTCAATATAGCTTATACTAGCCGAGACTCCTTCTTTATGTGTACAGATGTGACGTAATGACTCAATATAGCTTATACTAGCCGAGACTACTCCTTTATGTGTACAGTTGTGACGTAATGACTCAATATAGCTTAAACTAGCCGAGACTCCTCTTTATGTGTACAGTTGTGACGTAATGACTCAATATAGCTTAAACTAGCCGAGACTCCTTTATGTGTACAGATGTGACGTAATGACTCAATATAGCTTATACTAGCCGAGACTCCTTCTTTATGTGTACAGATGTGACGTAATGACTCAATATAGCTTATACTAGCCGAGACTCCTCTTTATGTGTACAGTTGTGACGTAATGACTCAATATAGCTTAAACTAGCCGAGACTCCTTTATGTGTACAGATGTGACGTAATGACTCAATATAGCTTATACTAGCCGAGACTACTCCTTTATGTGTACAGTTGTGACGTAATGACTCAATATAGCTTAAACTAGCCGAGACTCCTTTATGTGTACAGATGTGACGTAATGACTCAATATAGCTTATACTAGCCGAGACTCCTTCTTTATGTGTACAGATGTGACGCAATGACTCAATATAGCTTACACTTGCCGAGACTCCTTCTTTATGTGTACAGATGTGATGTAATGACTCAATATAGCTTATACTAGCCGAGACTCCTTCTTTATGTGTACAGATGTGACGCAATGACTCAATATAGCTTACACTTGCCGAGACTCCTTCTTTATGTGTACAGATGTGATGTAATGACTCAATATAGCTTATACTAGCCGAGACTCCTTCTTTATGTGTACAGATGTGATGTAATGACTCAATATAGCTTATGCTAGCCGAGACTCCTCCTTTATGCGTACAGATGAGACGTAATGATGCAAAGACATGTTTGAATCTCCCGCGGAAATCCACCAGTACCACTGGAATTAAAAACATTATTACAAGCTTGCCGCTTTGAATCGAGCTAAGCCAATCAGATAGTTTTGAACACTGGCTGGTTATGTATTTTCCAAAATATGTATTTTGGATCATTTTTAACCTCAAAAAACTACAGACTGTAGCTTTAAAGCTGATCCTTTTGGGAAGCCGACTGACGCGCACACACACACACACACACAACAACAACAACAACAACAACAACAAAACCATAGGAAGTAAGATAATACAAGACACTGCGAATGGTACAAAAGCTCTCACTGCTACCTTAATTGCAAAGGCTTAGCTTGTTTTTTTTTTTCACAACGTACACCTGTACCACGGCACAGCAGGAAAAATAATCATTACAGACACAGACATCCTTTCAAAACTGTCACATAGTTCATGAATCAGCCAAGCAAGATCTTCCCAGACATAATGCGACTAGCATGGGTCACGTTTGCATGTCGGCCTACTTTTTTTTTTCTTCTTCTTTCTATGGCCATACCCCTGCTCATTCCTGTTTTCAGCTCTCTGCTTATTGAGTACAGCTGTAATTAAGTCTGGTGAAGAGACAAAGCTGCACCGAATTTACTGGATTCCTGCTGATACCGGGCTTTCTTAACACCAGTCTGAATGAACACGTGCTTTCTCTTACCGGTGAGAAAGAAACAGCAAGGACGGAAAGATGCAAAGAGATTGTGGAACATAATGTGTTCATGAATGCCATCCTGGCAGTCTAAAAATACATGCTGAATATAATGTAAAATTATAGATTGGGTGTGAGAAAATTATTTTACACCTGCTGATTCTAAGAATCTTTAAAAAAAATTGTTTGAGAGCAAGAGCAATCTACACTCACCTAAAGGATTTTTAGGAACACACACTAATACTGTGTTTGACCCTCTTTCGCCTTCAGAACTGCCTTAATTCTACGTGGCATTGATTCAACAAGGTGCTGAAAGCATTCTTTAGAAATGTTGACCCATATTGATAGGATAGCATCTTGCAGTTGATGGAGATTTGTGGGATGCACATCAAGGCCACAAAGCTCCCGTTCCACCACTTCCCAAAGATGGGCTGCGTCCGAAATCGCGTACTATGTGAGTAGGTACTACATTTAAAAAAGAACGTACTTCGCGACCGTTAAAAAAGTACGTTCTATATAGTATGAATACGGGTAGTATGAATGAATTCCGGACGTACTACATGCGACATGTTGGAAATGTCACGTGTCATGCGCTGCCGCTGTCATAACAGCGCGGAAATTTAAAGAGCCCACCTTTGCGCTGTTTTGCTTTGTTTTTATCTGCGTTTTTCCAGCTGGTCGTAGATCATGCCTTTATCGAGAGCTTTTGCGGATTTTCTCAAATAACGTAAGTAGCATTTATTTACCTACCTATTTATACATTTGTAAGCATGTGTGTACCTGTTCCCTCTATTGATTCATTCATTGATGGTAATAATAGCACAAGCGGTGTGCCTGCTTGTCTGTGTGTGTGTGTGTGTGTGTGTGTATATCATACAAGCTTGATAAAAACTATAATTCTAGAACAAAATTTAAGATGTCAATTTACATCTGAAGTCAAATATATATATATATATATATATATAATGAATGTTATATTTTATGGCAATAGGTTTTTTTCATTGCCATTACAGTGAAATAACTAAACAAGAATTAGTTTTTATAAAGCTTTTATATTATCATATATAAGTATATATACACACACACACACACACACACACACAGACATATTCAAATACATCATGCATAAGAAATGGGATCTAATATATTTATATTTATAAATAAGCAAACACAGGAAACAAGTGTCTTGTTGATTGAAATTGTATTTTATATTAAAACTATATAAATGTTTACAGATTGTGAGCCCTACAACCTACTGCCACGTGAATGCTGCTGTGCCAATCCTTCGGCCGGGGTGGAGGAGCGGACCGGGGTGGAGGTCAGCTCCATCTTCAAAGTACAGCCGAAGAATTGGCACAGCAGCCTCCCGACTTTCACGGCAGTCCATCCAGTCCCTGATTGCTGTAGTGAAAGCAGATTGCGACCATGGGTGGGAAAAGGACGTCGAGGTGCTGGTGTTCCTTTACTGGCTGGCCCATGCAGCATCATACCGGGTAGCATCACTCGTCTATGACATCCCGTAGTCTGCTGTGCACGACATTATGCACAGAATGAGCAAGGCAGTCATCGGCACTTTGAGACAGGTTATCGCTTTCCCCAGTGCAGATGACCAGGAGGCAGTGGGAGCAGGTTTTACCCAGCTGGCAGGGTCTCCAGCTGTCAGTGTAGTAGCTGGTGCAATAGATGGCTGTCACATCCGCATCAAACCACTAGCAAGTGACGTCCAGTGCTACTTCAACCAGAAAGCTGCTTAATTATTTTCAGCTGCAGGCCATCACTGACCACAAGGGGAAGTTCCTCAACATTTTTGTTGGGTATCTTGGGTCGGTGCACGATGCCCGGGTGCTGAAGAACAGCCCTGTGTGCACTGGCCGCCTGTTTCCATCTGCAGGATAGTGCATCCTTGGAGATGGTGGGTATCCTTGCCTCGTCTTGTAAACATGCCTTGAAAAAAACAAAACATATTGAATAATTTTAGTGATGCCCTCCAAATGAGATTGCTATTATCAAAGTCCCTTTAGATCTTTTTAGAAACCTGTGAAAGTTACCTTACTAAAGCTGCTAAAGTTCATTGTCTTTCCTCATGGTGACACCATAATAAAAATGTTTTAATACTTTTCCTTTTGGTAGTGCTTTAAGCTCTATTATACTACTTTATGCCAAAGTTATGTGATTTTGTTTTAAGCTTTGTATTCTGCATCCATTTAAAAGATAATACACAAAAATAAAGCAAATAAATGTTAATGGTGTCTGAAGTGTGTGGCTATTTCTCTACAGTGCAGCATTCATAGTCACAGACAATATATTTTTCAGATATAACTGTAATTTGCTTGTAAAACATAATTTGTTAAATCATTGCATGACAGAATTCTCATTTTGGGGTGAACTATTAAAATAATAATAAAAAAAGAATGGTAACACTTTACTTGAAGGGGTGTGCATAAGACTGACATGACACATATCATTAATGTGAATGAGGGTTTATGACAACTGTCATTAATGTCATTCGCTCAATTGTTAATTTTTTTATGTAAAATTGCAAATATGACATTGTTTGAGTGAGACACACTTGACACTGACAGGTTATGATGTAGGCCTATTGGTTTATGTCAAGTTGTCATGACAAAGACATCTCAAACTGTCATATTCGCATTAAAAATACCATAATTGAGCAAATAACATTTAGTGACAGCTGTTATACATGCATAAAACCACCTTAATATTAATGACATGCGTCATGTCATGATTATAAAGGTGTCATTATGTCATGGTTATGAATATGAATCCTAAATATTCTTAATCTTATCATTTTGCCCCTCCAAAATCAACACAGGATTTAACATGTGATGAACTATGATCAGTCTATGTTACATTGACAAGTTGAGGTACACTTGTTAACAGTAGTTTGCTATGCAGGCAACAAATATTTCATAATAACAACACCGGTAAAGGAGAAATAAAATAAAATTTAATTTAATTCATTAATTTTTGAACAAGGGCAATGCAAACTAGATTAAAAAGTTCGTCGAGACAAACTTTAAGTTGGCTTGTGAAAGTTTGGAACAGAAAGTTTGAAGAAGTTTAAAGTAGTTTGAAGAAGTTTAAAGTAGTTTGAAGTTTAAATTAGTCTAAAGTTTAAATTAAGTTTAACTTAGATAGATAGATAGATAGATAGATAGATAGATAGATAGATAGATAGATAGATAGATAGATAGATAGATAGATAGATAGATAGATAGATAGAGTTAGAAAGAGACAGATAGTTAGAGAGATAGATACATAGATACATAGATAGATACATAGATAGATAGATACATAGATATATACATAGATAGATAGATAGATAGATAGATAGATAGATAGATAGATAGATAGATAGATAGATAGATAGATAGATAGATAGATAGATAGATAGATAAATGCTAGGGTATTCTGGGTGGTTGCTATGGTGTTGCTAGGTGGTTGTTAGGGTGTTCTTGGTGGTTGCTAGGGTGTTGCTAGGCAGTTGCTAGGGTGTTCTGGGTGGTTGCTATGGTGTTGTTAGGCAGTTGCTAGGGTTATCTGGTGGTTGCTAGGGTGTTGTAGGTAGTTGCTAAGGTGTTCTGGATGGTTGCTATGGTGTTGCTAGGTGGTTGCTAGGGTATTCTGGGTGGTTGCTATGGTGTTGCTAGGTGGTTGCTAGGGTGTCCTGGGTGGTTGCTATGGTATTGCTACTTGGTTGGTAGTGTTCACATATGCTTACTATAAAGTATCCATATTAGCATTTAGCTATTCACAGCTAGCATGTTTAGCATATTGAAAGTCCTGTGTGCTAGCATGAGTCAAAAGACCCAACCCCCATCGCGATACAATGTTCTGATGCTGAGATATAGCTGTTAAAAAATGGTTGCTAGGGTCCTCTCTTTGGTTGCTAGGGATTGACTTGACAGCTGCCAATCATGAAACTCCAAAGGCTGCTTGTCAGTATGAATGATTTAAACCAACCCCCATCTCTATACATTGTTCTGATGCAGAGATATAAATCTTGCTTAATGGTTGCTAGGGTACTCTGTTTAGTTGCTAGGGAGTGGCTTGGCAGCTGCCAGCGATGAATCTCCAAAGGCTGCTTGTCACTATAAATCAACTCTCATGACTCTGTGACATTCAGAATGGAAGATATCCCTCTTTAAAATTTGGTTGCTAAGGTGCTCGTTAATTGTTGCTAGGGCGTGGCCAGAAATTGATGAGGTGATTCATGGTTGGCACTTTGCTACCCGGAGTCAAACGAGACCACCCACATATTTCTATGACACTTCTATCCGGAGATATCCCTTCAATCTTTTTCAATGGAAGTCTATTGGAGTTGTTGCTAAGGTGCTCTAAATGGTTGCTAGGGCGTGGCTTGATAGCTACACAATGATCCTGAGAGACTGATTGGTCGTATGAGTAAAATGAGCCCGCCCCTTTGTCTCTATGACACTGTGATCCAGAGCTATGTTCAATATAAAACCCTAATGCAATGTGTAGGACGGCCCATTTCATGTAAGTCAATGGGGCAATTTTGGGCCGCTCCTGCCCCCCAGGGGTGCAACTATTCCCCCACTGTGAGGTATTTTCTTACAGAGCCTGTCAGCCTCTTCAAATGTGGTACATTACAAGTTTCTAAGAAATCAGCAATATTTAGTATTGCACGAGGCCTGCGGCCTCGTGCCTATGGCCTACGGTTGCTAAGGTGCTGTAACTGGTTGCTATGGTGTGAATTTAGAGTTTATGAGTTTAGAGTTTATAAGTTTAATTGAGTAAGTGTCCAGAGTTTATTCATTTATGAGTTTAATAGTTTTATGAGAGTTTATAAGAGTATGAGTTTATGAATTTAGAGTTTATGAGTTTAGAGTTTATAAGTTTAAATGAGTCTAAGAGAGTTTAAGTTTAGAGTTTATTAATTTATTGTGAGTTTAAGAGTTTAAGATTAGATAGATAAGTGTCATAGATAGATGAGTTCATTAGTTTAAATGAGTTTCAATGGCTCATATAGTGTATAGAATGACAGTTTGATTGAGTCTGGGGCTTCAAGGTATTTAGATTTGAATTTTGACAGTTGGGCAGTTTGAACAGCTGAAGATTCCACAATGTTAAGTCAATGGGAGTTTTTTCCGACTTTGATCGTCATTTTTAGGAGAACCGTAAGTCCGATCAGTTAGAAAAGATATAGCAACGCGAGTCAGAACAGTTTGAGTGTCCGTGCCGAGTTTGGAGTATGTGGAGTTAAAGCTCTAGGAGGAGATAGAGTTGTAAATTTCCTGAGTAAGAAGAATAATAATAACTAGAATGTACATTTCCAGAGGAAAATGTGAAGTGGTGCTTGCAGTGGCAAAAAGCTCGCTCGGTTGCTAGAGTGTGGTACAGAATTGCATATGAGACAACAACCATGTCTGTACGATGTTCTGGTGCTGAGATGTGGCTTATTCATGTGTTTGTAGGGTTACTAGGGTACCCTATATGGTTGCTATGTTGTGATTATACAGTGTATGAGATGATATTTAAAGACTAGTTGACAGTCTAAGTCAAAAAAAGGCAAAATCCATGTTTCTTCTATTTTCTGGAGCTGAGATATGGCTTGTATATGTTGTTTTATGGTTGCTAGGCTGCCCTAAGTGGTTGCTAGGGCGTGAATATTAAGTTACTATGTCACTACTTGTTGGCTGTATGATAGGCCGAGTCAAATGAGCCCAACCCCAAGTGTCTATGACCTTCTATTCAAAAGATATGATCTCACAAATTTGGTGCCAATGTTAAGTCTATGGGAGATTTTTCGGCCGATTTATCGCCCGCTAGACAAGCATCGTACGCCCGATCTCTTAGAAAAGTCATAGCACACCTCTCCTTAATGAACTGGTCGATTTGACACCTCATTCATGTGTCTGTGACAAAAAATGCGGGAGGAGTAGCGTGCCAAAGTTTTGTCTTGGAGAATAGTATTCACAACACTAGAATGTACATTTCCAGAGGAAAATGTGAAGTGGTGCTTGCAGTGGCAAAACTCACCACCCGGTTGCTAGGGTGTTCTGGGTGGTTAATACGGTGTTCTGGGTGGTTGCTAGGGTTTTCTTGGTGGTTGCTAGAGTGTTGCTAGGTGTTGCTAGGTGGTTGCTATGGTGTTCTGGGTGGTTGCTAGGGTGTTCTGGATGGTTGCTAGGCGGTCGCTAGGGTGTTGCTAAGGTGTTCTGGATAGTTGCTAGGCGGTTGCTAGGGTGTTCTGGGTGGTTGCTATGGTGTTTCTAGGTGGTTGCTATGGTATTTTGGGTGGTTGCTATGGTGTTACTAGGTGGTTGGTAGTGTTCATATATGGTTACTATAGAGTTTTTATAATGTTCATGGCATGATTTAGCACTTAGCTAATCAATATTAGCATGTAGCTATTCACTGCTAGCATGTGTAGCATGTAGCAAGTCCTGTTTGCTAGCATGAGTAAAAAGAGCCAACCCCCATCTCTATATGATGTTTTGATGCAGAGATATAGGTCTTGCAAAACGGTTGCTAGGGTACTCTGTTTGGTTGCTAAGGAGTGGCTTGGCAGCTGCCAAACATGAAGTTCCAAAGTCAAAGTGAATGTATAAACTTACCCCCATTTCTATACGATGTTTTGATGCAGAGATGTAGTTCTTACAAAATGGTTGCTAGGGTACTCTGTTTGGTTGCTAGGGAGTGGCTTGGCAGCTGCCAATCATGAAGCTCCAAAGTCAATGTGAATGTATAAACCAACCCCCAACTCTATACGATGTTTTGATGCAGAGATATAGGTCTTGCAAAATGGTTACTAGGGTACTCTGTTTGGTTGCTAGGGAGTGGCTTGGTAGCTGCCAATCATGAAACTCCAAAGGCTGCTTGTCAGTATGAATGATATAAACCAACTCCCATGCCTCTATGACATTCAGAATGGAAGATATCCCTCTTTGGATTTTGGTTGCTAAGGTGCTCTACAATGGTTGCTAGGGCGTTACCAGTAAGTGTTGAGGTGATTCAGGATTGGCTGTTTGCTGGCTCAAGTCAAACGAGCCCACCCTCATGTTTCTATGACACTTATATCCTGAGATATCCCTTTGATCTAATTCAATGGAAGTCTATGGGAGTTGTTGCTAAGGTGCTCTAAATGGTTGCTAGGGCGTGGCTTAATAGCTTCACAATGATCCTGAGAGACTGATTGGTCGTCTGAGTAAAATGAGCCCGCCCCCTTCTCTCTATGACACTGTGATCCAGAGATATGTTCAATACAAAATCCCTATGCAATTTACCATAGTAGGAAAAACACATGCATTTGATGGGACGTCCATCACCATTGTAAGTCAATGGGGAAAAGTTTGGGCAGGTCCTGCCCCCCAGGGGTGCAACTTTTACCCCATTGTGAGGTATATTCTTACAGAGCCTGCCAGCCTCTTCAAATGTGGCAAATCACACGTTTTTCCGAAATCGTTGTTCGGAGCTATGAGTCGTCAAAGTTTGTCTCAATGTTAAGTCTATGGGATTTTTTGGAAATTTGTTCGCCCCTGGGGCGAACACCGTACCCCCGATCTCTGATAAAAGTGATAGGACGCTTCTCCTCAATAGGCCGCACGATTTGATGCCTCATTCATGGGTCTGTGACAAAAACTGTGGACGTAGGAGTGCTCCAAACTTTTTCCTGGAATAGTAAAATGCTATACTAGAAAATTTTCAATGGGAATTTTGGCAAAATTTTGGGCAGCTCCTGCCCCCCAGGGGTGCAACTTTTACCCCATTGTGAGGTATTTTCTTAAAGAGCCTGTCAGCCTCTTCAAATGTGGTAAATTGCTGGTTTCTGCGAAATCCGTGCTCAGAGCTATGACTCGTCAAATTTTTTCGCAATGTTAAGTCTATGGGATTTTTTTGGGCCGTTTTTCGGCTCTGGGGCGACCATCGTACCTCCGATCGCTTAGAAAAGTCATAGCACACCTCTCCTAAATGAGCCGGTCGATTTGACGCCTCACCCATGGGTCTGTGACAAAAGCTGCGGGAGGAGTAGCGAACCAAAAAGTGGCCAGAATAATAAGAAGAAGAAGAATAATAAATAACATGGGGGTCAATGGGGAAAATTTGGGCAGCTCCTGCCCCCCAGGGGTGCAACTTTTACCCCATTGTGTGGTATGTTCTTACAGAGCCTGTCAGCCTCTTCAAATGTGGTAAATCGCAGGCTTCTGTGAAATTCTCGCTCGGAGCTATGAGTCGTCAAAGTTTGTCGCAATGTTAAGTCTATGGGATTTTTAGGAAATTTGTTCGCCCTTCGGGCGAACATCGTACCCCCGATCGCTTAGAAAAGTCATAGCACACCATTCCCGAATATTCCGCACGTTTTGAGACCTCATTCATGGGTGTGTGACAAAAACTGCGGGAGGAGTAGCGCGTCAAACTTTTTGGCCGGCTCAAAAAACACAATAGTAATAGTGTTGCCTTGCTTTCAGCAAGCACCACTAACTAGAATGTACATTTCCAGAGGAAAATGTGAAGTGGTGCTTGCAGTGGCAAAACTCACCACCCGGTTGCTAGGGTGTTATGGCTGGTTGCTATGGTGTTCTGGGTGGTTGCTAGGCGGTTGCTAGGGTATTCTGGGTGGTTGCTAGGGTGTTGCTAGGTGGTTGCTAGGGTGTTCTGGGTGGTTGCTAGGGTGTTGCTAGGTGGTTACTAGGGTGTTTTGGGTGGTTGCTAGGGTGTTGCTAGGCAGTTGCTAGGGTGTTATGAGTGGTTGCTAGGGTGTTGCTAGGTGGTTGCTAGGGTGTTCTGGGTGGTTGCTAGGGTGTTATGGGTGGTTGCTATGGTGTTGATGGGCGGTTGCTAGGGTATTCTGGGTGGTTGCTAGGGTGTTCTTGGTGGTTGCTAGGGTGTTCTGGGTGGTTGCTATGGTGTTGTTAGGTGGTTGCTAGGGTATTCTGGGTGGTTGCTAGGGTGTTGCTAGCGTGTTCTGGGTGGTTGCTAGGAGGTTGGTAGTTGTCACAGATGGTTACTATGAAGTTTGTAGCATTTTCTTGGCATGATTTAGCACTTAGCTAATCAATATTAGCATGTAGCTATTCTCTGCTAGCATGTGTAACATGTAGCAAGTCATGTTTGCTAGCATGAGTAAAAAGAGCCAACCCCCATCTCTATACGATGTTTTGATGCAGAGATGTAGGTCTTACAAAATGGTTGCTAGGGTACTCTGTTTGGTTGCTAGGGAGTGGCTTGGCAGCTGCCAATCATGAAGCTCCAAAGTCAATGTGAATGTATGAACCAACCTCCATCTCTATACGATGTTTTGATGCAGAGATAAAGTCTTGCAAAATGGTTGCTAGGGTACTCTGTTTGGTTGCTAGGGAGTGGCTTGGTAGCTGCCAATCATGAAACTCCAAAGGCTGCTTGTCAGTATGAATGATATAAACCAACTCCCATGCCTCTATGACATTCAGAATGGAAGATATCCCTCTTTGGATTTTGGTTGCTAAGGTGCTCTACAATGGTTGCTAGGGCATGGCCAGAAATTGTTGAGGTGATTCATGATTGGCTGTTTGCTGGCCCAAGTCAAACGAGCCCACCCTCATGTTTCTATGACACTTATATCCTGAGATATCCCTTTGATCTCTTTTAATGGAAGTCTATGGGAGTTGTTGCTAAGGTGCTCTAAATGGTTGCTAGGGCGTGGCTTAATAGCTTCACAATGATGCTGAGAGACTGATTGGTCGTCTGAGTAAAATGAGCCCGCCCCCTTGTCTCTATGACACTGTGATCCAGAGCTATGTTCAATACAAAATCCCTATGCAATTTACCATAGTAGGAAAAACACTAAAAGTCTATGGGACTTTTTTACCCAATGATTTGCCCCTGGGGCGAACACCGTACCCCCGATCGCTACGAAAAGTCACAGCACACCTCTCCTCAATAATCCGCACAATTTGACGCCTCAATCAGGGGTCTGTGATGTCGGCGTGTATTTTTTAACAGATGATTACTATTTAGTCTCTAAAATGAGTTTTTATAGAGTTTTTATAGAGTTATTTAGTATGGCACGAGGCCTGCGGCCTCGTGCCTATCGCCCACGGTTGCTAGGGTGCTGTAACTGGTTGCTATGGTGTGACTATGAAGATTTTAGGCCATTATTTACTGGATGCTTGATTAAATAAATCCTCCTAGGGAGAGAGAGACGTCTGCCTGACAGCAGGGCTGTCAGGCCCTTTTGTGTCTGTGAGAAAGTGACAGTTGGGATTTGAATTTTTGAAAATTTTTCAATGTAAGTCAATGGGCCTTTTTTTGGCCGCTTTTTCGTTCGCTGCGCGAACATCGTACATCCGATCTCTTAGAAAAGTCATAGCACACCTCTCCTAAACGAGCCGGTCGATTTGACACCACTCTCATGGGTCTGTGACGAAAGCTGCGGGAGGAGTAGCGTGCCGAAAAAGTGTCCGGAATAATAAGAATAAGAAAAAGAACTAGAATGTACATTTCCAGAGGAAAATGTGAAGTGGTGCTTGCAGTGGCAAAAAGCTCGCTCGGTTGCTAGAGTGTGGCACATTTTTGCATACGAGACACCAAACACGTCTGTACGATGTTTTTGTGATGATAAATGGTTTATTCAGCTGAGACATGTCTTATTCATGTGTTTGTAGGGTTACTGGGGTACCCTATATGGTTGCTATGGTGTGATTATACAGTTTATGAGTTAATATTTAAAGACTAGTTGACAGTCTGAGTCAAAAAAAGGCAAAATCCATGTTTCTTCTATTTTCTGGAGCTGAGATATGGCTTGTATATGTTGTTTTATGGTTGCTAGGCTGCCCTTAGTGGTTGCTAGGGCGTGAATATTAAGTTACTATGTCACTACTTGTTGGCTGTATGATAGGCCGAGTCAAATGAGCCCAACCCCAAGTCTCTATGACCTTCTATTCAAAAGATATGATCTCACAAATTTGGTGCCAATGTTAAGTCTATGGGAGATTTTTCGGCCGATTTATCGCCCGCTAGACGAGCATCGTACACCCGATCTCTTAGAAAAGTCATAGCACACCTCTCCTTAATGAGCCGGTCGATTTGACACCTCATTTATGTGTCTGTGACAAAAAATCCGGGAGGAGTAGCGTGCCAAAGTTTTGTCTTGGAGAATAGTATTCACAACACTAGAATGTACATTTCCAGAGGAAAATGTGAAGTGGTGCTTGCAGTGGCAAAAAGCTCGCTCGGTTGCTAGGGTGTTCTGGGTGGTTGCTAGGGTGGTTGCTAGGTGGTTGCTAGGGTGTTGCTAGGTGGTTGCTAGGGTGTTCTGTGTGGTTGCTAGGGTGTTGCTAGGGTGTTCTGGGTGGTTGCTATGGTGTTACTAAGCGGTTGCTAGGGTGTTCTGAGTGGTTGCTAGGGTGTTGCTAGGTGGTTGCTAGGGTATTCGGGGTGGTTGCTAGGGTGTTATGGGTGGTTGCTTTGGTGTTGTTAGGCAGTTGCTAGGGTATTCTGGGTGGTTGCTAGGGTGTTCTTGGTGGTTGCTAGGGTGTTCTGGGTGGTTGCTAGGGTGTTTTAGGTGGTTGCTATGGTATTTTGGGTGGTTGCTATGGTGTTACTAGGTGGTTGGTAGTGTTCATATATGGTTACTATAGAGTTTTTATAATGTTCATGGCATGATTTAGCACTTAGCTAATCAATATTAGCATGTAGCTATTCTCTGCTAGCATGTGTAGCATGTAGCAAGTCATGTTTGCTAGCATGAGTAAAAAGAGCCAACCCCCATCTCTATACGATGTTTTGATGCAGAGATATAGGTCTTGCAAAATGGTTGCTAGGGTACTCTGTTTGGTTGCTAGGGAGTGGCTTGGCAGCTGCCAATCATGAAGCTCAAAAGTCAATGTGAATGTATAAACCAACCCCCATCTCTATACGATGTTTTGGTGCAGAGATATAGGTCTTACAAAATGGTTGCTAGGGTACTGTTTTTGGTTGCTAGGGAGTGGCTTGGCAGCTGCCAATCATGAAACTCCAAAGGCTGCTTGTCAGTATGAATGATATAAACCAACCCCCATCTCTATACGATGTTCTGATGTAGAGATGTAGTTCTTGTAAAATGGTTGCTAGGGTACTCTGTTTGGTTGCTAGGGAGTGGCTTGGCAGCTGCCAATCATGAATCTCCAAAGGCTGCTTGTCAGTTTGATTGATATAATACAACTACCATGCCTCTGTGACATTCAGAATGGAAGATATCCCTCTTTGAAATTTGGTTGCTAAGGTCCTCGATAATGGTTGCTAGGGCGTGGCCAGTAAGTGTTGAGGTGATTCAGGATTGGCTGTTTGCTGGCCCAAATCAAACGAGCCCACCCTTATGTTTCTATGACACTTATATCATGAGATATCCCTTTGATCTTTTTTAATGGAAGTCTATGGGAGTTGTTGCTAAGGTGTGCTAAATGGTTGCTAGGGCGTGGCTTAATAGCTTCACAATGATCTTGAGAGACTGATTGGTCGTCTGAGTAAAATGAGCCCGCCCCCTTGTCTCTATGACACTGTGATCCAGAGCTATGTTCAATACAAAATCCCTATGCAATTTACCATAGTAGGAAAAACACATGCATTTGATGGGACGTCCTTCACCATAGTAAGTCAATGGGGCAACTTTGGGCCCCTCCTGCCCCCCAGGGGTGCAACTTTTACCCCATTGTGAGGTATGTTCTTACAGAGCCTGCCAGCCTCTTCAAATGTGGTAAATCGCAGGTTTCTGCAAATTCCTCGCTCAGAGCTATGACTCGTCAAAGTTTGTCGTAATGTTAAGTCAATGGGACTTTTTCGGCCGATTTTTCGCCCCTGGGGCGAACATCGTACACCCGATCGCTTAGAAAAGTCATAGCACACCATTCCCGAACAAGCCGCATGTTTTGACACCTCATTCATGGGTCTGTGACAAAAACTGCGGGAGGAGTAGCGGGACAAAAAAGTGTCCGGAATAATAAGAAGAATAATAATAAGTATGCAGGATAACAATAGTGTTGCTTTGCAAGCACCACTAACTAGAATGTACATTTCCAGAGGAAAATGTGAAGTGGTGCTTGCAGTGGCAAAAAGCTCGCTCGGTTGCTAGGGTGTTCTGGGTGGTTGCTAGGGTGTTCTGGCTGGTTGCTAGGGTGTTGCTAGGTGGTTGCTAGGGTGTTCTGTGTGGTTGCTAGGGTGTTGCTAGGCGGTTGCTAGGGTGTTCTGGGTGGTTGCTATGGTGTTGCTAGGTGGTTGCTAGGGTGTTCTGAGTGGTTGCTAGGGTGTTGCTAGGTGGTTGCTAAGGTGTTCTAGGTGGTTGCTAGGGTGTTATAGATGGTTGCCAGGGTGTTGCTAGGTGGTTGCTAGGGTGTTCTGGGTGGTTGCTAGGGTGTTGCTATGTGGTTGCTAGGGTGTTCTATATGGTTGCCAGGGTGTTGCTAGGCGGTTGCTAGGTGGTTGCTAGGGTGTTGCTAAGGTGTTCTGGATGGTTGCTAGGCGGTTGCTAGGGTGTTGCTCGGTGGTTGCTATGGTGTTGCTAGGTGGTTGCTAGGGTGTTCTGGGTGGTTGCTAAGGTGTTGCTAGGTGGTTGCTATGGTGTTTGGGGTGGTTGCTAGGGTGTTGCTAGGTGGTTGCTAGGGTGTTGCTAAGGTGTTCTGGATAGTTTCTAGGTGGTTGCTAGGGTGTTGCTATGCGGTTGCTAGGGTGTTCTGGGTGGTTGCTATGGTGTTGTTAGGTTGTTGCTAGGGTATTCTAGGTAGTTGCTATGGTATTACTAGGTGGTTGGTAGTGTTCACATATGGTTATTATAGAGTTTTTATAATGTTCATGGCATGATTTAGCACTTAGCTAATCAATATTAGCATGTAGCTATTCACAGCTAGCATGTTTAGCATTTTGAAAGTTCTATGTGCTAGCATGAGTCAAAAGACCCAACCCCCATCGTGATACAATGTTCTGATGCTGAGATATAGCTGTTACAAAATGGTTGCTAGGGTACTCTGTTTGGTTGCTAGGGAGTGGCTTGGCAGCTTCCAATCATGAAGCTCCAAAGTCAATGTGAATGTATAAACCAACCCCCATCTCTATACGATGTTCTGATAAAGAGATGTAGGCCTTGCAAAATGGTTGCTAGGGTACTCTTTTTGGTTGCTAGGGAGTGGCTTGGCAGCTGCCAATCATGAATCTCCAAAGGCTGCTTGTCAGTATAATTGATATAATACAACTCCCAAGCCTGTATGACATTCAGAATGGAAGATATCCCTCTTTAAAATTTGGTTGCTAAGGTGCTCGATAATGGTTGCTAGGGTGTGGCCAGAAATTGTTGAGGTGATTCATGATTGGCTGTTTGCTGGCCAGAGTCAAACGAGCCCACCCTCATGTTTCTATGACACTTCTATCCTGAGATATCCCTTTGATCTCTTTTAATGGAAGTCTATGGGAGTTGTTACTAAGGTGCTCTAAATGGTTGCTAGGGCGTGGCTTAATAGCTTCATAATGATCCTGAGAGACTGATTGGTCGTCTGAGTAAAATGAGCCCGCCCCCTTGTCTCTATGACACTGTGATCCAGAGCTATGTTCAATACAAAATCCCTATGCAATTTACCATAGTAGGAAAAACACATGCATTTGATGGGACGTCCTTCACCATAGTAAGTCAATGGGGAAACTTTGGGCAGCTCCTGCCCCCCAGGGGTGCATTTTTTACCCCATTGTGAGGTATGTTCTTAAAGAGCCTGCCAGCCTCTTCAAATGTGGCGAAACACACATTTGTCCGAAATCCTTGTTTGGAGCTACGAGTCGTCAAAGTTTGTCGCAATGTTAAGTCTATGGGATTTTTTTGAAATTTGTTCGCCCCTGGGGCGAGCACCGTACCCCCGATCTCTGAAAAAAGTGATAGGACACTTCTCTTCAATAGGCCGCACGATTTGATGCCTCATTCATGGGTCTGTGACAAAAATTGTGGACGTAGGAGTGCTCCAAACTTTTTCCTGGAATAGTAAAATGCTATACTAGAAAATTTTCAATGGGAAAAATTTGGGGAGCTCCTGCCCCCAAGGGGTGCAACTTTTACCCCATTGTGAGGTATTTTCTTACAGAGCCTGTCACCCTCTTCAAATGTGGTAAATCACAGGTTTCTGCGAAATCCGATCTCAGAGCTATGACTCGTCAAAGTTTGTCGTAATGTTAAGTCTATGGGATTTTTTGGGCCGTTTTTCGCCCCTGGGGCGAACATCGTACCCCCGATCGCTTATAAAAGTCATAGCACACCTCTCCTAAATAAGCCGGTCGATTTGACGCCTCACCCATGGGTCTGTGATAAAAACTGCGGGAGGAGTAGCGAACCAAAAAACGGCGGAACAATAAGAATAAGAACTAGAATGTACATTTCCAGAGGAAAATGTGAAGTGGTGCTTGCAGTGGCAAAACTCACCACCCGGTTGCTAGAGTGTGGTACATGATTGCATACGAGACACCAAACATGTCTGTACAATGTTTGTGTGATGAGAAATGGCTTATTCAGCGGAGAAATGGCTTATTCATGTGTTCAGGTGGTTACTAGGGTACTCTATATGGTTGCTATGGTGTGATTATACAGTGTATGAGATTATATTTAAACACTAGTTGACAGAAGGCAAACCCCCATCTCTATACGATGTTTTGTTGCAGAGATGTAGGTCTTACAAAATGGTTGCTAGGTTACTCTGTTTGGTTGCTAGGGAGTGGCTTGGTAGCTGCCAATCATGAAACTCCAAAGGCTGCTTGTCAGTATGAATGATATAAACCAACTCCCATGCCTCTATGACATTCAGAATGGAAGATATCCCTCTTTGGATTTTGGTTGCTAAGGTGCTCGATAATGGTTGCTAGGGCATGGCCAGAAATTTTTGAGGTGATTCATGATTGGCTGTTTGCTGGCCCAAGTCAAACGAGCCCACCCTCATGTTTCTATGACACTTATATCCTGAGATATCCATTTGATCTCTTTCAATGGAAGTCTATGGAAGTTGTTGCTAAGGTGCTCTAAATGGTTGCTGGGGCGTGGCTTAATAGCTTCACAATGATCCTGAGAGACTGATTGGTCGTCTGAGTAAAATGAGCCCGCCCCCTTGTCTCTATGACACTGTGATCCAGAGCTATGTTCAATACAAAATCCCTATGCAATTTACCATAGTAGGAAAAACACATGCATTTGATGGGACGTCCTTCACCATAGTAAGTCAATGGGGAAAACTTTGGGCAGCTCCTGCGCCCCAGGGGTGCAACTTGTACCCCATTGTGAGGTATGTTCTTAAAGAGCCTGCCAGCCTCTTCAAATGTGGCAAATCACACATTTGTCCGAAATCCTCGTTCGGAGCTACGAGTCGTCAAAGTTTGTCTCAATGTTAAGTCTATGGGATTTTTTTGAAATTTGTTCGCCCCTGGGGCGAACACCGTACCCCTGATCTCTTATAAAATTCATACGACACTTCTCCTCAATAGGCCGCACGATTTGATGCCTCATTTAAGTGTCTGTGACAAAAAATGTGGACGTAGGAGTGCGCCAAACTTTTTCCTGGAATAGTTAAATGCTATACTAGAAAATTTCAATGGGAAAAATTTTTGGGGAGCTCCTGCCCCCCAGGGGTGCAACTTTTACCCCATTGTGAGGTATTTTCTTGAAGAGCCTGTCAGCCTCTTCAAATGTGGTAAATCGCAGGTTTCTGCGAAATCCTCGCTCAGAGCTATGAGTCGCCAAAATTTGTCGTAATGTTAAGTCTATGGGATTTTTTGGCCGGTTTTTCGCCCCTGGGGTGAACATCGTACCCCCGATCGCTTATAAAAGTCATAGCACACCTCTCCTAAATAAGCCGGTCGATTTGACGCCTCACCCATGGGTCTGTGATAAAAACTGCGGGAGGAGTAGCGTGCAGAAATTTTGTGTGGAAGAATAATAATAATAACTAGAATGTACATTTCCAGAGGAAAATGTGAAGTGGTGCTTGCAGTGGCAAAACTCACCACCCGGTTGCTAGGGTGTTATGGCTGGTTGCTATGGTGTTCTGGGTGGTTGCTAGGCGGTTGCTAGGGTATTATTGTTGGTTGCTAAGTTGTTCTGGGTGTTGCTAGGTGGTTGCTATGTGGTTGCTAGGGTATTCTGGGTGGTTGCTAGGGTGTTGCTAGGTGGTTGCTAGGGTGTTCTGGGTGGTTGCTAGGGTGTTGCTAGGTGGTTGCTAGGGTATTATGGGTGGTTGCTAGGGTGTTCTTGGTGGTTGCTAGGGTGTTCTGGGTGGTTGCTATGGTGTTGTAAGGCGGTTGCTAGGGTATTCTGGGTGGTTGCTAGGGTGTTGCTAGCGTGTTCTGGGTGGTTGCTAGGTTGTTGCTAGGAGGTTGCTAGGATGTTCTGGTATAGGTGGTTGGTAGTTGTCACAGATGGTTACTATGAAGTTTGTAGCATTTTCTTGGCATGATTTAGCACTTAGCTAATCAATATTAGCATGTAGCTATTCTCTGCTAGCATGTGTAGCATGTAGCAAGTCATGTTTGCTAGAATGAGTAAAAAGAGCCAACCAGCATCTCTATACAATGTTTTGATGCAGAGATATAGGTCTTACAAAATGGTTGCTAGGGTACTCTGTTTGGTTGCTAGGGTGTGGCTTGGCAGCTGCCAATCATGAAGCTCCAAAGTCAATGTGAATGTTTAAACCAACCCCCATCTCTATACGATGTTTTGAGGCAGAGATATAGGTCTTGCAAAACGGTTGCTAGGGTACTCTGTTTGGTTGCTAGGGAGTGGCTTGGCAGCTGCCAATCATGAAGCTCCAAAGTCAATGTGAATGTATAAACCAACCCCCATCTCTATACGATGTTTTGATGCAGAGATATAGGTCTTGCAAAATGGTTGCTGGGTACTCTGTTTGGTTGCTAGGGAGTGGCTTGGCAGCTGCCAATCATGAATCTCCAAAGGCTGCTTGTCAGTATGAATGATATAATACAACTCCCATGCCTCTATGACATTCAGAATGGAAGATATCCCTCTTTGGATTTTGGTTGCTAAGGTGCTCTACAATGGTTGCTAGGGCGTTGCCAGTAAGTGTTGAGGTGATTCAGGATTGGCTGTTTGCTTGCCCAAGTCAAACGAGCCCACCCTCATGTTTCTATGACACTTATATCCTGAGATATCCATTTGATCTCTTTCAATGGAAGTCTATGGGAGTTGTTGCTAAGGTGCTCTAAATGGTTGCTAGGGCGTGGCTTAATAGCTTCACAATGATCCTGAGAGACTGATTGGTCATCTGAGTAAAATGAGCCCGCCCCCTTGTCTCTATGACACTGTGATCCAGAGCTATGTTCAATACAAAATCCCTATGCAATTTACCATATTAGGAAAAACACATGCATTTGATGGGACGTCCTTCACCATAGTAAGTCAATGGGGAAAACTTTAGGCAGCTCCTGCCCCCCAGGGGTGCAACTTTTACCCCATTGTGTGGTATGTTCTTAAAGAGCCTGCCAGCCTCTTCAAATGTGGCAAATCACACATTTGTCCGAAATCCTCGTTCGGAGCTACGAGTCGTCAAAGTTTGTCTCAATGTTAAGTCTATGGGATTTTTTGGAAATTTGTTCGCCCCTGGGGCGAACACCGTACCCCTGATCTCTTATAAAATTAATATGACACTTCTCCTCAATAGGCCGCACGATTTGATGCCTCATTCATGGGTCTGTGACAAAAAATGTGGACGTAGGAGTGCTCCAAACTTTTTCCTGGAATAGTAAAATGCTATACTAGAAAATTTCAATGGAAAAAATTTTTGGGGAGCTCCTGCCCCCCAGGGGTGCAACTTTTACCCCATTGTGAGGTATTTTCTTAAAGAGCCTGTCAGCCTCTTCAAATGTGGTAAATTGCAAGTTTCTGCGAAATCCTCGCTCAGAGCTATGACTCGTCAAATTTTTTCACCATGTTAAGTCTATGGGATTTTTTTTGGCCGTTTTTCGCCCCTGGGGCGAACATCGTACCCCCGATCTCTTAGAAAAGTCATAGCACACCATTCCCGAATAATCCGCACGTTTTGACACCTCACCCATGGGTCTGTGACAAAAGCTGCGGGAGGAGTAGCGCGTCAAAAAGTGACCAGAACAATAAGAATAAGAATAATAAATAACATTGGGGTCTATGGGGAAAATTTGGGCAGCTCCTGCCCCCCAGGGGTGCAACTTTTACCCCATTGTGAGGTATGTTCTTACAGAGCCTGTCAGCCTCTTCAAATGTGGTGAATCGCAGGCTTCTGTGAAATTCTCGCTCGGAGCTATGAGTCGTCAAAGTTTGTCGCAATGTTAAGTCTATGGGATTTTTGGGAAATTTGTTCGCCCTTCGGGCGAACATCGTACCCCCGATCGCTTAGAAAAGTCATAGCACACCATTCCCGAATATTCCGCACGTTTTGAGACCTCATTCATGGGTGTGTGACAAAAACTGCGGGAGGAGTAGCGTGCCAAACTTTTGGGCCGACTCAAAAAACACAATAGTAATAGTGTTGCCTTGCTTTCAGCAAGCACCACTAACTAGAATGTACATTTCCAGAGGAAAATGTGAAGTGGTGCTTGCAGTGGCAAAAAGCTCGCTAGGTTGCTAGAGTGTGGCACATTTTTGCATACGAGACACCAAACACGTCTGTACGATGTTTTTGTGATGATAAATTGTTTATGCAGCTGAGAAATGGCTTATTCATGTGTTCAGGTGGTTACTAGGGTACTCTATATGGTTGCTATGGTGTGATTATACAGTGTATGAGATTATATTTAAAGACTAGTTGACAGTCTGAGTCAAAAAAAAGGCAAAATCCATGTTTCTTCTATTTTCTGGAGCTGAGATATGGCTTGTATATGTTGATTTATGGTTGCTAGGCTGCCCTAAGTGGTTGCTAGGGCGTGAATATTAAGTTACTATGTTACTACTTGTTGGCTGTATGATAGGCCGAGTCAAATGAGCCCAACCCCAAGTCTCTATGACCTTCTATTCAAAAGATATGATCTCACAAATTTGGTGCCAATGTTAAGTCTATGGGAGATTTTTCGGCCGATTTATCGCCCGCTAGACAAGCATCGTACACCCGATCTCTTAGAAAAGTCATAGCACACCTCTCCTTAACGAGCTGGTCGATTTGACACCTCATTCATGTGTCTGTGACAAAAAATGCGGGAGGAGTAGCGTGCCAAAGTTTTGTCTTGGAGAATAGTATTCACAACACTAGAATGTACATTTCCAGAGGAAAATGTGAAGTGGTGCTTGCAGTGGCAAAAAGCTCGCTCGGTTGCTAGAGTGTTGTACAGAATTGCATATGAGACAACAACCATGTCTGTACGATTTTCCGGTGCTGAGATGTGGCTTATTCATGTGTTTTTAGGGTTACTAGGGTAGCCTATATGGTTGCTATGGTGTGATTATACAGTTTATGAGATGGTATTTAAAGACTAGTTGACAGTCTGAGTCAAAAAAGGCAAACTCCATGTTCCTACTATTTTCTGGAGCTGAGATATGTCTTGAATATGTTGTTTTATGGTTGCTAGGCTGCCCTAAGTGGTTGCTAGGGCGTAAATATGAAGTTATTATGTCTCTACTTGTTGGCTGCATGATAGGCCGAGTAAAAAGAGCCCAACCCCAAGTCTCTATGACCTTCTGTTCAAAAGATATGATCTCACCAATTTTGTGCCAATGTTAAGTCTATGGGACTTTTTCTGTCCGATTTATCGCCCGCCAGACAAACATCGTACAACCGATCGCTTAGAAAAGTCATAGCACACCTCTCCTCAATGACCGGGTCGATTTGACACCACATTCATGGATCTACGACAATAAATGCGGGAGGAGTAGCGTGCCAAAGTTTTGTCTTGGAGAATAGTATTCACAACACTAGAATGTACATTTCCAGAGGAAAATGTGAAGTGGTGCTTGCAGTGGCAAAAAGCTCGCTCGGTTGCTAGAGTGTTGTACAGAATTGCATATGAGACAACAACCATGTCTGTACGATGTTCTGGTGCTGAGATGTGGCTTATTCATGTGTTTGTAGGGTTACTAGGGCACCCTATATGGTTGCTATGGTGTGATTATACAGTTTATGAGTTAATATTTAAAGACTAGTTGACAGTCTGAGTCAAAAAAAGGCAAAATCCATGTTTCTTCTATTTTCTGGAGCTGAGATATGGCTTGAATATGTTGTTTTATGGTTGCTAGGCTGCCCTAAGTGGTTGCTAGGGCGTGAATATGAAGTTACTATGTCACTAATTGTTAGCTGCATGATAGGCTGAGTCAAAAGAGCCCAACCCCAAGTTTCTATGACCTTCTGGTCAAAAGATATGATCTCACAAATTTGGTGCCAATGTTAAGTCTATGGGACTTTTTCTGTCCGATTTATCGCACGCCAGACGAACATCGTACAACCGATCGCTTAGAAAAGTCATAGCACACCTCTCCTAAATGAGCCGGTCGATTTGACACCTCATTCATGGGTCTACGACAAAAGATGCGGGAGGAGTAGCGTGCCAAAGTTTTGTCTTGGAGAATAGTATTCACAACACTAGAATGTACATTTCCAGAGGAAAATGTGAAGTGGTGCTTGCAGTGGCAAAAAGCTCGCTCGGTTGCTAGGGTGTTATGGGTGGTTGCTAGGGTGTTCTGGGTGGTTGCTAGGGTGTTGCTAGGCGGTTGCTAGGGTGTTCTGGGTGGTTGCTAGGGTGTTGCTAGGCGGTTGCTAGGGTGTTCTGGGTGGTTGCTATGCTGTTGCTAGGTGGTTGCTAGGGTGTTCTGAGTGGTTGCTACGGTGTTGCTAGGTGGTTGCTAAGGTTTTCTAGGTGGTTGCTAGGGTGTTATAGATGGTTGCCAGGGTGTTGCTAGGTGGTTGCTAGGGTGTTCTGGGTGGTTGCTAGGGTGTTGCTAGGCGGTTGCTAGGGTGTTCTGTGTCGTTGCTAGGGTGTTACTAGGTGGTTGCTAGGGTATTCTTGGTGGTTGCTAGGGTGTTGCTAGGTGGTTGCTATGGTATTCTGGGTGGTTGCTATGGTGTTACTAGGTGGTTCGTAGTGTTCACATATGGTTACTATAGAGTTTTTATAACATTCATGGCATGATTTAGCACTTAGCTAATCAATATTAGCATGTAGCTATTCACAGCTAGCATGTTTAGCATTTTGAAAGTTCTATGTGCTAGCATGAGTCAAAAGACCCAACCCCCATCGCGATACAATGTTCTGATGCTGAGATATAGCTGTTACAAAATGGTTGCTAGGGTACTCTGTTTGGTTGCTAGGGAGTGGCTTGGCGGCTGCCAATCATGAAGCTCCAAAGTCAATGTGAATGGATAAATCAACCCCCATCTCTATACGATGTTTTGATGCAGAGATATAGGTCTTGCAAAACGGTTGCTAGGGTACTCTGTTTGGTTGCTAGGGAGTGGCTTGGCAGCTTCCAATCATGAAGCTCCAAAGTCATTGTGAATGTATAAACCAACCCCCATCTCTATACGATGTTTTGATGCAGAGATATAGGTCTTGCAAAATGGTTGCTAGGGTACTCTGTTTGGTTGCTAGGGAGTTGCTTGGCAGCTGCCAATCATGAATCTCCAAAGGCTGCTTGTCAGTTTGATTGATATAATACAACTCCCATGCCTCTATGACATTCAGAATGGAAGATATCCCTCTTTGGATTTTGGTTGTTAAGGTGCTCTACAATGGTTGCTAGGGCGTTGCCAGTAAGTGTTGAGGTGATTCAGGATTGGCTGTTTGCTGGCTCAAGTCAAACGAGCCCACCCTCATGTTTCTATGACACTTATATCCTGAGATATCCCTTTGATCTATTTCAATGGAAGTCTATGGGAGTTGTTGCTAAGGTGCTCTAAATGGTTGCTAGGGCGTGGCTTAATAGCTTCACAATGATCCTGAGAGACTGATTGGTCATCTAAGTAAAATGAGCCCGCCCCCTTGTCTCTATGACACTGTGATCCAGAGCTATGTTCAATACAAAATCCCTATGCAATTTACCATAGTAGGAAAAACACATGCATTTGATGGGACGTCCCTCACCATAGTAAGTCAATGGGGAAAATTTTGGGTAGCTCCTGCCCCCCAGGGGTGCAACTTTTACCCCATTGTGTGGTATGTTCTTAAAGAGCCTGCCAGCCTCTTCAAATATGGCAAATCACACGTTTGTCCGAAATCCTCGTTCGGAGCTACGAGTCGTCAAAGTTTGTCTCAATGTTAAGTCTATGGGATTTTTTGGAAATTTGTTCGCCCCTGGGGCGAACACCGTACCCCTGATCTCTTATAAAATTAATATGACACTTCTCCTCAATAGGCCGCACGATTTGATGCCTCATTCATGGGTCTGTGACAAAAAATGTGGACGTAGGAGTGCTCCAAACTTTTTCCTGGAATAGTAAAATGCTATACTAGAAAATTTCAATGGAAAAAAATTTTGGGGAGCTCCTGCCCCCAAGGGGTGCAACTTTTACCCCATTGTGAGGTATTTTCTTAAAGAGCCTGTCAGCCTCTTCAAATGTGGTAAATTGCAAGTTTCTGCGAAATCCTCGCTCAGAGCTATGACTCGTCAAATTTTTTCACCATGTTAAGTCTATGGGATTTTTTTTGGCCGTTTTTCGCCCCTGGGGCGAACATCGTACCCCCGATCTCTTAGAAAAGTCATAGCACACCATTCCCGAATAATCCGCACGTTTTGACACCTCACCCATGGGTCTGTGACAAAAGCTGCGGGAGGAGTAGCGCGTCAAAAAGTGACCAGAACAATAAGAATAAGAATAATAAATAACATTGGGGTCTATGGGGAAAATTTGGGCAGCTCCTGCCCCCCAGGGGTGCAACTTTTACCCCATTGTGAGGTATGTTCTTACAGAGCCTGTCAGCCTCTTCAAATGTGGTGAATCGCAGGCTTCTGTGAAATTCTCGCTCGGAGCTATGAGTCGTCAAAGTTTGTCGCAATGTTAAGTCTATGGGATTTTTGGGAAATTTGTTCGCCCTTCGGGCGAACATCGTACCCCCGATCGCTTAGAAAAGTCATAGCACACCATTCCCGAATATTCCGCACGTTTTGAGACCTCATTCATGGGTGTGTGACAAAAACTGCGGGAGGAGTAGCGTGCCAAACTTTTGGGCCGACTCAAAAAACACAATAGTAATAGTGTTGCCTTGCTTTCAGCAAGCACCACTAACTAGAATGTACATTTCCAGAGGAAAATGTGAAGTGGTGCTTGCAGTGGCAAAACTCACCACCCGGTTGCTAGGGTGTTCTGGGTGGTTGCTAGGGTGGTTGCTAGGTGGTTTCTAGGGTGTTGCTAGGTGGTTGCTAGGGTGTTCTGTGTGGTTGCTAGGGTGTTGCTAGGTGGTTGCTAGGGTGTTCTGGGTGGTTGCTATGGTGTTGCTAAGCGGTTGCTAGGGTGTTCTGAGGGGTTGCTAGGGTGTTGCTAGGTGGTTTCTAGGGTGTTATGGGTGGTTGCTAGGGTGTTATGGGTGGTTGCTATGGTGTTAGGCAGTTGCTAGGGTATTCTGGGTGGTTGCTAGGGTGTTCTTGGTGGTTGCTAGGGTGTTCTGGATGGTTGCTATGGTGTTGTTAGGCGGTTGCTAGGGTATTCTGGGTGGTTGCTAGGGTGTTGCTAGCGTGTTCTGGGTGGTTGCTAGGTGGTTGCTAGGGTGTTGCTAGGAGGTTGCTTGGATGTTCTGGTATAGGTGGTTGGTAGTTGTCACAGATGGTTACTATGAAATTTGTAGCATTTTTTGGCATGATTTAGCACTTAGCTAATCAATATTAGCATGTAGCTATTCTCTGCTAGCATGTGTAGCATGTAGCAAGTCATGTTTGCTAGCATGAGTAAAAAGAGCCAACCCCCATCTCTATACGATGTTTTGATGCAGAGATGTAGGTCTTACAAAATGGTTGCTAGGGTACTCTGTTTGGTTGCTAGGGAGTGGCTTAGCAGCTGCCAATCATGAAGCTCCAAAGTCAATGTGAATGTATAAACCAACCCCCATCTCTATACGATGTTTTGATGCAGAGATAGAGGTCGTGCAAAATGGTTGCTAGGGTACTCTGTTTGGTTGCTAAGGAGTGGCTTGGCAGCTGCCAATCATGAAACTCCACAGGCTGCTTGTCAGTATGAATGATATAAACCAACTCCCATGCCTCTATGACATTCAGAATGGAAGATATCCCTCTTTGGATTTTGGTTGCTAAGGTGCTCTACAATGGTTGCTAGGGCGTTGCCAGTAAGTGTTGAGGTGATTCAGGATTGGCTGTTTGCTGGCCCAAGTCAAACGACCCAACCCTCATGTTTCTATGACACTTCTATCAGGAGATATCCCTTTGATCTCTTTCAATGGAAGTCTATGGGAGTTGTTGCTAAGGTGCTCTAAATGGTTGCTAGGGCGTGGCTTGATGGCTTCACAATGATCCTGAGAGACTGATTGGTCGTCTGAGTAAAATGAGCCCGCCCCCTTGTCTCTATGACACTTTGATCCAGAGCTATGTCAAATACAAAATCCCTATGCAATTTACCATAGTAGGAAAAACACATGCATTTGATGGGACATCCTTCACCATAGTAAGTCAATGGGGAAACTTTGGGCAGCCCCTGCCCCCCAGGGGTGCAACTTTTACCCCATTGTGTGGTATGTTCTTAAAGAGCCTGCCAGCCTCTTCAAATGTGGCAAATCACACGTTTTTCCGAAATCGTTGTTCGGAGCTATGAGTCGTCAAAGTTTGTCTCAATGTTAAGTCTATGGGATTTTTTGGAAATTTGTTCGCCCCTGGGTCGAACACCGTACCCCCGATCTCTGATAAAAGTGATAGGACACTTCTCCTCAATAGGCCGCACGATTTGATGCCTCATTCATGGGTCTGTGACAAAAACTGTGGACGTAGGAGTGCTCCAAACTTTTTCCTGGAATAGTATAATGCTATACTAGAAATTTTAAATAACATTGGGGTCAATGGGGGAAAATTTGGGCAGCTCCTGCCCCCCAGGGGTGCAACTTTTACCCCATTGTGAGGTATGTTCTTACAGAGCCTGTCAGCCTCTTCAAATGTGGTGAATCGCAGGCTTCTGTGAAATTCTCGCTCGGAGCTATGAGTCGTCAAAGTTTGTCGCAATGTTAAGTCTATGGGATTTTTGGGAAATTTGTTCGCCCTTCGGCGAACATCGTACCCCCGATCGCTTAGAAAAGTCATAGCACACCATTCCCGAATAATCCGCACGTTTTGAGACCTCATTCATGGGTGTGTGACAAAAACTGCGGGAGGAGTAGCGTGCCAAACTTTTGGGCCGACTCAAAAAACACAATAGTAATAGTGTTGCCTTGCTTTCAGCAAGCACCACTAATAAATAACATGGGGGTCTATGGGGGAATATTTGGGCAGCTCCTGCCCCCCAGGGGTGCAACTTTTACCCCATTGTGAGGTATGTTCTTACAGAGCCTGTCAGCCTCTTCAAATGTGGTGAATCGCAGGCTTCTGTGAAATTCTCGCTCGGAGCTATGAGTCGTCAAAGTTTGTCGCAATGTTAAGTCTATGGGATTTTTGGGAAATTTGTTCGCCCTTCGGGCGAACATCGTACCCCCGATCGCTTAGAAAAGTCATAGCACACCATTCCCGAATAATCCGCACGTTTTGAGACCTCATTCATGGGTGTGTGACAAAAACTGCGGGAGGAGTAGCGTGCCAAACTTTTGGGCCGACTCAAAAAACACAATAGTAATAGTGTTGCCTTGCTTTCAGCAAGCACCACTAACTAGAATGTACATTTCCAGAGGAAAATGTGAAGTGGTGCTTGCAGTGGCAAAAAGCTCGCTCGGTTGCTAGAGTGTGGCACATTTTTGCATACGAGACACCAAACACGTCTGTACGATGTTTTTGTGATGATAAATTGTTTATTCAGCTGAGACATGTCTTATTCATGTGTTTGTGGGGTTACTGGGGTACCCTATATGGTTGCTATGGTGTGATTATACAGTTTATGAGTTAATATTTAAAGACTAGTTGACAGTCTGAGTCAAAAAAAGGCAAAATCCATGTTTCTTCTATTTTCTGGAGCTGAGATATGGCTTGTATATGTTGTTTTATGGTTGCTAGGCTGCCCTAAGTGGTTGCTAGGGCGTGAATATTAAGTTACTATGTCACTACTTGTTGGCTGTATGATAGGCCGAGTCAAATGAGCCCAACCCCAAGTCTCTATGACCTTCTATTCAAAAGATATGATCTCACAAATTTGGTTCCAATGTTAAGTCTATGGGAGATTTTTCGGCCGATTTATCGCCCGCTCGACAAGCATCGTACGCCCGATCTCTTAGAAAAGTCATAGCACACCTCTCCTTAACGAGCTGGTCGATTTGACACCTCATTCATGTGTCTGTGACAAAAAATGCGGGAGGAGTAGCGTGCCAAAGTTTTGTCTTGGAGAATAGTATTCACAACACTAGAATGTACATTTCCAGAGGAAAATGTGAAGTGGTGCTTGCAGTGGCAAAAAGCTCGCTCGGTTGCTAGAGTGTGGCACATTTTTGCATACGAGACACCAAACACGTCTGTACGATGTTTTTGTGATGATAAATTGTTTATTCAGCTGAGACATGTCTTATTCATGTGTTTGTAGGGTTACTGGGGTACCCTATATGGTTGCTATAGTGTGATTATACAGTTTATGAGTTAATATTTAAAGACTAGTTGACAGTCTGAGTCAAAAAAAGGCAAAATCCATGTTTCTTCTATTTTCTGGAGCTGAGATATGGCTTGAATATGTTGTTTTATGGTTGCTAGGCTGCCCTAAGTGGTTGCTAGGGCGTGAATATTAAGTTACTATGTCACTACTTGTTGGCTGTATGATAGGCAGAGTCAAATGAGCCCAACCCCAAGTCTCTATGACCTTCTATTCAAAAGATATGATCTCACCAATTTTGTGCCAATGTTAAGTCTATGGGACTTTTTCTGTCCGATTTATCGCCCGCCAGACGAACATCGTAAAACCGATCGCTTAGAAAAGTCATAGCACACCTGTCCTCAATGACCGGGTCGATTTGACACCACATTCATGGATCTACGACAATAAATGTGGGAGGAGTAGCGTGCCAAAGTTTTGTCTTGGAGAATAGTATTCACAACACTAGAATGTACATTTCCAGAGGAAAATGTGAAGTGGTGCTTGCAGTGGCAAAACTCACCACCCGGTTGCTAGGGTGTTCTGGGTGGTTGCTAGGTGGTTGCTAGGGTGTTGCTAGGTGGTTGCTAGGGTGTTCTGTGTGGTTGCTAGGGTGTTGCTAGGTGGTTGCTAGGGTGTTCTGGGTGGTTGCTATGGTGTTGTTAGGCAGTTGCTAGGATATTCTGGGTGGTTGCTAGGGTGTTCTTGGTGGTTGCTAGGGTGTTCTGGGTGGTTGCTAGGTGGTTGCTAGGGTGTTGCTAGGAGGTTGCTTGGATGTTCTGGTATAGGTGGTTGGTAGTTGTCACAGATGGTTACTATGAAATTTGTAGCATTTTCTTGGCATGATTTAGCACTTAGCTAATCAATATTAGCATGTAGCTATTCTCTGCTAGCATGTGTAGCATGTAGCAAGTCATGTTTGCTAGCATGAGTAAAAAGAGCCAACCCCCATCTCTATACGATGTTTTGATGCAGAGATGTAGGTCTTACAAAATGGTTGCTAGGGTACTCTGTTTGGTTGCTAGGGAGTGGCTTGGCAGCTGCCAATCATGAAGCTCAAAAGTCAATGTGAATGTATAAACCAACCCCCATCTCTATACGATGTTTTGGTGCAGAGATATAAGTCTTACAAAATGGTTTCTAGGGTACTGTTTTTGGTTGCTAGGGAGTGGCTTGGCAGCTGCCAATCATGAAACTCCAAAGGCTGCTTGTCAGTATGAATGATATAAACCAACCCCCATCTCTATACGATGTTCTGATGTAGAGATATAGGTTGTGCAAAATGGTTGCTAGGGTACTCTGTTTGGTTGCTAGGGAGTGGCTTGGCAGCTGCCAAACATGAATCTCCACAGGATGCTTGTCAGTATGAATGATATAAACCAACTCCCATGCCTCTATGACATTCAGAATGGAAGATATCCCTCTTTGGATTTTGGTTGCTAAGGTGCTCTACAATGGTTGCTAGGGCGTTGACAGTAAGTGTTGAGGTGATTCAGGATTGGCTGTTTGCTGGCCCAAGTCAAACGAGCCCACCCTCATGTTTCTATGACACTTATATCCTGAGATATCCCTTTGATCTAATTCAATGGAAGTCTATGGGAGTTGTTGCTAATGTGCTCTAAATGGTTGCTAGGGCGTGGCTTAATAGCTTCATAATGATCCTGAGAGACTGATTGGTCGTCTGAGTAAAATGAGCCCGCCCCCTTGTCTCTATGACACTATGATCCAGAGCTATGTTCAATACAAAATCCCTATGCAATTTACCATAGTAGGAAAAACACATGCATTTGATGGGACATCCTTCACCATAGTAAGTCAATGGGGAAAATTTTGGGTAGCTCCTGCCCAAGCTCCTGCCCAGCTGTTTGCTGGCCCAAGTCAAACGAGCCCACCCTCATGTTTCTATGACACTTATATCCTGAGATATCCCTTTGATCTCTTTTAATGGAAGTCTATGGGAGTTGTTGCTAAGGTGCTCTAAATGGTTGCTAGGGCATGGCTTAATAGCTTCACAATGATGCTGAGAGACTGATTGGTCATCTGAGTAAAATGAGCCCGCCCCCTTGTCTCTATGACACTGTGATCCAGAGCTATGTTCAATACAAAATCTCTATGCAATTTACCATAGTAGGAAAAACACTAAAAGTCTATGGGACTTTTTTACCCAATGATTTGCCCCTGGGGCGAACACCGTACCCCCGATCGCTACGAAAAGTCACAGCACACCTCTCCTCAATAATCCGCAAAATTTGACGCCTCAATCAGGGGTCTGTGATGTCGGCGTGTATTTTTTAACAGATGATTACTATTTAGTCTCTAAAATGAGTTTTTATAGAGTTTTTATAGAGTTATTTAGTATGGCACGAGGCCTGCGGCCTCGTGCCTATTGCCCACGGTTGCTAGGGTGCTGTAACTGGTTGCTATGGTGTGGCTATGAAGATTTTAGGCCATTACTCATTGGCTGCTTGATAAATTAAATCCTCCTAGGGAGAGAGAGACATCTGCCTGACAGCAGGGCTGTCAGGCCCTTTTGTGTCTGTGAGAAAGTGACAGTTGGGATTTGAATTTTTGAAAATTCCCCAATGTAAGTCAATGGGACTTTTTTGGCCGCTTTTTGGTCCGCTGTGCGAACATCGTACACCCGATCTCTTAGAAAAGTCATAGCACACCATTCCCGAACAAGCCGCACGTTTTGACACCTCATTCATGGGTCTGTGACAAAAACTGCGGGAGGAGTAGCGGGACAAAAAAGTGTCCGGAATAATAAGAAGAATAATAATAAGTATGCAAGATAACAATAGTGTTGCTTTGCAAGCACCACTAACTAGAATGTACATTTCCAGAGGAAAATGTGAAGTGGTGCTTGCAGTGGCAAAAAGCTCGCTCGGTTGCTAGGGTGTTCTGGGTGGTTGCTAGGGTGTTCTGGGTGGTTGCTAGGGTGTTGCTAGGTGGTTGCTAGGGTGTTCTGTGTGGTTGCTAGGGTGTTGCTAGGCGGTTGCTAGGGTGTTCTGGGTGGTTGCTATGGTGTTGCTAGGTGGTTGCTAGGGTGTTCTGAGTGGTTGCTAGGGTGTTGCTAGGTGGTTGCTAAGGTGTTCTAGGTGGTTGCTAGGGTGTTATAGATGGTTTCCAGGGTGTTGCTAGGTGGTTGCTAGGGTGTTCTGGGTGGTTGCTAGGGTGTTGCTATGTGGTTGCTAGGGTGTTCTGTATGGTTGCCAGGGTGTTGCTAGGCGGTTGCTAGGGTGTTCTGGGTGGTTGCTAGGGTGTTATAGATGGTTGCTAGGGTATTGGTAGGTGGTTGCTAGGGTGTTCTGGGTGGTTGCTAGGGTGTTGCTAGGTGTTCTGGTTGGTTGCTAGGGTGTTGCTAGGCGGTTGCTAGGGTGTTCTGTGTGGTTGCTAGGGTGTTGCTAGGTGGTTGCTATGGTATTCTGTGTGGTTGCTAGGGTGTTGCTAGGTGGTTGCTATGGTATTCTGGGTGGTTGCTATGGTGTTACTAGATGGTTGGTAGTGTTCACATATGGTTACTATAGAGTTTTTATAACATTCATGGCATGATTTAGCACTTAGCTAATCAATATTAGCATGTAGCTATTCACTGCTAGCATGTGTAGCATGTAGCAAGTCATGTTTGCTAACATGAGTAAAAAGAGCCAAACCCCATCTCTATACGATGTTTTGATGCAGAGATATAGGTCTTGAAAAACGGTTGCTAGGGTACTCTGTTTGGTTGCTAGGGAGTGGCTTGGCAGCTGCCAATCATGAAGCTCCAAAGTCAATGTGAATGTATGAACCAACCCCCATCTCTATACGATGTTTTGATGCAGAGATAAAGTCTTGCAAAATGGTTGCTAGGGTACTCTGTTTGGTTGCTAGGGAGTGGCTTGGTAGCTGCCAATCATGAAACTCCAAAGGCTGCTTGTCAGTATGAATGATATAAACCAACTCCCATGCCTCTATGACATTCAGAATGGAAGATATCCCTCTTTGGATTTTGGTTGCTAAGGTGCTCGATAATGGTTGCTAGGGCATGGCCAGAAATTGTTGAGGTGATTCATGATTGGCTGTTTGCTGGCCCAAGTCAAACGAGCCCACCCTCATGTTTCTATGACACTTATATCCTGAGATATCCATTTGATCTCTTTCAATGGAAGTCTATGGGAGTTGTTACTAAGGTGCTCTAAATGGTTGCTAGGGCGTGGCTTAATAGCTTCACAATGATCCTGAGAGACTGATTGGTAATCTGAGTAAAATGAGCCCGCCCCCTTGTCTCTATGACACTCTGATCCAGAGCTATGTTCAATACAAAATCCCTATGCAATTTACCATAGTAGGAAAAACACATGCATTTGATGGGACGTCCTTCACCATAGTAAGTCAATGGGGAAACTTTGGGCAGCTCCTGCCCCCCAGGGGTGCAACTTTTACCCCATTGTGTGGTATGTTCTTAAAGAGCCTGCCAGCCTCTTCAAATGTGGCAAATCTCACGTTTGTCCGATATCCTTGTTTGGAGCTACGAGTCGTCAAAGTTTGTCTCAATGTTAAGTCTATGGGATTTTTTGGAAATTTGTTCGCCCCTGGGTCGAACACCGTACCCCCGATCTCTGATAAAAGTGATAGGACACTTCTCTTCAATAGGCCGCACGATTTGATGCCTCATTCATTGGTCTGTGACAAAAACTGTGGATGTAGGAGTGCTCCAAACTTTTTCCTGGAATAGTAAAATGCTATACTAGAAATTTTTCAATGGGAAAAATTTGGGGAGCTCCTGCCCCCAAGGGGTGCAACTTTTACCCCATTGTGAGGTATTTTCTTACAGAGCCTGTCAGCCTCTTCAAATGTGGTAAATTGCAGGTTTCTGCGAAATCCTCGCTCAGAGCTATGACTCGTCAAATTTTTTCGCAATGTTAAGTCTATGGGGATTTTGGCAAAATTTTGGGCAGCTCCTGCCCCCCAGGGGTGCAACTTTTACCCCATTGTGAGGTATTTTCTTAAAGAGCCTGTCAGCCTCTTCAAATGTGGTAAATTGCTGGTTTCTGCGAAATCCGTGCTCAGAGCTATGACTCGTCAAATTTTTTCGCAATGTTAAGTCTATGGGATTTTTTTTGGCCGTTTTTCGCCCCTGGGGCGACCATCGTACCTCCGATCTCTTAGAAAAGTCATAGCACACCTCTCCTAAATGAGCCGGTCGATTTGACACCTCACCCATGGGTCTGTGACAAAAGCTGCGGGAGGAGTAGCGAACCAAAAAGTGGCCAGAATAATAAGAAGAAGAAGAATAATAAATAACATGGGGGTCAATGGGGAAAATTTGGGCAGCTCCTGCCCCCCAGGGGTGCAACTTTTACCCCATTGTGAGGTATTTTCTTACAGAGCCTGTCAGCCTCTTCAAATGTGGTAAATCGCAGGCTTCTGTGAAATCCTCGCTCGGAGCTATGAGTCGTCAAAGTTTGTCGCAATGTTAAGTCTATGGGATTTTTGGGAAATTTGTTCGCCCTTCGGGCGAACATCGTACCCCCGATCGCTTAGAAAAGTCATAGCACACCATTCCCGAATATTCCGCACGATTTGAGACCTCATTCATGGGTGTGTGACAAAAACTGCGGGAGGAGTAGCGCGTCAAACTTTTGGGCCGACTCAAAAAACACAATAGTAATAGTGTTGCCTTGCTTTCAGCAAGCACCACTAACTAGAATGTACATTTCCAGAGGAAAATGTGAAGTGGTGCTTGCAGTGGCAAAACTCACCACCAGGTTGCTAGGGTGTTATGGGTGGTTGCTAGGGTGGTTGCTAGGTGGTTGCTAGGGTGTTGCTAGGTGGTTGCTAGGGTGTTCTGTGTGGTTGCTAGGGTGTTGCTAGGTGGTTGCTAGGGTGTTCTGGGTGGTTGCTATGGTGTTGCTAAGCGGTTGCTAGGGTGTTCTGAGTGGTTGCTAGGGTGTTGCTAGGTGGTTGCTAGGGTATTCTGGGTGGTTGTTAGGGTGTTATGGGTGGTTGCTATGGTGTTGTTAGGCAGTTGCTAGGGTATTCTGGGTGGTTGCTAGGGTGTTCTTGGTGGTTGCTAGGGTGTTCTGGGTGGTTGCTATGGTGTTGTTAGGTGGTTGCTAGGGTATTCTGGGTGGTTGCTAGGGTGTTGCTAACGTGTTCTGGGTGGTTGCTAGGTGGTTGCTAGGGTGTTGCTAGGAGGTTGCTTGGATGTTCTGGTATAGGTGGTTGGTAGTTGTCACAGATGGTTACTATGAAATTTGTAGCATTTTCTTGGCATGATTTAGCACTTAGCTAATCAATATTAGCATGTAGCTATTCTCTGCTAGCATGTGTAGCATGTAGCAAGTCATGTTTGCTAGCATGAGTAAAAAGAGCCAACCCCCATCTCTATACGATGTTTTGATGCAGAGATGTAGGTCTTACAAAATGGTTGCTAGGGTACTCTGTTTGGTTGCTAGGGACTGGCTTGGCAGCTGCCAATCATGAAGCTCCAAAGTCAATGTGAATGTATAAACCAACCCCCATCTCTATACGATGTTTTGATGCAGAGATATAGGTCTTGCAAAATGGTTGCTAGGGTACTCTGTTTGGTTGCTAGGGAGTTGCTTGGCAGCTGCCAATCATGAAACTCCAAAGGCTGCTTGTCAGTATGAATGATATAAACCAACTCCCATGCCTCTATGACATTCAGAATGGAAGATATCCCTCTTTGGATTTTGGTTGCTAAGGTGCTCTACAATGGTTGCTAGGGCGTTGCCAGTAAGTGTTGAGGTGATTCAGGATTGGCTGTTTGCTGGCTCAAGTCAAACGAGCCCACCCTCATGTTTCTATGACACTTATATCCTGAGATATCCCTTTGATCTAATTCAATGGAAGTCTATGGGAGTTGTTGCTAAGGTGCTCTAAATGGTTGCTAGGGCGTGGCTTAATAGCTTCACAATGATCCTGAGAGACTGATTGGTCGTCTGAGTAAAATGAGCCCGCCCCCTTTTCTCTATGACACTGTGATCCAGAGCTATGTTCAATACAAAATCCCTATGCAATTTACCATAGTAGGAAAAACACATGCATTTGATGGGACGTCCTTCACCATAGTAAGTCAATGGGGAAAAATTTTGGGCAGCTCCTGTCCCCCAGGGGTGCAACTTTTACCACATTGTGAGGTATTTTCTTAAAGAACCTGCCAGCCTCTTCAAATATGGCAAATCACACGTTTGTCCGAAATCCTTGTTCGGAGCTATGAGTCGTCAAAGTTTGTCGCAATGTTAAGTCTATGGGATTTTTTGGAAATTTGTTCGCCCCTGGGGCGAGCACCGTACCCCCGATCTCTTAAAAAAGTCATAGGACACTTCTCCTCAATAGGCCGCATGATTTGACGCCCCATTTATGGGTCTGTGACAAAAACTGTGGACGGAGGAGGGCGCCAAACTTTTTCCTGGAATAGTAAAATGCTATACTAGAAAATTTTCAATGGGAATTTTTGGAAAATTTTGGGCAGCTCCTGCCCCCCAGGGGTGCAACTTTTACCCCATTGTGAGGTATTTTCTTAAAGAGCCTGTCAGCCTCTTCAAATGTGGTAAATTGCTGGTTTCTGCGAAATCCGTGCTCAGAGCTATGACTCGTCAAATTTTTTCGCAATGTTAAGTCTATGGGATTTTTTTGGGCCGTTTTTCGGCTCTGGGGCGACTATCGTACCTCCGATCGCTTAGAAAAGTCATAGCACACCTCTCCTAAATGAGCCGGTCGATTTGACGCCTCACCCATGGGTCTGTGACAAAAGCTGCGGGAGGAGTAGCGAACCAAAAAGTGGCCAGAATAATAAGAAGAAGAAGAATAATAAACAACATGGGGGTCAATGGGGAATATTTGGGCAGCTCCTGCCCCCCAGGGGTGCAACTTTTACCCCATTGTGTGGTATGTTCTTACAGAGCCTGTCAGCCTCTTCAAATGTGGTAAATCGCAGGCTTCTGTGAAATTCTCGCTCGGAGCTATGAGTCGTCAAAGTTTGTCGCAATGTTAAGTCTATGGGATTTTTAGGAAATTTGTTCGCCCTTCGGGCGAACATCGTACCCCCGATCGCTTAGAAAAGTCATAGCACACCATTCCCGAATATTCCGCACGTTTTGAGACCTCATTCATGGGTGTGTGACAAAAACTGCGGGAGGAGTAGCGTGCCAAACTTTTGGGCCGACTCAAAAAACACAATAGTAATAGTGTTGCCTTGCTTTCAGCAAGCACCACTAATAAGAATAAGAATAAGAATAATAAATAACATTGGGGTCAATGGGGAAAATTTGGGCAGCTCCTGCCCCCCAGGGGTGCAACTTTTACCCAATTGTGAGGTATGTTCTTGCAGAGCCTGTCAGCCTCTTCAAATGTGGTGAATCGCAGGCTTCTGTGAAATTCTCGCTCGGAGCTATGAGTCGTCAAAGTTTGTCGCAATGTTAAGTCTATGGGATTTTTGGGAAATATGTTCGCCCTTCGGGCGAACATCGTACCCCCGATCGCTTAGAAAAGTCATAGCACACCATTCCCGAATATTCCGCACGTTTTGAGACCTCATTCATGGGTGTGTGACAAAAACTGCGGGAGGAGTAGCGTGCCAAACTTTTGGGCCGACTCAAAAAACACAATAGTAATAGTGTTGCCTTGCTTTCAGCAAGCACCACTAACTAGAATGTACATTTCCAGAGGAAAATGTGAAGTGGTGCTTGCAGTGGCAAAAAGCTCGCTAGGTTGCTAGAGTGTGGCACATTTTTGCATACGAGACACCAAACACGTCTGTACGATGTTTTTGTGATGATAAATTGTTTATGCAGCTGAGAAATGGCTTATTCATGTGTTCAGGTGGTTACTAGGGTACTCTATATGGTTGCTATGGTGTGATTATACAGTGTATGAGATTATATTTAAAGACTAGTTGACAGTCTGAGTCAAAAAAAAGGCAAAATCCATGTTTCTTCTATTTTCTGGAGCTGAGATATGGCTTGTATATGTTGATTTATGGTTGCTAGGCTGCCCTAAGTGGTTGCTAGGGCGTGAATATTAAGTTACTATGTTACTACTTGTTGGCTGTATGATAGGCCGAGTCAAATGAGCCCAACCCCAAGTCTCTATGACCTTCTATTCAAAAGATATGATCTCACAAATTTGGTGCCAATGTTAAGTCTATGGGAGATTTTTCGGCCGATTTATCGCCCGCTAGACAAGCATCGTACACCCGATCTCTTAGAAAAGTCATAGCACACCTCTCCTTAACGAGCTGGTCGATTTGACACCTCATTCATGTGTCTGTGACAAAAAATGCGGGAGGAGTAGCGTGCCAAAGTTTTGTCTTGGAGAATAGTATTCACAACACTAGAATGTACATTTCCAGAGGAAAATGTGAAGTGGTGCTTGCAGTGGCAAAAAGCTCGCTCGGTTGCTAGAGTGTTGTACAGAATTGCATATGAGACAACAACCATGTCTGTACGATTTTCCGGTGCTGAGATGTGGCTTATTCATGTGTTTTTAGGGTTACTAGGGTAGCCTATATGGTTGCTATGGTGTGATTATACAGTTTATGAGATGGTATTTAAAGACTAGTTGACAGTCTGAGTCAAAAAAGGCAAACTCCATGTTCCTACTATTTTCTGGAGCTGAGATATGTCTTGAATATGTTGTTTTATGGTTGCTAGGCTGCCCTAAGTGGTTGCTAGGGCGTAAATATGAAGTTATTATGTCTCTACTTGTTGGCTGCATGATAGGCCGAGTAAAAAGAGCCCAACCCCAAGTCTCTATGACCTTCTGTTCAAAAGATATGATCTCACCAATTTTGTGCCAATGTTAAGTCTATGGGACTTTTTCTGTCCGATTTATCGCCCGCCAGACAAACATCGTACAACCGATCGCTTAGAAAAGTCATAGCACACCTCTCCTCAATGACCGGGTCGATTTGACACCACATTCATGGATCTACGACAATAAATGCGGGAGGAGTAGCGTGCCAAAGTTTTGTCTTGGAGAATAGTATTCACAACACTAGAATGTACATTTCCAGAGGAAAATGTGAAGTGGTGCTTGCAGTGGCAAAAAGCTCGCTCGGTTGCTAGGGTGTTCTGGGTGGTTGCTAGGGTGTTGCTAGGTGGTTGCTAGGGTGTTCTGGGTGGTTGCTAGGGTGTTGCTAGGCGGTTGCTAGGGTGTTCTGGGTGGTTGCTATGGTGTTGCTAGGTGGTTGCTAGGGTGTTCTGAGTGGTTGCTAGGGTGTTGCTAGGTGGTTGCTAAGGTGTTCTAGGTGGTTTCTAGGGTGTTATAGATGGTTGCCAGGGTGTTGCTAGGTGGTTGCTAGGGTGTTCTGGGTGGTTGCTAGGGTGTTGCTATGTGGTTGCTAGGGTGTTCTATATGGTTGCCAGGGTGTTGCTAGGCGGTTGCTAGGGTGTTCTGGGTGGTTGCTAGGGTGTTATAGATGGTTGCTAGGGTATTGGTAGGTGGTTGCTAGGGTGTTCTGGGTGGTTGCTAGGGTGTTGCTAGCTGTTCTGGTTGGTTGCTAGGGTGTTGCTAGGCGGTTGCTAGGGTTTTCTGTGTGGTTGCTAGGGTGTTGCTAGGTGGTTGCTAGGGTATTCTTGGTGGTTGCTAGGGTGTTGCTAGGTGGTTGCTAGGGTATTCTGGGTGGTTGCTATGGTGTTACTAGGTGGTTGGTAGTGTTCACATATGGTTACTATAGAGTTTTTATAACATTCATGGCATGATTTAGCACTTAGCTAATCAATATTAGCATGTAGCTATTCACTGCTAGCATGTGTAGCATGTAGCAAGTCATGTTTGCTAACATGAGTAAAAAGAGCCAAACCCCATCTCTATACGATGTTTTGATGCAGAGATATAGGTCTTGAAAAACGGTTGCTAGGGTACTCTGTTTGGTTGCTAGGGAGTGGCTTGGCAGCTGCCAATCATGAAGCTCCAAAGTCAATGTGAATGTTTAAACCAACCCCCATCTCTATACGATGTTTTGATGCAGAGATATAGGTCTTGCAAAACGGTTGCTAGGGTACTCTGTTTGGTTGCTAGGGAGTGGCTTGGCAGCTTCCAATCATGAAGCTCCAAAGTCAATGTGAATGTATAAACCAACCCCCATCTCTATACGATGTTCTGATGCAGAGATGTAGGCCTTGCAAAATGGTTGCTAGGGTACTCTTTTTGGTTGCTAGGGAGTGGCTTGGCAGCTGCCAATCATGAATCTCCAAAGGCTGCTTGTCAGTATAATTGATATAATACAACTCCCAAGCCTGTATGACATTCACAATGGAAGATATCCCTCTTTAAAATTTGGTTGCTAAGGTGCTCGATAATGGTTGCTAGGGTGTGGCCAGAAATTGTTGAGGTGATTCATGATTGGCTGTTTGCTACCCCGAGTCAAACGAGACCACCCTTGTGTTTCTATGACACTTCTATCCGGAGATATCCCTTTGATCTCTTTCAATGGAAGTCTATGGGAGTTGTTGCTAAGGTGCTCTATATGGTTGCTAGGGCGTGGCTTGATAGCATCACAATGATCTTGAGAGACTGATTGGTCGTCTGAGTAAAATGAGCCCGCCCCCTTGTCTCTATGACACTGTGATCCAGAGCTATGTTCAATACAAAATCCCAATGCAATTTACCATAGTAGGAAAAACACATGCATTTGATGGGACGTCCTTCACCATAGTAAGTCAATGGGGAAAACTTTGGGCAGCTCCTGCCCCCCAGGGGTGCAACTTTTACCCCATTGTGAGGTATATTCTTACAGAGCCTGCCAGCCTCTTCAAATGTGGAAAATCACACATTTTTCCGAAATCGTTGTTCGGAGCTATGAGTCGTCAAAGTTTGTCTCAATGTTAAGTCTATGGGATTTTTTGGAAATTTGTTCGCCCCTGGGGCGAGCACCGTACCCCTGATCTCTTATAAAATTCATTTGACACTTCTCCTCAATAGGCCGCACGATTTGATGCCTCATTCATGGGTCTGTGACAAAAAATGTGGACGTAGGAGTGCTCCAAACTTTTTCCTGGAATAGTAAAATGCTATACTAGAAAATTTCAATGGGAAAAATATTTGGGGAGCTCCTGCCCCCCAGGGGTGCAACCTTTACCCCATTGTGAGGTATTTTCTTAAAGAGCCTGTCAGCCTCTTCAAATGTGGTAAATTGCAAGTTTCTGCGAAATCCTCGCTCAGAGCTATGACTCGTCAAATTTTTTCGCCATGTTAAGTCTATGGGATTTTTTTTGGCTGTTTTTCGCCCCTGGGGCGAACATCGTACCCCCGATCTCTTAGAAAAGTCATAGCACACCTCTCCTAAATGAGCCGGTCGATTTGACACCTCACCCATGGGTCTGTGACAAAATCTGCGGGAGGAGTAGCGAACCAAAAAGTGGCCAGAATAATAATAATAAGAAGAAGAAGAATAATAAATAACATGGGGGTCAATGGGAGAATATTTGGGCAGCTCCTGCCCCCCAGGGGTGCAACTTTTACCCCATTGTGAGGTATTTTCTTACAGAGCCTGTCAGCCTCTTCAAATGTGGTAAATCGCAGGCTTCTGTGAAATTCTCGCTCGGAGCTATGAGTCGTCAAAGTTTGTCGCAATGTTAAGTCTATGGGATTTTTGGGAAATTTGTTCGCCCTTCGGGCGAACATCGTACCCCCGATCGCTTAGAAAAGTCATAGCACACCATTCCCGAATATTCCGCACGTTTTGAGACCTCATTCATGGGTGTGTGACAAAAACTGCGGGAGGAGTAGCGTGCCAAACTTTTGGGCCGACTCAAAAAACACAATAGTAATAGTGTTGCCTTGCTTTCAGCAAGCACCACTAACTAGAATGTACATTTCCAGAGGAAAATGTGAAGTGGTGCTTGCAGTGGCAAAAAGCTCGCTCGGTTGCTAGAGTGTGGCACATTTTTGCATACGAGACACCAAACACGTCTGTACGATGTTTTTGTGATGATAAATTGTTTATTCAGCTGAGACATGTCTTATTCATGTGTTTGTGGGGTTACTGGGGTACCCTATATGGTTGCTATGGTGTGATTATACAGTTTATGAGTTAATATTTAAAGACTAGTTGACAGTCTGAGTCAAAAAAAGGCAAAATCCATGTTTCTTCTATTTTCTGGAGCTGAGATATGGCTTGTATATGTTGTTTTATGGTTGCTAGGCTGCCCTAAGTGGTTGCTAGGGCGTGAATATTAAGTTACTATGTCACTACTTGTTGGCTGTATGATAGGCCGAGTCAAATGAGCCCAACCCCAAGTCTCTATGACCTTCTATTCAAAAGATATGATCTCACAAATTTGGTTCCAATGTTAAGTCTATGGGAGATTTTTCGGCCGATTTATCGCCCGCTCGACAAGCATCGTACGCCCGATCTCTTAGAAAAGTCATAGCACACCTCTCCTTAACGAGCTGGTCGATTTGACACCTCATTCATGTGTCTGTGACAAAAAATGCGGGAGGAGTAGCGTGCCAAAGTTTTGTCTTGGAGAATAGTATTCACAACACTAGAATGTACATTTCCAGAGGAAAATGTGAAGTGGTGCTTGCAGTGGCAAAAAGCTCGCTTGGTTGCTAGAGTGTGGCACATTTTTGCATACGAGACACCAAACACGTCTGTACGATGTTTTTGTGATGATAAATTGTTTATTCAGCTGAGAAATGGCTTATTCATGTGTTCAGGTGGTTACTAGGGTACTCTATATGGTTGCTATGGTGTGATTATACAGTGTATGAGATTATATTTAAACACTAGTAGACAGTCTAAATCAAAAAAAGGCAAAATCCATGTTTCTTCTATTTTCTGAAGCTGAGAAATGACTTGAATATGTTGATTTATGGTTGCTAGGCTGCCCTAAGTGGTTGCTAGGGCGTAAATATGAAGTTATTATGTCTCTACTTGTTGGCTGCATGATAGGCCGAGTAAAAAGAGCCCAACCCCAAGTCTCTATGACCTTCTGTTCAAAAGATATGATCTCACCAATTTTGTGCCAATGTTAAGTCTATGGGACTTTTTCTGTCCGATTTATCGCCCGCCAGACAAACATCGTACAACCGATCGCTTAGAAAAGTCATAGCACACCTCTCCTCAATGACCGGGTCGATTTGACACCACATTCATGGATCTACGACAATAAATGCGGGAGGAGTAGCGTGCCAAAGTTTTGTCTTGGAGAATAGTATTCACAACACTAGAATGTACATTTCCAGAGGAAAATGTGAAGTGGTGCTTGCAGTGGCAAAACTCACCACCCGGTTGCTAGAGTGTGGTACATGATTGCATACGAGACACCAAACATGTCTGTACAATGTTTGTGTGATGAGAAATGGCTTATTCAGCGGAGAAATGGCTTATTCATGTGTTCAGGTGGTTACTAGGGTACTCTATATGGTTGCTATGGTGTGATTATACAGTGTATGAGATTATATTTAAACACTAGTTGACAGAAGGCAAACCCCCATCTCTATACGATGTTTTGTTGCAGAGATGTAGGTCTTACAAAATGGTTGCTAGGTTACTCTGTTTGGTTGCTAGGGAGTGGCTTGGTAGCTGCCAATCATGAAACTCCAAAGGCTGCTTGTCAGTATGAATGATATAAACCAACTCCCATGCCTCTATGACATTCAGAATGGAAGATATCCCTCTTTGGATTTTGGTTGCTAAGGTGCTCGATAATGGTTGCTAGGGCATGGCCAGAAATTTTTGAGGTGATTCATGATTGGCTGTTTGCTGGCCCAAGTCAAACGAGCCCACCCTCATGTTTCTATGACACTTATATCCTGAGATATCCATTTGATCTCTTTCAATGGAAGTCTATGGGAGTTGTTGCTAAGGTGCTCTAAATGGTTGCTGGGGCGTGGCTTAATAGCTTCACAATGATCCTGAGAGACTGATTGGTCGTCTGAGTAAAATGAGCCCGCCCCCTTGTCTCTATGACACTGTGATCCAGAGCTATGTTCAATACAAAATCCCTATGCAATTTACCATAGTAGGAAAAACACATGCATTTGATGGGACGTCCTTCACCATAGTAAGTCAATGGGGAAAACTTTGGGCAGCTCCTGCCCCCCAGGGGTGCAACTTGTACCCCATTGTGAGGTATGTTCTTAAAGAGCCTGCCAGCCTCTTCAAATGTGGCAAATCACACATTTGTCCGAAATCCTCGTTCGGAGCTACGAGTCGTCAAAGTTTGTCTCAATGTTAAGTCTATGGGATTTTTTTGAAATTTGTTCGCCCCTGGGGCGAACACCGTACCCCTGATCTCTTATAAAATTCATACGACACTTCTCCTCAATAGGCCGCACGATTTGATGCCTCATTTAAGTGTCTGTGACAAAAAATGTGGACGTAGGAGTGCGCCAAACTTTTTCCTGGAATAGTTAAATGCTATACTAGAAAATTTCAATGGGAAAAATTTTTGGGGAGCTCCTGCCCCCCAGTGGTGCAACTTTTACCCCATTGTGAGGTATTTTCTTGAAGAGCCTGTCAGCCTCTTCAAATGTGGTAAATCGCAGGTTTCTGCGAAATCCTCGCTCAGAGCTATGAGTCGCCAAAATTTGTCGTAATGTTAAGTCTATGGGATTTTTTGGCCGGTTTTTCGCCCCTGGGGTGAACATCGTACCCCCGATCGCTTATAAAAGTCATAGCACACCTCTCCTAAATAAGCCGGTCGATTTGACGCCTCACCCATGGGTCTGTGATAAAAACTGCGGGAGGAGTAGCGTGCAGAAATTTTGTGTGGAAGAATAATAATAATAACTAGAATGTACATTTCCAGAGGAAAATGTGAAGTGGTGCTTGCAGTGGCAAAAAGCTCGCTAGGTTGCTAGAGTGTGGCACATTTTTGCATACGAGACACCAAACACGTCTGTACGATGTTTTTGTGATGATAAATTGTTTATGCAGCTGAGAAATGGCTTATTCATGTGTTCAGGTGGTTACTAGGGTACTCTATATGGTTGCTATGGTGTGATTATACAGTGTATGAGATTATATTTAAAGACTAGTTGACAGTCTGAGTCAAAAAAAAGGCAAAATCCATGTTTCTTCTATTTTCTGGAGCTGAGATATGGCTTGTATATGTTGATTTATGGTTGCTAGGCTGCCCTAAGTGGTTGCTAGGGCGTGAATATTAAGTTACTATGTTACTACTTGTTGGCTGTATGATAGGCCGAGTCAAATGAGCCCAACCCCAAGTCTCTATGACCTTCTATTCAAAAGATATGATCTCACAAATTTGGTGCCAATGTTAAGTCTATGGGAGATTTTTCGGCCGATTTATCGCCCGCTAGACAAGCATCGTACACCCGATCTCTTAGAAAAGTCATAGCACACCTCTCCTTAACGAGCTGGTCGATTTGACACCTCATTCATGTGTCTGTGACAAAAAATGCGGGAGGAGTAGCGTGCCAAAGTTTTGTCTTGGAGAATAGTATTCACAACACTAGAATGTACATTTCCAGAGGAAAATGTGAAGTGGTGCTTGCAGTGGCAAAAAGCTCGCTCGGTTGCTAGAGTGTTGTACAGAATTGCATATGAGACAACAACCATGTCTGTACGATTTTCCGGTGCTGAGATGTGGCTTATTCATGTGTTTTTAGGGTTACTAGGGTAGCCTATATGGTTGCTATGGTGTGATTATACAGTTTATGAGATGGTATTTAAAGACTAGTTGACAGTCTGAGTCAAAAAAGGCAAACTCCATGTTCCTACTATTTTCTGGAGCTGAGATATGTCTTGAATATGTTGTTTTATGGTTGCTAGGCTGCCCTAAGTGGTTGCTAGGGCGTAAATATGAAGTTATTATGTCTCTACTTGTTGGCTGCATGATAGGCCGAGTAAAAAGAGCCCAACCCCAAGTCTCTATGACCTTCTGTTCAAAAGATATGATCTCACCAATTTTGTGCCAATGTTAAGTCTATGGGACTTTTTCTGTCCGATTTATCGCCCGCCAGACAAACATCGTACAACCGATCGCTTAGAAAAGTCATAGCACACCTCTCCTCAATGACCGGGTCGATTTGACACCACATTCATGGATCTACGACAATAAATGCGGGAGGAGTAGCGTGCCAAAGTTTTGTCTTGGAGAATAGTATTCACAACACTAGAATGTACATTTCCAGAGGAAAATGTGAAGTGGTGCTTGCAGTGGCAAAAAGCTCGCTCGGTTGCTAGGGTGTTCTGGGTGGTTGCTAGGGTGTTGCTAGGTGGTTGCTAGGGTGTTCTGGGTGGTTGCTAGGGTGTTGCTAGGCGGTTGCTAGGGTGTTCTGGGTGGTTGCTATGGTGTTGCTAGGTGGTTGCTAGGGTGTTCTGAGTGGTTGCTAGGGTGTTGCTAGGTGGTTGCTAAGGTGTTCTAGGTGGTTTCTAGGGTGTTATAGATGGTTGCCAGGGTGTTGCTAGGTGGTTGCTAGGGTGTTCTGGGTGGTTGCTAGGGTGTTGCTATGTGGTTGCTAGGGTGTTCTATATGGTTGCCAGGGTGTTGCTAGGCGGTTGCTAGGGTGTTCTGGGTGGTTGCTAGGGTGTTATAGATGGTTGCTAGGGTATTGGTAGGTGGTTGCTAGGGTGTTCTGGGTGGTTGCTAGGGTGTTGCTAGCTGTTCTGGTTGGTTGCTAGGGTGTTGCTAGGCGGTTGCTAGGGTTTTCTGTGTGGTTGCTAGGGTGTTGCTAGGTGGTTGCTAGGGTATTCTTGGTGGTTGCTAGGGTGTTGCTAGGTGGTTGCTAGGGTATTCTGGGTGGTTGCTATGGTGTTACTAGGTGGTTGGTAGTGTTCACATATGGTTACTATAGAGTTTTTATAACATTCATGGCATGATTTAGCACTTAGCTAATCAATATTAGCATGTAGCTATTCACTGCTAGCATGTGTAGCATGTAGCAAGTCATGTTTGCTAACATGAGTAAAAAGAGCCAAACCCCATCTCTATACGATGTTTTGATGCAGAGATATAGGTCTTGAAAAACGGTTGCTAGGGTACTCTGTTTGGTTGCTAGGGAGTGGCTTGGCAGCTGCCAATCATGAAGCTCCAAAGTCAATGTGAATGTTTAAACCAACCCCCATCTCTATACGATGTTTTGATGCAGAGATATAGGTCTTGCAAAACGGTTGCTAGGGTACTCTGTTTGGTTGCTAGGGAGTGGCTTGGCAGCTTCCAATCATGAAGCTCCAAAGTCAATGTGAATGTATAAACCAACCCCCATCTCTATACGATGTTCTGATGCAGAGATGTAGGCCTTGCAAAATGGTTGCTAGGGTACTCTTTTTGGTTGCTAGGGAGTGGCTTGGCAGCTGCCAATCATGAATCTCCAAAGGCTGCTTGTCAGTATAATTGATATAATACAACTCCCAAGCCTGTATGACATTCACAATGGAAGATATCCCTCTTTAAAATTTGGTTGCTAAGGTGCTCGATAATGGTTGCTAGGGTGTGGCCAGAAATTGTTGAGGTGATTCATGATTGGCTGTTTGCTACCCCGAGTCAAACGAGACCACCCTTGTGTTTCTATGACACTTCTATCCGGAGATATCCCTTTGATCTCTTTCAATGGAAGTCTATGGGAGTTGTTGCTAAGGTGCTCTATATGGTTGCTAGGGCGTGGCTTGATAGCATCACAATGATCTTGAGAGACTGATTGGTCGTCTGAGTAAAATGAGCCCGCCCCCTTGTCTCTATGACACTGTGATCCAGAGCTATGTTCAATACAAAATCCCAATGCAATTTACCATAGTAGGAAAAACACATGCATTTGATGGGACGTCCTTCACCATAGTAAGTCAATGGGGAAAACTTTGGGCAGCTCCTGCCCCCCAGGGGTGCAACTTTTACCCCATTGTGAGGTATATTCTTACAGAGCCTGCCAGCCTCTTCAAATGTGGAAAATCACACATTTTTCCGAAATCGTTGTTCGGAGCTATGAGTCGTCAAAGTTTGTCTCAATGTTAAGTCTATGGGATTTTTTGGAAATTTGTTCGCCCCTGGGGCGAGCACCGTACCCCTGATCTCTTATAAAATTCATTTGACACTTCTCCTCAATAGGCCGCACGATTTGATGCCTCATTCATGGGTCTGTGACAAAAAATGTGGACGTAGGAGTGCTCCAAACTTTTTCCTGGAATAGTAAAATGCTATACTAGAAAATTTCAATGGGAAAAATATTTGGGGAGCTCCTGCCCCCCAGGGGTGCAACCTTTACCCCATTGTGAGGTATTTTCTTAAAGAGCCTGTCAGCCTCTTCAAATGTGGTAAATTGCAAGTTTCTGCGAAATCCTCGCTCAGAGCTATGACTCGTCAAATTTTTTCGCCATGTTAAGTCTATGGGATTTTTTTTGGCTGTTTTTCGCCCCTGGGGCGAACATCGTACCCCCGATCTCTTAGAAAAGTCATAGCACACCTCTCCTAAATGAGCCGGTCGATTTGACACCTCACCCATGGGTCTGTGACAAAATCTGCGGGAGGAGTAGCGAACCAAAAAGTGGCCAGAATAATAATAAGAAGAAGAAGAAGAATAACTAGATTAAAAAGTTCGTCGAGACAAACTTTAAGTTGGCTTGTGAAAGTTTGGAACAGAAAGTTTGAAGAAGTTTAAAGTAGTTTGAAGTTTAAATTAGTCTAAAGTTTAAATTAAGTTTAACTTGGTTTAAAGATAGATAGATAGATAGATAGATAGATAGATAGATAGATAGATAGATAGATAGATAGATAGAGTTACTATTGTGGTTGCTATGGTGTTGCTAGGCAGTTGCTAGGGTGTTCTTGGTGGTTGCTAGGGTGTTGCTAGGCAGTTGCTAGGGTGTTCTGGGTGGTTGCTATGGTGTTGCTAGGCAGTTGCTAGGGTATTCTGGGTGGTTGCTATGGTGTTGCTAGGTGGTTGCTAGGGTGTTCTGGGTGGTTGCTATGGTGTTGCTAGGCAGTTGCTAGGGTATTCTGGGTGGTTGCTATGGTGTTGCTAGGTGGTTGCTAGGGTGTTCTGGGTGGTTGCTATGGTGTTGCTAGGCGGTTGCTAGGGTGTTCTGGGTGGTTGCTAGGGTGTTGCTAGGCAGTTGCTAAGGTGTTCTTGGTGGTTGCTAGGGTATTCTGGGTGGTTGCTATGGTGTTGCTAGGTGGTTGCTAGGGTGTTCTGGGTGGTTGCTATGGTGTTGCTAGGCGGTTGCTAGGGTGTTCTGGGTGGTTGCTAGGGTGTTGCTAGGCAGTTGCTAAGGTGTTCTTGGTGGTTGCTAGGGTGTTCTGGGTGGTTGCTATGGTGTTGCTAGGGTGTTGCTAGGTAGTTGCTAAGGTGTTCTGGATGGTTGCTATGGTGTTGCTAGGTGGTTGCTAGGGTATTCTGGGTGGTTGCTATGGTGTTGCTAGGTGGTTGCTAGGGTGTCCTGGGTGGTTGCTATGGTATTGCTACTTGGTTGGTAGTGTTCACATATGGTTACTATAAAGTATCCATATTAGCATTTAGCTATTCACAGCTAGCATGTTTAGCATATTGAAAGTCCTGTGTGCTAGCCTGAGTCAAAAGACCCAAACCCCATCGCGATACAATGTTCTGATGCTGAGATATAGCTGTTAAAAAATGGTTGCTAGGGTCCTCTCTTTGGTTGCTAGGGATTGACTTGACAGCTGCCAATCATGAAACTCCAAAGGCTGCTTGTCAGTATGAATGATTTAAACCAACCCCCATCTCTATACATTGTTCTGATGCAGAGATATAAATGTTGCTTAATGGTTGCTAGGGTACTCTGTTTAGTTGCTAGGGAGTGGCTTGGCAGCTGCCAGCGATGAATCTCCAAAGGCTGCTTGTCACTATAAATCAACTCTCATGACTCTGTGACATTCAGAATGGAAGATATCCCTCTTTAAAATTTGGTTGCTAAGGTGCTCGTTAATTGTTGAGGTGATCCATGGTTGGCTCTTTGCTACCCAGAGTCAAACGAGACCACCCTCATGTTTCTATGACACTTGTATCCGGAGATATCCCTTCGATCTCTTTCTGTGCAAGTCTATGGGATATGTTGCTAAGGTGCTTTAAATAGTTGCTAGGGCGTGGCTTGATAGCTTCACAATGATCCTGAGAGACTGATTGGTCGTCTGAGTAAAATGAGCCCGCCCCCTTGTCTCTATGACACTGTGATCCAGAGCTATGTTCAATATAAAACCCTAATGCAATGTGTAGGATGGCCCATTTCATGTAAGTCAATGGGGCAATTTTGGGCCGCTCCTGCCCCCCAGGGGTGCAACTATTCCCCCACTGTGAGGTATTTTCTTACAGAGCCTGTCAGCCTCTTCAAATGTGGTACATTACAAGTTTCTGAGAAATCAGCAATATTTAGTATTGCACGAGGCCTGCGGCCTCGTGCCTATGGCCTACGGTTGCTAGGGTGCTGTAACTGGTTGCTATGGTGTGAATTTAGAGTTTATGAGTTTAGAGTTTATAAGTTTAATTGAGTAAGTGTCCAGAGTTTATTCATTTATGAGTTTAATAGTTTTATGAGAGTTTATAAGAGTATGAGTTTATGAATTGAGAGTTTAGAGTTTATAAGATTAAATTAGTCTTAGAGAGTTTAAGTTTAGAGTTTATTAATTTATTTTGAGTTTAAGAGTTTAAGATTAGATAGATAAGTGTCATAGATTGATGAGTTCATTAGTTTAAATGAGTGTCAATGGCTCATATAGTGTATAGAATGACAGTTTGATTGAGTCTGGGGCTTCAAGGTATTTAGATTTGAAATTTTGACAGTTGGGCAGTTTGAATTTCTCAATTGGAGTCAATGGGAGTTTTTTCTGACTTTGATCGTCATTTTTAGGAGAACCGTAAGTCCGATCAGTTAGAAAAGATATAGCACACTAAGTCAGAACAGTTTGAGTGTCCGTGCCGAGTTTGGAGTATGTGGAGTTAAAGCTCTAGGAGGAGATAGAGTCAGAAAATTTTCCGCTCAGAAAAAGAATAATAATAATAATAATAAGTTTAAATAGAATTTCAGTAAGTTGGCTCTCACAAGCCAACTTAATAAATAACATGGGGGTCAATGGGAGAATATTTGGGCAGCTCCTGCCCCCCAGGGGTGCAACTTTTACCCCATTGTGAGGTATTTTCTTACAGAGCCTGTCAGCCTCTTCAAATGTGGTAAATCGCAGGCTTCTGTGAAATTCTCGCTCGGAGCTATGAGTCGTCAAAGTTTGTCGCAATGTTAAGTCTATGGGATTTTTGGGAAATTTGTTCGCCCTTCGGGCGAACATCGTACCCCCGATCGCTTAGAAAAGTCATAGCACACCATTCCCGAATATTCCGCACGTTTTGAGACCTCATTCATGGGTGTGTGACAAAAACTGCGGGAGGAGTAGCGTGCCAAACTTTTGGGCCGACTCAAAAAACACAATAGTAATAGTGTTGCCTTGCTTTCAGCAAGCACCACTAACTAGAATGTACATTTCCAGAGGAAAATGTGAAGTGGTGCTTGCAGTGGCAAAAAGCTCGCTCGGTTGCTAGAGTGTGGCACATTTTTGCATACGAGACACCAAACACGTCTGTACGATGTTTTTGTGATGATAAATTGTTTATTCAGCTGAGACATGTCTTATTCATGTGTTTGTGGGGTTACTGGGGTACCCTATATGGTTGCTATGGTGTGATTATACAGTTTATGAGTTAATATTTAAAGACTAGTTGACAGTCTGAGTCAAAAAAAGGCAAAATCCATGTTTCTTCTATTTTCTGGAGCTGAGATATGGCTTGTATATGTTGTTTTATGGTTGCTAGGCTGCCCTAAGTGGTTGCTAGGGCGTGAATATTAAGTTACTATGTCACTACTTGTTGGCTGTATGATAGGCCGAGTCAAATGAGCCCAACCCCAAGTCTCTATGACCTTCTATTCAAAAGATATGATCTCACAAATTTGGTTCCAATGTTAAGTCTATGGGAGATTTTTCGGCCGATTTATCGCCCGCTCGACAAGCATCGTACGCCCGATCTCTTAGAAAAGTCATAGCACACCTCTCCTTAACGAGCTGGTCGATTTGACACCTCATTCATGTGTCTGTGACAAAAAATGCGGGAGGAGTAGCGTGCCAAAGTTTTGTCTTGGAGAATAGTATTCACAACACTAGAATGTACATTTCCAGAGGAAAATGTGAAGTGGTGCTTGCAGTGGCAAAAAGCTCGCTTGGTTGCTAGAGTGTGGCACATTTTTGCATACGAGACACCAAACACGTCTGTACGATGTTTTTGTGATGATAAATTGTTTATTCAGCTGAGAAATGGCTTATTCATGTGTTCAGGTGGTTACTAGGGTACTCTATATGGTTGCTATGGTGTGATTATACAGTGTATGAGATTATATTTAAACACTAGTAGACAGTCTAAATCAAAAAAAGGCAAAATCCATGTTTCTTCTATTTTCTGAAGCTGAGAAATGACTTGAATATGTTGATTTATGGTTGCTAGGCTGCCCTAAGTGGTTGCTAGGGCGTAAATATGAAGTTATTATGTCTCTACTTGTTGGCTGCATGATAGGCCGAGTAAAAAGAGCCCAACCCCAAGTCTCTATGACCTTCTGTTCAAAAGATATGATCTCACCAATTTTGTGCCAATGTTAAGTCTATGGGACTTTTTCTGTCCGATTTATCGCCCGCCAGACAAACATCGTACAACCGATCGCTTAGAAAAGTCATAGCACACCTCTCCTCAATGACCGGGTCGATTTGACACCACATTCATGGATCTACGACAATAAATGCGGGAGGAGTAGCGTGCCAAAGTTTTGTCTTGGAGAATAGTATTCACAACACTAGAATGTACATTTCCAGAGGAAAATGTGAAGTGGTGCTTGCAGTGGCAAAACTCACCACCCGGTTGCTAGAGTGTGGTACATGATTGCATACGAGACACCAAACATGTCTGTACAATGTTTGTGTGATGAGAAATGGCTTATTCAGCGGAGAAATGGCTTATTCATGTGTTCAGGTGGTTACTAGGGTACTCTATATGGTTGCTATGGTGTGATTATACAGTGTATGAGATTATATTTAAACACTAGTTGACAGAAGGCAAACCCCCATCTCTATACGATGTTTTGTTGCAGAGATGTAGGTCTTACAAAATGGTTGCTAGGTTACTCTGTTTGGTTGCTAGGGAGTGGCTTGGTAGCTGCCAATCATGAAACTCCAAAGGCTGCTTGTCAGTATGAATGATATAAACCAACTCCCATGCCTCTATGACATTCAGAATGGAAGATATCCCTCTTTGGATTTTGGTTGCTAAGGTGCTCGATAATGGTTGCTAGGGCATGGCCAGAAATTTTTGAGGTGATTCATGATTGGCTGTTTGCTGGCCCAAGTCAAACGAGCCCACCCTCATGTTTCTATGACACTTATATCCTGAGATATCCATTTGATCTCTTTCAATGGAAGTCTATGGGAGTTGTTGCTAAGGTGCTCTAAATGGTTGCTGGGGCGTGGCTTAATAGCTTCACAATGATCCTGAGAGACTGATTGGTCGTCTGAGTAAAATGAGCCCGCCCCCTTGTCTCTATGACACTGTGATCCAGAGCTATGTTCAATACAAAATCCCTATGCAATTTACCATAGTAGGAAAAACACATGCATTTGATGGGACGTCCTTCACCATAGTAAGTCAATGGGGAAAACTTTGGGCAGCTCCTGCCCCCCAGGGGTGCAACTTGTACCCCATTGTGAGGTATGTTCTTAAAGAGCCTGCCAGCCTCTTCAAATGTGGCAAATCACACATTTGTCCGAAATCCTCGTTCGGAGCTACGAGTCGTCAAAGTTTGTCTCAATGTTAAGTCTATGGGATTTTTTTGAAATTTGTTCGCCCCTGGGGCGAACACCGTACCCCTGATCTCTTATAAAATTCATACGACACTTCTCCTCAATAGGCCGCACGATTTGATGCCTCATTTAAGTGTCTGTGACAAAAAATGTGGACGTAGGAGTGCGCCAAACTTTTTCCTGGAATAGTTAAATGCTATACTAGAAAATTTCAATGGGAAAAATTTTTGGGGAGCTCCTGCCCCCCAGTGGTGCAACTTTTACCCCATTGTGAGGTATTTTCTTGAAGAGCCTGTCAGCCTCTTCAAATGTGGTAAATCGCAGGTTTCTGCGAAATCCTCGCTCAGAGCTATGAGTCGCCAAAATTTGTCGTAATGTTAAGTCTATGGGATTTTTTGGCCGGTTTTTCGCCCCTGGGGTGAACATCGTACCCCCGATCGCTTATAAAAGTCATAGCACACCTCTCCTAAATAAGCCGGTCGATTTGACGCCTCACCCATGGGTCTGTGATAAAAACTGCGGGAGGAGTAGCGTGCAGAAATTTTGTGTGGAAGAATAATAATAATAACTAGAATGTACATTTCCAGAGGAAAATGTGAAGTGGTGCTTGCAGTGGCAAAACTCACCACCCGGTTGCTAGGGTGTTCTGGGTGTTTAATACGGTGTTCTGGGTGGTTGCTAGGGTTTTCTTGGTGGTTGCTAGAGTGTTGCTAGGTGGTTGCTATGGTGTTCTGGGTGGTTGCTAGGGTCTTGATAGGTGGTTGCTAGGGTGTTCTGGATGGTTGCTAGGCGGTTGCTAGGGTGTTGCTAAGGTGTTCTGGATGGTTGCTAGGCGGTTTCTAGGGTGTTCTGGGTGGTTGCTATGGTGTTTCTAGGTGGTTGCTAGGGTGTTTTAGGTGGTTGCTATGGTATTTTGGGTGGTTGCTATGGTGTTACTAGGTGGTTGGTAGTGTTCATATATGGTTACTATAGAGTTTTTATAATGTTCATGGCATGATTTAGCACTTAGCTAATCAATATTAGCATGTAGCTATTCACTGCTAGCATGTGTAGCATGTAGCAAGTCCTGTTTGCTAGCATGAGTAAAAAGAGCCAACCCCCATCTCTATATGATGTTTTGATGCAGAGATATAGGTCTTGCAAAATGGTTGCTGGGTACTCTGTTTGGTTGCTAGGGAGTGGCTTGGCAGCTGCCAATCATGAATCTCCAAAGGCTGCTTGTCAGTATGAATGATATAATACAACTCCCATGCCTCTATGACATTCAGAATGGAAGATATCCCTCTTTGGATTTTGGTTGCTAAGGTGCTCTACAATGGTTGCTAGGGCGTTGCCAGTAAGTGTTGAGGTGATTCAGGATTGGCTGTTTGCTTGCCCAAGTCAAACGAGCCCACCCTCATGTTTCTATGACACTTATATCCTGAGATATCCATTTGATCTCTTTCAATGGAAGTCTATGGGAGTTGTTGCTAAGGTGCTCTAAATGGTTGCTAGGGCGTGGCTTAATAGCTTCACAATGATCCTGAGAGACTGATTGGTCATCTGAGTAAAATGAGCCCGCCCCCTTGTCTCTATGACACTGTGATCCAGAGCTATGTTCAATACAAAATCCCTATGCAATTTACCATATTAGGAAAAACACATGCATTTGATGGGACGTCCTTCACCATAGTAAGTCAATGGGGAAAACTTTAGGCAGCTCCTGCCCCCCAGGGGTGCAACTTTTACCCCATTGTGTGGTATGTTCTTAAAGAGCCTGCCAGCCTCTTCAAATGTGGCAAATCACACATTTGTCCGAAATCCTCGTTCGGAGCTACGAGTCGTCAAAGTTTGTCTCAATGTTAAGTCTATGGGATTTTTTGGAAATTTGTTCGCCCCTGGGGCAAACACCGTACCCCTGATCTCTTATAAAATTAATATGACACTTCTCCTCAATAGGCCGCACGATTTGATGCCTCATTCATGGGTCTGTGACAAAAAATGTGGACGTAGGAGTGCTCCAAACTTTTTCCTGGAATAGTAAAATGCTATACTAGAAAATTTCAATGGAAAAATTTTTTGGGTAGCTCCTGCCCCCCAGGGGTGCAACTTTTACCCCATTGTGAGGTATGTTCTTAAAGAGCCTGTCAGCCTCTTCAAATGTGGTAAATTGCAAGTTTCTGCGAAATCCTCGCTCAGAGCTATGACTCGTCAAATTTTTTCACCATGTTAAGTCTATGGGATTTTTTTTGGCCGTTTTTCGCCCCTGGGGCGAACATCGTACCCCCGATCTCTTAGAAAAGTCATAGCACACCATTCCCGAATAATCCGCACGTTTTGACACCTCACCCATGGGTCTGTGACAAAAGCTGCGGGAGGAGTAGCGCGTCAAAAAGTGACCAGAACAATAAGAATAAGAATAATAAATAACATTGGGGTCTATGGGGAAAATTTGGGCAGCTCCTGCCCCCCAGGGGTGCAACTTTTACCCCATTGTGAGGTATGTTCTTACAGAGCCTGTCAGCCTCTTCAAATGTGGTGAATCGCAGGCTTCTGTGAAATTCTCGCTCGGAGCTATGAGTCGTCAAAGTTTGTCGCAATGTTAAGTCTATGGGATTTTTGGGAAATTTGTTCGCCCTTCGGGCGAACATCGTACCCCCGATCGCTTAGAAAAGTCATAGCACACCATTCCCGAATATTCCGCACGTTTTGAGACCTCATTCATGGGTGTGTGACAAAAACTGCGGGAGGAGTAGCGTGCCAAACTTTTGGGCCGACTCAAAAAACACAATAGTAATAGTGTTGCCTTGCTTTCAGCAAGCACCACTAATAAATAACATGGGGGTCAATGGGGGAATATTTGGGCAGCTCCTGCCCCCCAGGGGTGCAACTTTTACCCCATTGTGAGGTATGTTCTTACAGAGCCTGTCAGCCTCTTCAAATGTGGTAAATCGCAGGCTTCTGTGAAATTCTCGCTCGGAGCTATGAGTCGTCAAAGTTTGTCGCAATGTTAAGTCTATGGGATTTTTGGGAAATTTGTTCGCCCTTCGGGCGAACATCGTACCCCCGATCGCTTAGAAAAGTCATAGCACACCATTCCCGAATATTCCGCACGTTTTGAGACCTCATTCATGGGTGTGTGACAAAAACTGCGGGAGGAGTAGCGTGCCAAACTTTTGGGCCGACTCAAAAAACACAATAGTAATAGTGTTGCCTTGCTTTCAGCAAGCACCACTAACTAGAATGTACATTTCCAGAGGAAAATGTGAAGTGGTGCTTGCAGTGGCAAAACTCACCACCCGGTTGCTAGGGTGTTATGGCTGGTTGCTAGGGTGTTTCTAGGTGGTTGCTATGGTGTTTTGGGTGGTTGCTAGGGTGTTTCTAGGTGGTTGCTAGGGTGTTCTGAGTGGTTGCTAGGGTGTTGCTAGGTGGTTGCTAGGGTGTTCTGGGTGGTTGCTATGGTGTTGTTAGGCGGTTGCTAGGGTATTTTGGGTGGTTGCTAGGGTGTTGCTAGGGTGTTCTGGGTGGTTGCTAGGGTGTTCTGTGTGGTTGCTAGGAGGTTGCTAGGGTGTTGCTAGGCGGTTGCTAGGATGTTCTGGTATAGGTGGTTGGTAGTTGTCACAGATGGTTATTATGAAGTTTGTAGCAATTTCTTGGCATGATTTAGCACTTAGCTAATCAATATTAGCATGTAGCTATTCACTGCTAGCATGTGTAGCATGTAACAAGTCATGTTTGCTAACATGAGTAAAAAGAGCCGAACCCCATCTCTATACGATGTTTTGATGCAGAGATATAGGTCTTGAAAAACGGTTGCTAGGGTACTCTGTTTGGTTGCTAGGGAGTGGCTTGGCAGCTGCCAATCATGAAGCTCCAAAGTCAATGTGAATGTATAAACCAACCCCCATCTCTATACGATGTTTTGATGCAGAGATAAAGTCTTGCAAAATGGTTGCTAGGGTACTCTATTTGGTTGCTAGGGAGTGGCTTGGTAGCTGTCAATCATGAAACTCCAAAAGCTGCTTGTCAGTATGAATGATATAAACCAACTCCCATGCCTCTATGACATTCAGAATGGAAGATATGCCACTTTGGATTTTGGTTGCTAAGGTGCTCGATAATGGTTGCTAGGGCATGGCCAGAAATTGTTGAGGTGTTTCATGATTGGCTGTTTGCCTGCCCAAGTCAAACGAGCCCACCCTCATGTTTCTATGACACTTATATCCTGAGATATCCCTTTGATCTCTTTTAATGGAAGTCTATGGGAGTTGTTGCTAAGGTGCTCTAAATGGTTGCTAGGGCGTGGCTTAATAGCTTCACAATGATCCTGAGAGACTGATTGGTCGTCTGAGTAAAATGAGCCCGCCCCCTTGTCTCTATGACACTGTGATCCAGAGCTATGTTCAATACAAAATCCCTATGCAATTTACCATAGTAGGAAAAACACATGCATTTGATGGGACGTCCTTCACCATAGTAAGTCAATGGGGAAACTTTGGGCAGCTCCTGCCCCCCAGGGGTACAACTTTTACCCCATTGTGTGGTATGTTCTTAAAGAGCCTGCCAGCCTCTTCAAATGTGGCAAATCTCACGTTTGTCCGAAATCCTTGTTTGGAGCTACGAGTCGTCAAAGTTTGTCTCAATGTTAAGTCTATGGGATTTTTTGGAAATTTGTTCGCCCCTGGGTCGAACACCGTACCCCCGATCTCTGATAAAAGTGATAGGACACTTCTCCTCAATAGGCCGCACGATTTGATGCCTCATTCATGGGTCTGTGACAAAAACTGTGGACGTAGGAGTGCTCCAAACTTTTTCCTGGAATAGTAAAATGCTATACTAGAAAATTTTTAATGGGAAAAATTTGGGAAGCTCCTGCCCCCCAGGGGTGCAACTTTTACCCCATTGTGAGGTATTTTCTTAAAGAGCCTGTCAGCCTCTTCAAATGTGGTAAATTGCAAGTTTCTGCGAAATCCGATCTCAGAGCTATGACTCGTCAAATTTTTTCGCCATGTTAAGTCTATGGGATTTTTTTTGGCCGTTTTTCGCCCCTGGGGCGAACATCGTACCCCCGATCGCTTAGAAAAGTCATAGCACACCTCTCCTAAATAAGCCGGTCGATTTGACACCTCACCCATGGGTCTGTGACAAAATCTGCGGGAGGAGTAGCGAACCAAAAAGTGGCCAGAATAATAAGAAGAACTAGAATGTACATTTCCAGAGGAAAATGTGAAGTGGTGCTTGCAGTGGCAAAAAGCTTGCTCGGTTGCTAGGGTGTTCTGGGTGGTTGCTAGGGTGTTCTGGGTGGTTGCTAGGGTGTTGCTAGGTGGTTGCTAGGGTGTTCTGTGTGGTTGCTACGGTGTTGCTAGGCGGTTGCTAGGGTGTTCTGGGTGGTTGCTATGGTGTTGCTAGGTGGTTGCTAGGGTGTTCTGAGTGGTTGCTAGGGTGTTGCTAGGTGGTTGCTAAGGTGTTCTAGGTGGTTTCTAGGGTGTTATAGATGGTTGCCAGGGTGTTGCTAGGTGGTTGCTAGGGTGTTCTGGGTGGTTGCTAGGGTGTTGCTATGTGGTTGCTAGGGTGTTCTATATGGTTGCCAGGGTGTTGCTAGGCGGTTGCTAGGGTGTTCTGGGTGGTTGCTAGGGTGTTATAGATGGTTGCTAGGGTATTGGTAGGTGGTTGCTAGGGTGTTCTGGGTGGTTGCTAGGGTGTTGCTAGGTGTTCTGGTTGGTTGCTAGGGTGTTGCTAGGCGGTTGCTAGGGTGTTCTGTGTGGTTGCTAGGGTGTTGCTAGGTGGTTGCTAGGGTATTCTTGGTGGTTGTTAGGGTGTTGCTAGGTGGTTGCTATGGTATTCTGGGTGGTTGCTATGGTGTTACTAGGTGGTTGGTAGTGTTCACATATGGTTACTATAGAGTTTTTATAACATTCATGGCATGATTTAGCACTTAGCTAATCAATATTAGCATGTAGCTATTCACTGCTAGCATGTGTAGCATGTAGCAAGTCATGTTTGCTAACATGAGTAAAAAGAGCCAAACCCCATCTCTATACGATGTTTTGATGCAGAGATATAGGTCTTGAAAAACGGTTGCTAGGGTACTCTGTTTGGTTGCTAGGGAGTGGCTTGGCAGCTGCCAATCATGAAGCTCCAAAGTCAATGTGAATGTTTAAACCAACCCCCATCTCTATACGATGTTTTGATGCAGAGATATAGGTCTTGCAAAACGGTTGCTAGGGTACTCTGTTTGGTTGCTAGGGAGTGGCTTGGCAGCTTCCAATCATGAAGCTCCAAAGTCAATGTGAATGTATAAACCAACCCCCATCTCTATACGATGTTCTGATGCAGAGATGTAGGCCTTGCAAAATGGTTGCTAGGGTACTCTTTTTGGTTGCTAGGGAGTGGCTTGGTAGCTGCCAATCATGAAACTCCACAGGCTGCTTGTCAGTATGAATGATATAAACCAACTCCCATGCCTCTATGACATTCAGAATGGAAGATATCCCTCTTTGGATTTTGGTTGCTAAGGTGCTCTACAATGGTTGCTAGGGCGTTGCCAGTAAGTGTTGAGGTGATTCAGGATTGGCTGTTTGCTGGCCCAAGTCAAACGAGCCCACCCTCATGTTTCTATGACACTTATATCCTGAGATATCCCTTTGATCTTTTTTAATGGAAGTCTATGGGAGTTGTTGCTAAGGTGCTCTAAATGGTTGCTAGGGCGTGGCTTAATAGCTTCACAATGATCCTGAGAGACTGATTGGTCGTCTGAGTAAAATGAGCCCGCCCCCTTCTCTCTATGACACTGTGATCCAGAGATATGTTCAATACAAAATCCCTATGCAATTTACCATAGTAGGAAAAACACATGCATTTGATGGGACGTCCATCACCATTGTAAGTCAATGGGGAAAAGTTTGGGCAGGTCCTGCCCCCCAGGGGTGCAACTTTTACCCCATTGTGAGGTATATTCTTACAGAGCCTGCCAGCCTCTTCAAATGTGGCAAATCACACGTTTTTCCGAAATCGTTGTTCGGAGCTATGAGTCGTCAAAGTTTGTCTCAATGTTAAGTCTATGGGATTTTTTGGAAATTTGTTCGCCCCTGGGGCGAACACCGTACCCCCGATCTCTGATAAAAGTGATAGGACGCTTCTCCTCAATAGGCCGCACGATTTGATGCCTCATTCATGGGTCTGTGACAAAAACTGTAGACGTAGGAGTGCTCCAAACTTTTTCCTGGAATAGTAAAATGCTATACTAGAAATTTTTCAATGGGAATTTTGGCAAAATTTTGGGCAGCTCCTGCCCCCCAGGGGTGCAACTTTTACCCCATTGTGAGGTATTTTCTTAAAGAGCCTGTCAGCCTCTTCAAATGTGGTAAATTGCTGGTTTCTGCGAAATCCGTGCTCAGAGCTATGACTCGTCAAATTTTTTCGCAATGTTAAGTCTATGGGATTTTTTTGGGCCGTTTTTCGGCTCTGGGGCGACCATCGTACCTCCGATCGCTTAGAAAAGTCATAGCACACCTCTCCTAAATGAGCCGGTCGATTTGACGCCTCACCCATGGGTCTGTGACAAAAGCTGCGGGAGGAGTAGCGAACCAAAAAGTGGCCAGAATAATAAGAAGAAGAAGAATAATAAATAACATGGGGGTCAATGGGGAAAATTTGGGCAGCTCCTGCCCCCCAGGGGTGCAACTTTTACCCCATTGTGTGGTATGTTCTTACAGAGCCTGTCAGCCTCTTCAAATGTGGTAAATCGCAGGCTTCTGTGAAATTCTCGCTCGGAGCTATGAGTCGTCAAAGTTTGTCGCAATGTTAAGTCTATGGGATTTTTGGGAAATTTGTTCGCCCTTCGGGCGAACATCGTACCCCCGATCGCTTAGAAAAGTCATAGCACACCATTCCCGAATATTCCGCACGTTTTGAGACCTCATTCATGGGTGTGTGACAAAAACTGCGGGAGGAGTAGCGCGTCAAACTTTTGGGCCGACTCAAAAAACACAATAGTAATAGTGTTGCCTTGCTTTCAGCAAGCACCACTAATAACTAGAATGTACATTTCCAGAGGAAAATGTGAAGTGGTGCTTGCAGTGGCAAAAAGCTCGCTCGGTTGCTAGGGTGTTCTGGGTGGTTGCTAGGGTGTTCTGGCTGGTTGCTAGGGTGTTGCTAGGTGGTTGCTAGGGTGTTCTGTGTGGTTGCTAGGGTGTTGCTAGGCGGTTGCTAGGGTGTTCTGGGTGGTTGCTATGGTGTTGCTAGGTGGTTGCTAGGGTGTTCTGAGTGGTTGCTAGGGTGTTGCTAGGTGGTTGCTAAGGTGTTCTAGGTGGTTGCTAGGGTGTTATAGATGGTTGCCAGGGTGTTGCTAGGTGGTTGCTAGGGTGTTCTGGGTGGTTGCTAGGGTGTTGCTATGTGGTTGCTAGGGTGTTCTATATGGTTGCCAGGGTGTTGCTAGGCGGTTGCTAGGGTGTTCTGGGTGGTTGCTAGGGTGTTATAGATGGTTGCTAGGGTATTGGTAGGTGGTTGCTAGGGTGTTCTGAGTGGTTGCTAGGGTGTTGCTAGGCGATTGCTAGGGTGTTCTGTGTGGTTGCTAGGGTGTTGCTAGGTGGTTGCTAGGGTATTCTTGGTGGTTGCTATGGTGTTGCTAGGTGGTTGCTATGGTATTCTAGGTGGTTGCTATGGTGTTACTAGGTGGTTGGTAGTGTTCACATATGATTACTATAGAGTTTTTATAACATTCATGGCATGATTTAGCACTTAGCTAATCAATATTAGCATGTAGCTATTCACTGCTAGCATGTGTAGCATGTAGCAAGTCATGTTTGCTAACATGAGTAAAAAGAGCCAAACCCCATCTCTATACGATGTTTTGATGCAGAGATATAGGTCTTGAAAAACGGTTGCTAGGGTACTCTGTTTGGTTGCTAGGGAGTGGCTTGGAAGCTGCCAATCATGAAGCTCCAAAGTCAATGTGAATGTATAAACCAACCCCCATCTCTATACGATGTTTTGATGCAGAGATATAGGTCGTGCAAAATGGTTGCTAGGGTACTCTGTTTGGTAGCTAGGGAGTGGCTTGGCAGCTGCCAATCATGAATCTCCAAAGGCTGCTTGTCAGTATGAATGATATAAACCAACTCCCATGCCTCTATGACATTCAGAATGGAAGATATCCCTCTTTGGATTTTGGTTGCTAAGGTGCTCTACAATGGTTGCTAGGGCGTTTCCAGTAAGTGTTGAGGTGATTCAGGATTGGCTGTTTGCTGGCCCAAGTCAAACGAGCCCACCCTCATGTTTCTATGACACTTCTATCCGGAGATATAACTTTGATCTCTTTCAATGGAAGTCTATGGTACTTGTTGCTAAGGTGCTCTATATGGTTGCTAGGGCGTGGCTTGATAGCATCACAATGATCCTGAGAGACTGATTGGTCGTCTGAGTAAAATGAGCCCGCCCCCTTGTCTCTATGACACTATGATCCAGAGCTATGTTCAATACAAAATCCCTATGCAATTTACCATAGTAGGAAAAACACATGCATTTGATGGGACGTCCTTCACCATAGTAAGTCAATGGGGAAAAATTTTGGGCAGCTCCTGCCCCCCAGGGGTGCAACTTTTACCCCATTGTGAGGTATATTCTTACAGAGCCTGCAAGCCTCTTCAAATGTGGAAAATCACACATTTTTCCGAAATCGTTGTTCGGAGCTATGAGTCGTCAAAGTTTGTCTCAATGTTAAGTCTATGGGATTTTTTGGAAATTTGTTCGCCCCTGGGGCGAGCACCGTACCCCTGATCTCTTATAAAATTCATTTGAGACTTCTCCTCAATAGGCCGCACGATTTGATGCCTCATTCATGGGTCTGTGACAAAAAATGTGGACGTAGGAGTGCTCCAAACTTTTTCCTGGAATAGTAAAATGCTATACTAGAAAATTTCAATGGGAAAAATATTTGGGGAGCTCCTGCCCCCCAGGGGTGCAACCTTTACCCCATTGTGAGGTATTTTCTTAAAGAGCCTGTCAGCCTCTTCAAATGTGGTAAATTGCAAGTTTCTGCGAAATCCTCGCTCAGAGCTATGACTCGTCAAATTTTTTCGCCATGTTAAGTCTATGGGTTTTTTTTTGGCCGTTTTTCGCCCCTGGGGCGAACATCGTACCCCCGATCTCTTAGAAAAGTCATAGCACACCTCTCCTAAATGAGCCGGTCGATTTGACACCTCACCCATGGGTCTGTGACAAAATCTGCGGGAGGAGTAGCGAACCAAAAAGTGGCCAGAATAATAATAAGAAGAACTAGAATGTACATTTCCAGAGGAAAATGTGAAGTGGTGCTTGCAGTGGCAAAAAGCTCGCTCGGTTGCTAGAGTGTGGCACATTTTTGCATACGAGACACCAAACACGTCTGTACGATGTTTTTGTGATGATAAACGGTTTATTCAGCTGAGACATGTCTTATTCATGTGTTTGTAGGGTTACTGGGGTACCCTATATGGTTGCTATGGTGTGATTATACAGTTTATGAGTTAATATTTAAAGACTAGTTGACAGTCTGAGTCAAAAAAAGGCAAAATCCATGTTTCTTCTATTTTCTGGAGCTGAGATATGGCTTGTATATGTTGTTTTATGGTTGCTAGGCTGCCCTAAGTGGTTGCTAGGGCGTGAATATTAAGTTACTATGTCACTACTTGTTGGCTGTATGATAGGCCGAGTCAAATGAGCACAACCCCAAGTCTCTATGACCTTCTATTCAAAAGATATGATCTCACAAATTTGGTGCCAATGTTAAGTCTATGGGAGATTTTTCGGCCGATTTATCGCCCGCTAGACAAGCATCGTACACCCGATCTCTTAGAAAAGTCATAGCACACCTCTCCTTAATGAGCTGGTCGATTTGACACCTCATTCATGTGTCTGTGACAAAAAATGCGGGAGGAGTAGCGTGCCAAAGTTTTGTCTTGGAGAATAGTATTCACAACACTAGAATGTACATTTCCAGAGGAAAATGTGAAGTGGTGCTTGCAGTGGCAAAACTCACCACCCGGTTGCTAGAGTGTGGTACATGATTGCATACGAGACACCAAACATGTCTGTACAATGTTTGTGTGATGAGAAATGGCTTATTCAGTTGAGAAATGGCTTATTTATGTGTTCAGGTGGTTACTAGGGTACTCTATATGGTTGCTATGGTGTGATTATACAGTGTATGAGATTATATTTAAACACTAGTTGACAGTCTAAGTCAAAAAGGCAAAATCGATGTTTCTTCTATTTTCTGAAGCTGAGAAATGACTTGAATATGTTGATTTATGGTTGCTAGGCTGCCCTAAGTGGTTGCTAGGGCGTAAATATGAAGTTATTATGTCTCTACTTGTTGGCTGCATGATAGGCCGAGTAAAATGAGCCCAACCCCATGTCTCTATGACCTTCTGTTGAAAAGATATGATCTCACCAATTTTGTGCCAATGTTAAGTCTATGGGACTTTTTCTGTCCGATTTATCGCCCGCCAGACGAACATCGTAAAACCGATCGCTTAGAAAAGTCATAGCACACCTCTCCTAAACGAGCTGGTCGATTTGACACCTCATTCATGTGTCTGTGACAAAAAATGCGGGAGGAGTAGCGTGCCAAAGTTTTGTCTTGGAGAATAGTATTCACAACACTAGAATGTACATTTCCAGAGGAAAATGTGAAGTGGTGCTTGCAGTGGCAAAACTCACCACCCGGTTGCTAGGGTGTGGTACAGGATTGCATACGAGCCAACAATCATGTGTGTATGATGTTCTGGGGCTGAGATATGGCTTATTCGTGTGTTTGTGTGGTTACTAGGGTACCCTACATGGTTGCTATGGTGTGCTTATACAGTTTATAAGATGATATTTAAAGACTAGTTGACAGTCTGAGTCAAAAAAAGGCAAAATCCATGTTTCTTCTATTTTCTGGAGCTGAGATATGCCTTGAATATGTTGTTTTATGGTTGCTAAGCTGCCCTAAGTGGTTGCTAGGGCATGAATATGAAGTTATTATGTCTCTAATTGTTAGCTGCATGATAGGCCGAGTCAAAAGAGCCCAACCCCAAGTTTCTACGACCTTCTGGTCAAAAGATATGATCTCACAAATTTGGTGCCAATGTTAAGTCTATGGGACTTTTTCCGGCCGATTTATCGCCCGCCAGACGAACATCGTACAACCGATCGCTTAGAAAAGTCATAGCACACCTCTCCTAAATGAGCCGGTCGATTTGACACCTCATTCATGGGTCTACGACAAAAAATACGGGAGGAGTAGCGTGCCAAAGTTTTGTCTTGGAGAATAGTATTCACAACACTAGAATGTACATTTCCAGAGGAAAATGTGAAGTGGTGCTTGCAGTGGCAAAACTCACCACCCGGTTGCTAGGGTGTTCTGGGTGGTTGCTAGGTGGTTGCTAGGGTGTTGCTAGGTGGTTGCTAGGGTGTTCTGTGTGGTTGCTAGGGTGTTGCTAGGTGGTTGCTAGGGTGTTCTGGGTGGTTGCTATGGTGTTGTTAGGCAGTTGCTAGGATATTCTGGGTGGTTGCTAGGGTGTTCTTGGTGGTTGCTAGGGTGTTCTGGGTGGTTGCTAGGTGGTTGCTAGGGTGTTGCTAGGAGGTTGCTTGGATGTTCTGGTATAGGTGGTTGGTAGTTGTCACAGATGGTTACTATGAAATTTGTAGCATTTTCTTGGCATGATTTAGCACTTAGCTAATCAATATTAGCATGTAGCTATTCTCTGCTAGCATGTGTAGCATGTAGCAAGTCATGTTTGCTAGCATGAGTAAAAAGAGCCAACCCCCATCTCTATACGATGTTTTGATGCAGATATGTAGGTCTTACAAAATGGTTGCTAGGGTACTCTGTTTGGTTGCTAGGGAGTGGCTTGGCAGCTGCCAATCATGAAGCTCAAAAGTCAATGTGAATGGATAAACCAACCCCCATCTCTATACGATGTTTTGATGCAGAGATGTAGGTCTTACAAAATGGTTGCTAGGGTACTCTGTTTGGTTGCTAGGGAGTGGCTTGGCAGCTGCCAATCATGAAGCTCAAAAGTCAATGTGAATGTATAAACCAACCCCCATCTCTATACGATGTTTTGGTGCAGAGATATAAGTCTTACAAAATGGTTTCTAGGGTACTGTTTTTGGTTGCTAGGGAGTGGCTTGGCAGCTGCCAATCATGAAACTCCAAAGGCTGCTTGTCAGTATGAATGATATAAACCAACCCCCATCTCTATACGATGTTCTGATGTAGAGATATAGGTTGTGCAAAATGGTTGCTAGGGTACTCTGTTTGGTTGCTAGGGAGTGGCTTGGCAGCTGCCAAACATGAATCTCCACAGGATGCTTGTCAGTATGAATGATATAAACCAACTCCCATGCCTCTATGACATTCAGAATGGAAGATATCCCTCTTTGGATTTTGGTTGCTAAGGTGCTCTACAATGGTTGCTAGGGCGTTGACAGTAAGTGTTGAGGTGATTCAGGATTGGCTGTTTGCTGGCCCAAGTCAAACGAGCCCACCCTCATGTTTCTATGACACTTATATCCTGAGATATCCCTTTGATCTAATTCAATGGAAGTCTATGGGAGTTGTTGCTAATGTGCTCTAAATGGTTGCTAGGGCGTGGCTTAATAGCTTCATAATGATCCTGAGAGACTGATTGGTCGTCTGAGTAAAATGAGCCCGCCCCCTTGTCTCTATGACACTGTGATCCAGAGCTATGTTCAATACAAAATCTCTATGCAATTTACCATAGTAGGAAAAACACTAAAAGTCTATGGGACTTTTTTACCCAATGATTTGCCCCTGGGGCGAACACCGTACCCCCGATCGCTACGAAAAGTCACAGCACACCTCTCCTCAATAATCCGCAAAATTTGACGCCTCAATCAGGGGTCTGTGATGTCGGCGTGTATTTTTTAACAGATGATTACTATTTAGTCTCTAAAATGAGTTTTTATAGAGTTTTTATAGAGTTATTTAGTATGGCACGAGGCCTGCGGCCTCGTGCCTATTGCCCACGGTTGCTAGGGTGCTGTAACTGGTTGCTATGGTGTGGCTATGAAGATTTTAGGCCATTACTCATTGGCTGCTTGATAAATTAAATCCTCCTAGGGAGAGAGAGACATCTGCCTGACAGCAGGGCTGTCAGGCCCTTTTGTGTCTGTGAGAAAGTGACAGTTGGGATTTGAATTTTTGAAAATTCCCCAATGTAAGTCAATGGGACTTTTTTGGCCGCTTTTTGGTCCGCTGTGCGAACATCGTACACCCGATCTCTTAGAAAAGTCATAGCACACCATTCCCGAACAAGCCGCACGTTTTGACACCTCATTCATGGGTCTGTGACAAAAACTGCGGGAGGAGTAGCGGGACAAAAAAGTGTCCGGAATAATAAGAAGAATAACTAGAATGTACATTTCCAGAGGAAAATGTGAAGTGGTGCTTGCAGTGGCAAAACTCACCACCCGGTTGCTAGGGTGTTATGGGTGGTTGCTAGGGTGGTTGCTAGGTGGTTGCTAGGGTGTTGCTAGGTGGTTGCTAGGGTGTTCTGTGTGGTTGCTAGGGTGTTGCTAGGTGGTTGCTTGGGTGTTCTGGGTGGTTGCTATGGTGTTGCTAAGCGGTTGCTAGGGTGTTCTGAGTGGTTGCTAGGGTGTTGCTAGGTGGTTGCTAGGGTATTCTGGGTGGTTGCTAGGGTGTTATGGGTGGTTGCTATGGTGTTGTTAGGCAGTTGCTAGGGTATTCTGGGTGGTTGCTAGGGTGTTCTTGGTGGTTGCTAGGGTGTTCTGGGTGGTTGCTATGGTGTTGTTAGGTGGTCGCTAGGGTATTCTGGGTGGTTGCTAGGGTGTTGCTAACGTGTTCTGGGTGGTTGCTAGGTGGTTGCTAGGGTGTTGCTAGGAGGTTGCTTGGATGTTCTGGTATAGGTGGTTGATAGTTGTCACAGATGGTTACTATGAAATTTGTAGCATTTTCTTGGCATGATTTAGCACTTAGCCAATCAATATTAGCATGTAGCTATTCTCTGCTAGCATGTGTAGCATGTAGCAAGTCATGTTTGCTAGCATGAGTAAAAAGAGCCAACCCCCATCTCTATACGATGTTTTGATGCAGAGATGTAGGTCTTACAAAATGGTTGCTAGGGTACTCTGTTTGGTTGCTAGGGACTGGCTTGGCAGCTGCCAATCATGAAGCTCCAAAGTCAATGTGAATGTATAAACCAACCCCCATCTCTATACGATGTTTTGATGCAGAGATATAGGTCGTGCAAAATGGTTGCTAGGGTACTCTGTTTGGTTGCTAGGGAGTGGCTTGGCAGCTGCCAATCATGAATCTCCAAAGGCTGCTTGTCAGTATGAATGATATAATACAACTCCCATGCCTCTATGACATTCAGAATGGAAGATATCCCTCTTTGGATTTTGGTTGCTAAGGTGCTCTACAATGGTTGCTAGGGCGTTGCCAGTAAGTATTGAGGTGATTCAGGATTGGCTGTTTGCTGGCCCAAGTCAAACGAGCCCACCCTCATGTTTCTATGACACTTCTATCCGGAGATATCCCTTTGATCTCTTTCAATGGAAGTCTATGATACTTGTTGCTAAGGTGCTCTATATGGTTGCTAGGGCGTGGCTTAATAGCTTCACAATGATCCTGAGAGACTGATTGGTCATCTGAGTAAAATGAGCCCGCCCCCTTGTCTCTATGACACTGTGATCCAGAGCTATGTTCAATACAAAATCCCTATGCAATTTACCATAGTAGGAAAAACACATGCATTTGATGGGACGTCCTTCACCATAGTAAGTCAATGGGGAAACTTTGGGCAGCTCCTGCCCCCCAGGGGTGCAACTTTTACCCCATTGTGTGGTATGTTCTTAAAGAGCCTGCCAGCCTCTTCAAATGTGGCAAATCTCACGTTTGTCCGAAATCCTTGTTCGGAGCTACGAGTCGTCAAAGTTTGTCTCAATGTTAAGTCTATGGGATTTTTTGGAAATTTGTTCGCCCCTGGGTCGAACACCGTACCCCCGATCTCTGATAAAAGTGATAGGACACTTCTCCTCAATAGGCCGCACGATTTGATGCCTCATTCATGGGTCTGTGACAAAAACTGTGGACGTAGGAGTGCTCCAAACTTTTTCCTGGAATAGTAAAATGCTATACTAGAAAATTTTCAATGGGAAAAATTTGGGGAGCTCCTGCCCCCAAGGGGTGCAACTTTTACCCCATTGTGAGGTATTTTCTTACAGAGCCTGTCACCCTCTTCAAATGTGGTAAATCACAGGTTTCTGCGAAATCCGATCTCAGAGCTATGACTCGTCAAAGTTTGTCGTAATGTTAAGTCTATGGGATTTTTTTTGGCCGTTTTTCGCCCCTGAGGCGACCATCGTACCCCCGATCGCTTAGAAAAGTCATAGCACACCTCTCCTAAATAAGCCGGTCGATTTGACACCTCACCCATGGGTCTGTGACAAAATCTGCGGGAGGAGTAGCGAACCAAAAAGTGGCCAGAATAATAATAAGAAGAAGAAGAATAATAAATAACATGGGGGTCAATGGGGAAAATTTGGGCAGCTCCTGCCCCCCAGGGGTGCAACTTTTACCCCATTGTGAGGTATGTTCTTACAGAGCCTGTCAGCCTCTTCAAATGTGGTAAATCGCAGGCTTCTGTGAAATCCTCGCTCGGAGCTATGAGTCGTCAAAGTTTGTCGCAATGTTAAGTCTATGGGATTTTTGGGAAATTTGTTCGCCCTTCGGGCGAACATCGTACCCCCGATCGCTTAGAAAAGTCATAGCACACCATTCCCGAATATTCCGCACGTTTTGAGACCTCATTCATGGGTGTGTGACAAAAACTGCGGGAGGAGTAGCGTGCCAAACTTTTGGGCCGACTCAAAAAACACAATAGTAATAGTGTTGCCTTGCTTTCAGCAAGCACCACTAATAATAAGTATGCAAGATAACAATAGTGTTGCTTTGCAAGCACCACTAACTAGAATGTACATTTCCAGAGGAAAATGTGAAGTGGTGCTTGCAGTGGCAAAAAGCTCGCTCGGTTGCTAGAGTGTGGCACATTTTTGCATACGAGACACCAAACACGTCTGTACGATGTTTTTGTGATGATAAATTGTTTATTCAGCTGAGACATGTCTTATTCATGTGTTTGTGGGGTTACTGGGGTACCCTATATGGTTGCTATGGTGTGATTATACAGTTTATGAGTTAATATTTAAAGACTAGTTGACAGTCTGAGTCAAAAAAAGGCAAAATCCATGTTTCTTCTATTTTCTGGAGCTGAGATATGGCTTGTATATGTTGTTTTATGGTTGCTAGGCTGCCCTAAGTGGTTGCTAGGGCGTGAATATTAAGTTACTATGTCACTACTTGTTGGCTGTATGATAGGCCGAGTCAAATGAGCCCAACCCCAAGTCTCTATGACCTTCTATTCAAAAGATATGATCTCACAAATTTGGTTCCAATGTTAAGTCTATGGGAGATTTTTCGGCCGATTTATCGCCCGCTCGACAAGCATCGTACGCCCGATCTCTTAGAAAAGTCATAGCACACCTCTCCTTAACGAGCTGGTCGATTTGACACCTCATTCATGTGTCTGTGACAAAAAATGCGGGAGGAGTAGCGTGCCAAAGTTTTGTCTTGGAGAATAGTATTCACAACACTAGAATGTACATTTCCAGAGGAAAATGTGAAGTGGTGCTTGCAGTGGCAAAAAGCTCGCTCGGTTGCTAGGGTGTTCTGGGTGGTTGCTAGGGTGTTCTGGGTGGTTGCTAGGGTGTTGCTAGGTGGTTGCTAGGGTGTTCTGTGTGGTTGCTAGGGTGTTGCTAGGCGGTTGCTAGGGTGTTCTGGGTGGTTGCTATGGTGTTGCTAGGTGGTTGCTAGGGTGTTCTGAGTGGTTGCTAGGGTGTTGCTAGGTGGTTGCTAAGGTGTTCTAGGTGGTTGCTAGGGTGTTATAGATGGTTTCCAGGGTGTTGCTAGGTGGTTGCTAGGGTGTTCTGGGTGGTTGCTAGGGTGTTGCTATGTGGTTGCTAGGGTGTTCTGTATGGTTGCCAGGGTGTTGCTAGGCGGTTGCTAGGGTGTTCTGGGTGGTTGCTAGGGTGTTATAGATGGTTGCTAGGGTATTGGTAGGTGGTTGCTAGGGTGTTCTGGGTGGTTGCTAGGGTGTTGCTAGGTGTTCTGGTTGGTTGCTAGGGTGTTGCTAGGCGGTTGCTAGGGTGTTCTGTGTGGTTGCTAGGGTGTTGCTAGGTGGTTGCTATGGTATTCTGTGTGGTTGCTAGGGTGTTGCTAGGTGGTTGCTATGGTATTCTGGGTGGTTGCTATGGTGTTACTAGATGGTTGGTAGTGTTCACATATGGTTACTATAGAGTTTTTATAACATTCATGGCATGATTTAGCACTTAGCTAATCAATATTAGCATGTAGCTATTCACTGCTAGCATGTGTAGCATGTAGCAAGTCATGTTTGCTAACATGAGTAAAAAGAGCCAAACCCCATCTCTATACGATGTTTTGATGCAGAGATATAGGTCTTGAAAAACGGTTGCTAGGGTACTCTGTTTGGTTGCTAGGGAGTGGCTTGGCAGCTGCCAATCATGAAGCTCCAAAGTCAATGTGAATGTATGAACCAACCCCCATCTCTATACGATGTTTTGATGCAGAGATAAAGTCTTGCAAAATGGTTGCTAGGGTACTCTGTTTGGTTGCTAGGGAGTGGCTTGGTAGCTGCCAATCATGAAACTCCAAAGGCTGCTTGTCAGTATGAATGATATAAACCAACTCCCATGCCTCTATGACATTCAGAATGGAAGATATCCCTCTTTGGATTTTGGTTGCTAAGGTGCTCGATAATGGTTGCTAGGGCATGGCCAGAAATTGTTGAGGTGATTCATGATTGGCTGTTTGCTGGCCCAAGTCAAACGAGCCCACCCTCATGTTTCTATGACACTTATATCCTGAGATATCCATTTGATCTCTTTCAATGGAAGTCTATGGGAGTTGTTACTAAGGTGCTCTAAATGGTTGCTAGGGCGTGGCTTAATAGCTTCACAATGATCCTGAGAGACTGATTGGTAATCTGAGTAAAATGAGCCCGCCCCCTTGTCTCTATGACACTCTGATCCAGAGCTATGTTCAATACAAAATCCCTATGCAATTTACCATAGTAGGAAAAACACATGCATTTGATGGGACGTCCTTCACCATAGTAAGTCAATGGGGAAACTTTGGGCAGCTCCTGCCCCCCAGGGGTGCAACTTTTACCCCATTGTGTGGTATGTTCTTAAAGAGCCTGCCAGCCTCTTCAAATGTGGCAAATCTCACGTTTGTCCGATATCCTTGTTTGGAGCTACGAGTCGTCAAAGTTTGTCTCAATGTTAAGTCTATGGGATTTTTTGGAAATTTGTTCGCCCCTGGGTCGAACACCGTACCCCCGATCTCTGATAAAAGTGATAGGACACTTCTCTTCAATAGGCCGCACGATTTGATGCCTCATTCATTGGTCTGTGACAAAAACTGTGGATGTAGGAGTGCTCCAAACTTTTTCCTGGAATAGTAAAATGCTATACTAGAAATTTTTCAATGGGAAAAATTTGGGGAGCTCCTGCCCCCAAGGGGTGCAACTTTTACCCCATTGTGAGGTATTTTCTTACAGAGCCTGTCAGCCTCTTCAAATGTGGTAAATTGCAGGTTTCTGCGAAATCCTCGCTCAGAGCTATGACTCGTCAAATTTTTTCGCAATGTTAAGTCTATGGGGATTTTGGCAAAATTTTGGGCAGCTCCTGCCCCCCAGGGGTGCAACTTTTACCCCATTGTGAGGTATTTTCTTAAAGAGCCTGTCAGCCTCTTCAAATGTGGTAAATTGCTGGTTTCTGCGAAATCCGTGCTCAGAGCTATGACTCGTCAAATTTTTTCGCAATGTTAAGTCTATGGGATTTTTTTTGGCCGTTTTTCGCCCCTGGGGCGACCATCGTACCTCCGATCTCTTAGAAAAGTCATAGCACACCTCTCCTAAATGAGCCGGTCGATTTGACACCTCACCCATGGGTCTGTGACAAAAGCTGCGGGAGGAGTAGCGAACCAAAAAGTGGCCAGAATAATAAGAAGAAGAAGAATAATAAATAACATGGGGGTCAATGGGGAAAATTTGGGCAGCTCCTGCCCCCCAGGGGTGCAACTTTTACCCCATTGTGAGGTATTTTCTTACAGAGCCTGTCAGCCTCTTCAAATGTGGTAAATCGCAGGCTTCTGTGAAATCCTCGCTCGGAGCTATGAGTCGTCAAAGTTTGTCGCAATGTTAAGTCTATGGGATTTTTGGGAAATTTGTTCGCCCTTCGGGCGAACATCGTACCCCCGATCGCTTAGAAAAGTCATAGCACACCATTCCCGAATATTCCGCACGATTTGAGACCTCATTCATGGGTGTGTGACAAAAACTGCGGGAGGAGTAGCGCGTCAAACTTTTGGGCCGACTCAAAAAACACAATAGTAATAGTGTTGCCTTGCTTTCAGCAAGCACCACTAATAATAAATAACATGGGAGTCAATGGGGGAAAATTTGGGCAGCTCCTGCCCCCCAGGGGTGCAACTTTTACCCCATTGTGAGGTATGTTCTTACAGAGCCTGTCAGCCTCTTCAAATGTGGTGAATCGCAGGCTTCTGTGAAATTCTCGCTCGGAGCTATGAGTCGTCAAAGTTTGTCGCAATGTTAAGTCTATGGGATTTTTGGGAAATATGTTCGCCCTTCGGGCGAACATCGTACCCCCGATCGCTTAGAAAAGTCATAGCACACCATTCCCGAATATTCCGCACGTTTTGAGACCTCATTCATGGGTGTGTGACAAAAACTGCGGGAGGAGTAGCGTGCCAAACTTTTGGGCCGACTCAAAAAACACAATAGTAATAGTGTTGCCTTGCTTTCAGCAAGCACCACTAATAAATAACATGGGGGTCAATGGGGGAATATTTGGGCAGCTCCTGCCCCCCAGGGGTGCAACTTTTACCCCATTGTGAGGTATGTTCTTACAGAGCCTGTCAGCCTCTTCAAATGTGGTAAATCGCAGGCTTCTGTGAAATTCTCGCTCGGAGCTATGAGTCGTCAAAGTTTGTCGCAATGTTAAGTCTATGGGATTTTTGGGAAATTTGTTCGCCCTTCGGGCGAACATCGTACCCCCGATCGCTTAGAAAAGTCATAGCACACCATTCCCGAATATTCCGCACGTTTTGAGACCTCATTCATGGGTGTGTGACAAAAACTGCGGGAGGAGTAGCGTGCCAAACTTTTGGGCCGACTCAAAAAACACAATAGTAATAGTGTTGCCTTGCTTTCAGCAAGCACCACTAACTAGAATGTACATTTCCAGAGGAAAATGTGAAGTGGTGCTTGCAGTGGCAAAACTCACCACCCGGTTGCTAGGGTGTTATGGCTGGTTGCTAGGGTGTTTCTAGGTGGTTGCTATGGTGTTTTGGGTGGTTGCTAGGGTGTTTCTAGGTGGTTGCTAGGGTGTTCTGAGTGGTTGCTAGGGTGTTGCTAGGTGGTTGCTAGGGTGTTCTGGGTGGTTGCTATGGTGTTGTTAGGCGGTTGCTAGGGTATTTTGGGTGGTTGCTAGGGTGTTGCTAGGGTGTTCTGGGTGGTTGCTAGGGTGTTCTGTGTGGTTGCTAGGAGGTTGCTAGGGTGTTGCTAGGCGGTTGCTAGGATGTTCTGGTATAGGTGGTTGGTAGTTGTCACAGATGGTTATTATGAAGTTTGTAGCAATTTCTTGGCATGATTTAGCACTTAGCTAATCAATATTAGCATGTAGCTATTCACTGCTAGCATGTGTAGCATGTAACAAGTCATGTTTGCTAACATGAGTAAAAAGAGCCGAACCCCATCTCTATACGATGTTTTGATGCAGAGATATAGGTCTTGAAAAACGGTTGCTAGGGTACTCTGTTTGGTTGCTAGGGAGTGGCTTGGCAGCTGCCAATCATGAAGCTCCAAAGTCAATGTGAATGTATAAACCAACCCCCATCTCTATACGATGTTTTGATGCAGAGATAAAGTCTTGCAAAATGGTTGCTAGGGTACTCTATTTGGTTGCTAGGGAGTGGCTTGGTAGCTGTCAATCATGAAACTCCAAAAGCTGCTTGTCAGTATGAATGATATAAACCAACTCCCATGCCTCTATGACATTCAGAATGGAAGATATGCCACTTTGGATTTTGGTTGCTAAGGTGCTCGATAATGGTTGCTAGGGCATGGCCAGAAATTGTTGAGGTGTTTCATGATTGGCTGTTTGCCTGCCCAAGTCAAACGAGCCCACCCTCATGTTTCTATGACACTTATATCCTGAGATATCCCTTTGATCTCTTTTAATGGAAGTCTATGGGAGTTGTTGCTAAGGTGCTCTAAATGGTTGCTAGGGCGTGGCTTAATAGCTTCACAATGATCCTGAGAGACTGATTGGTCGTCTGAGTAAAATGAGCCCGCCCCCTTGTCTCTATGACACTGTGATCCAGAGCTATGTTCAATACAAAATCCCTATGCAATTTACCATAGTAGGAAAAACACATGCATTTGATGGGACGTCCTTCACCATAGTAAGTCAATGGGGAAACTTTGGGCAGCTCCTGCCCCCCAGGGGTACAACTTTTACCCCATTGTGTGGTATGTTCTTAAAGAGCCTGCCAGCCTCTTCAAATGTGGCAAATCTCACGTTTGTCCGAAATCCTTGTTTGGAGCTACGAGTCGTCAAAGTTTGTCTCAATGTTAAGTCTATGGGATTTTTTGGAAATTTGTTCGCCCCTGGGTCGAACACCGTACCCCCGATCTCTGATAAAAGTGATAGGACACTTCTCCTCAATAGGCCGCACGATTTGATGCCTCATTCATGGGTCTGTGACAAAAACTGTGGACGTAGGAGTGCTCCAAACTTTTTCCTGGAATAGTAAAATGCTATACTAGAAAATTTTTAATGGGAAAAATTTGGGAAGCTCCTGCCCCCCAGGGGTGCAACTTTTACCCCATTGTGAGGTATTTTCTTAAAGAGCCTGTCAGCCTCTTCAAATGTGGTAAATTGCAAGTTTCTGCGAAATCCGATCTCAGAGCTATGACTCGTCAAATTTTTTCGCCATGTTAAGTCTATGGGATTTTTTTTGGCCGTTTTTCGCCCCTGGGGCGAACATCGTACCCCCGATCGCTTAGAAAAGTCATAGCACACCTCTCCTAAATAAGCCGGTCGATTTGACACCTCACCCATGGGTCTGTGACAAAATCTGCGGGAGGAGTAGCGAACCAAAAAGTGGCCAGAATAATAAGAAGAATAACTAGAATGTACATTTCCAGAGGAAAATGTGAAGTGGTGCTTGCAGTGGCAAAACTCACCACCCGGTTGCTAGGGTGTTATGGCTGGTTGCTATGGTGTTCTGGGTGGTTGCTAGGCGGTTGCTAGGGTATTCTGGGTGGTTGCTAGGGTGTTGCTAGGTGGTTGCTAGGGTGTTCTGGGTGGTTGCTAGGGTGTTGCTAGGTGGTTACTAGGGTGTTTTGGGTGGTTGCTAGGGTGTTGCTAGGCAGTTGCTAGGGTGTTATGAGTGGTTGCTAGGGTGTTGCTAGGTGGTTGCTAGGGTGTTCTGGGTGGTTGCTAGGGTGTTATGGGTGGTTGCTATGGTGTTGATGGGCGGTTGCTAGGGTATTCTGGGTGGTTGCTAGGGTGTTCTTGGTGGTTGCTAGGGTGTTCTGGGTGGTTGCTATGGTGTTGTTAGGTGGTTGCTAGGGTATTCTGGGTGGTTGCTAGGGTGTTGCTAGCGTGTTCTGGGTGGTTGCTAGGAGGTTGGTAGTTGTCACAGATGGTTACTATGAAGTTTGTAGCATTTTCTTGGCATGATTTAGCACTTAGCTAATCAATATTAGCATGTAGCTATTCTCTGCTAGCATGTGTAACATGTAGCAAGTCATGTTTGCTAGCATGAGTAAAAAGAGCCAACCCCCATCTCTATACGATGTTTTGATGCAGAGATGTAGGTCTTACAAAATGGTTGCTAGGGTACTCTGTTTGGTTGCTAGGGAGTGGCTTGGCAGCTGCCAATCATGAAGCTCCAAAGTCAATGTGAATGTATGAACCAACCCCCATCTCTATACGATGTTTTGATGCAGAGATATAGATCTTGCAAAATGGTTGCTAGGGTACTCTGTTTGGTTGCTAGGGAGTTGCTTGGCAGCTGCCAATCATGAATCTCCAAAGGCTGCTTGTCAGTTTGATTGATATAATACAACTCCCATGCCTCAATGACATTCAGAATGGAAGATATCCCTCTTTGGATTTTGGTTGCTAAGGTGCTCTACAATGGTTGCTAGGGCGTTGCCAGTAAGTGTTGAGGTGATTCAGGATTGGCTGTTTGCTGGCTCAAGTCAAACGAGCCCACCCTCATGTTTCTATGACACTTATATCCTGAGATATCCCTTTGATCTAATTCAATGGAAGTCTATGGGAGTTGTTGCTAAGGTGCTCTAAATGGTTGCTAGGGCGTGGCTTAATAGCTTCACAATGATCCTGAGAGACTGATTGGTCGTCTGAGTAAAATGAGCCCGCCCCCTTGTCTCTATGACACTGTGATCCAGAGCTATGTTCAATACAAAATCCCTATGCAATTTACCATAGTAGGAAAAACACATGCATTTGATGGGACGTCCTTCACCATAGTAAGTCAATGGGGAAACTTTGGGCAGCTCCTGCCCCCCAGGGGTGCAACTTTTACCACATTGTGAGGTATGTTCTTAAAGAGCCTGCCAGCCTCTTCAAATGTGGCAAATCACACGTTTGTCCGATATCCTTGTTTGGAGCTACGAGTCGTCAAAGTTTGTCTCAATGTTAAGTCTATGGGATTTTTTGGAAATTTGTTCGCCCCTGGGTCGAACACCGTACCCCCGATCTCTTAAAAAAGTGATAGGACACTTCTCTTCAATAGGCCGCACGATTTGATGCCTCATTCATGGGTCTGTGACAAAAACTGTGGACGTAGGAGTGCTCCAAACTTTTTCCTGGAATAGTAAAATGCTATACTAGAAATTTTTCAATGGGAAAAATTTGGGGAGCTCCTGCCCCCCAGGGGTGCAACTTTTACCCCATTGTGAGGTATTTTCTTAAAGAACCTGTCAGCCTCTTCAAATGTGGTAAATTATACATTTCTGCGAAATTCTCGCTCAGAGCTATGAGTCGCCAAAATTTGTCGTAATGTTAAGTCTATGGGATTTTTTGGGCCGTTTTTCGCCCCTGGGGCGAACATCGTACCCCCGATCGCTTATAAAAGTCATAGCACACCTCTCCTAAATAAGCCGGTCGATTTGACGCCTCACCCATGGGTCTCTGACAAAAGCTGCGGGAGGAGTAGCGAACAGAAAAACGGCGGAACAATAAGAATAAGAATAAGAATAATAAATAACATTGGGGTCTATGGGGAAAATTTGGGCAGCTACTGCCCCCCAGGGGTGCAACTTTTACCCCATTGTGAGGTATGTTCTTACAGAGCCTGTCAGCCTCTTCAAATGTGGTGAATCGCAGGCTTCTGTGAAATTCTCGCTCGGAGCTATGAGTCGTCAAAGTTTGTCGCAATGTTAAGTCTATGGGATTTTTGGGAAATTTGTTCGCCCTTCGGGCGAACATCGTACCCCCGATTGCTTAGAAAAGTCATAGCACACCATTCCCGAATATTCCGCACGTTTTGAGACCTCATTCATGGGTGTGTGACAAAAAATACGGGAGGAGTAGCGTGCCAAAGTTTTGTCTTGGAGAATAGTATTCACAACACTAGAATGTACATTTCCAGAGGAAAATGTGAAGTGGTGCTTGCAGTGGCAAAACTCACCACCCGGTTGCTAGGGTGTTCTGGGTGGTTGCTAGGTGGTTGCTAGGGTGTTGCTAGGTGGTTGCTAGGGTGTTCTGTGTGGTTGCTAGGGTGTTGCTAGGTGGTTGCTAGGGTGTTCTGGGTGGTTGCTATGGTGTTGTTAGGCAGTTGCTAGGATATTCTGGGTGGTTGCTAGGGTGTTCTTGGTGGTTGCTAGGGTGTTCTGGGTGGTTGCTAGGTGGTTGCTAGGGTGTTGCTAGGAGGTTGCTTGGATGTTCTGGTATAGGTGGTTGGTAGTTGTCACAGATGGTTACTATGAAATTTGTAGCATTTTCTTGGCATGATTTAGCACTTAGCTAATCAATATTAGCATGTAGCTATTCTCTGCTAGCATGTGTAGCATGTAGCAAGTCATGTTTGCTAGCATGAGTAAAAAGAGCCAACCCCCATCTCTATACGATGTTTTGATGCAGATATGTAGGTCTTACAAAATGGTTGCTAGGGTACTCTGTTTGGTTGCTAGGGAGTGGCTTGGCAGCTGCCAATCATGAAGCTCAAAAGTCAATGTGAATGGATAAACCAACCCCCATCTCTATACGATGTTTTGATGCAGAGATGTAGGTCTTACAAAATGGTTGCTAGGGTACTCTGTTTGGTTGCTAGGGAGTGGCTTGGCAGCTGCCAATCATGAAGCTCAAAAGTCAATGTGAATGTATAAACCAACCCCCATCTCTATACGATGTTTTGGTGCAGAGATATAAGTCTTACAAAATGGTTTCTAGGGTACTGTTTTTGGTTGCTAGGGAGTGGCTTGGCAGCTGCCAATCATGAAACTCCAAAGGCTGCTTGTCAGTATGAATGATATAAACCAACCCCCATCTCTATACGATGTTCTGATGTAGAGATATAGGTTGTGCAAAATGGTTGCTAGGGTACTCTGTTTGGTTGCTAGGGAGTGGCTTGGCAGCTGCCAAACATGAATCTCCACAGGATGCTTGTCAGTATGAATGATATAAACCAACTCCCATGCCTCTATGACATTCAGAATGGAAGATATCCCTCTTTGGATTTTGGTTGCTAAGGTGCTCTACAATGGTTGCTAGGGCGTTGACAGTAAGTGTTGAGGTGATTCAGGATTGGCTGTTTGCTGGCCCAAGTCAAACGAGCCCACCCTCATGTTTCTATGACACTTATATCCTGAGATATCCCTTTGATCTAATTCAATGGAAGTCTATGGGAGTTGTTGCTAATGTGCTCTAAATGGTTGCTAGGGCGTGGCTTAATAGCTTCATAATGATCCTGAGAGACTGATTGGTCGTCTGAGTAAAATGAGCCCGCCCCCTTGTCTCTATGACACTGTGATCCAGAGCTATGTTCAATACAAAATCTCTATGCAATTTACCATAGTAGGAAAAACACTAAAAGTCTATGGGACTTTTTTACCCAATGATTTGCCCCTGGGGCGAACACCGTACCCCCGATCGCTACGAAAAGTCACAGCACACCTCTCCTCAATAATCCGCAAAATTTGACGCCTCAATCAGGGGTCTGTGATGTCGGCGTGTATTTTTTAACAGATGATTACTATTTAGTCTCTAAAATGAGTTTTTATAGAGTTTTTATAGAGTTATTTAGTATGGCACGAGGCCTGCGGCCTCGTGCCTATTGCCCACGGTTGCTAGGGTGCTGTAACTGGTTGCTATGGTGTGGCTATGAAGATTTTAGGCCATTACTCATTGGCTGCTTGATAAATTAAATCCTCCTAGGGAGAGAGAGACATCTGCCTGACAGCAGGGCTGTCAGGCCCTTTTGTGTCTGTGAGAAAGTGACAGTTGGGATTTGAATTTTTGAAAATTCCCCAATGTAAGTCAATGGGACTTTTTTGGCCGCTTTTTGGTCCGCTGTGCGAACATCGTACACCCGATCTCTTAGAAAAGTCATAGCACACCATTCCCGAACAAGCCGCACGTTTTGACACCTCATTCATGGGTCTGTGACAAAAACTGCGGGAGGAGTAGCGGGACAAAAAAGTGTCCGGAATAATAAGAAGAATAATAATAAGTATGCAAGATAACAATAGTGTTGCTTTGCAAGCACCACTAACTAGAATGTACATTTCCAGAGGAAAATGTGAAGTGGTGCTTGCAGTGGCAAAAAGCTCGCTCGGTTGCTAGAGTGTGGCACATTTTTGCATACGAGACACCAAACACGTCTGTACGATGTTTTTGTGATGATAAATTGTTTATTCAGCTGAGACATGTCTTATTCATGTGTTTGTGGGGTTACTGGGGTACCCTATATGGTTGCTATGGTGTGATTATACAGTTTATGAGTTAATATTTAAAGACTAGTTGACAGTCTGAGTCAAAAAAAGGCAAAATCCATGTTTCTTCTATTTTCTGGAGCTGAGATATGGCTTGTATATGTTGTTTTATGGTTGCTAGGCTGCCCTAAGTGGTTGCTAGGGCGTGAATATTAAGTTACTATGTCACTACTTGTTGGCTGTATGATAGGCCGAGTCAAATGAGCCCAACCCCAAGTCTCTATGACCTTCTATTCAAAAGATATGATCTCACAAATTTGGTTCCAATGTTAAGTCTATGGGAGATTTTTCGGCCGATTTATCGCCCGCTCGACAAGCATCGTACGCCCGATCTCTTAGAAAAGTCATAGCACACCTCTCCTTAACGAGCTGGTCGATTTGACACCTCATTCATGTGTCTGTGACAAAAAATGCGGGAGGAGTAGCGTGCCAAAGTTTTGTCTTGGAGAATAGTATTCACAACACTAGAATGTACATTTCCAGAGGAAAATGTGAAGTGGTGCTTGCAGTGGCAAAAAGCTCGCTCGGTTGCTAGGGTGTTCTGGGTGGTTGCTAGGGTGTTCTGGGTGGTTGCTAGGGTGTTGCTAGGTGGTTGCTAGGGTGTTCTGTGTGGTTGCTAGGGTGTTGCTAGGCGGTTGCTAGGGTGTTCTGGGTGGTTGCTATGGTGTTGCTAGGTGGTTGCTAGGGTGTTCTGAGTGGTTGCTAGGGTGTTGCTAGGTGGTTGCTAAGGTGTTCTAGGTGGTTGCTAGGGTGTTATAGATGGTTTCCAGGGTGTTGCTAGGTGGTTGCTAGGGTGTTCTGGGTGGTTGCTAGGGTGTTGCTATGTGGTTGCTAGGGTGTTCTGTATGGTTGCCAGGGTGTTGCTAGGCGGTTGCTAGGGTGTTCTGGGTGGTTGCTAGGGTGTTATAGATGGTTGCTAGGGTATTGGTAGGTGGTTGCTAGGGTGTTCTGGGTGGTTGCTAGGGTGTTGCTAGGTGTTCTGGTTGGTTGCTAGGGTGTTGCTAGGCGGTTGCTAGGGTGTTCTGTGTGGTTGCTAGGGTGTTGCTAGGTGGTTGCTATGGTATTCTGTGTGGTTGCTAGGGTGTTGCTAGGTGGTTGCTATGGTATTCTGGGTGGTTGCTATGGTGTTACTAGATGGTTGGTAGTGTTCACATATGGTTACTATAGAGTTTTTATAACATTCATGGCATGATTTAGCACTTAGCTAATCAATATTAGCATGTAGCTATTCACTGCTAGCATGTGTAGCATGTAGCAAGTCATGTTTGCTAACATGAGTAAAAAGAGCCAAACCCCATCTCTATACGATGTTTTGATGCAGAGATATAGGTCTTGAAAAACGGTTGCTAGGGTACTCTGTTTGGTTGCTAGGGAGTGGCTTGGCAGCTGCCAATCATGAAGCTCCAAAGTCAATGTGAATGTATGAACCAACCCCCATCTCTATACGATGTTTTGATGCAGAGATAAAGTCTTGCAAAATGGTTGCTAGGGTACTCTGTTTGGTTGCTAGGGAGTGGCTTGGTAGCTGCCAATCATGAAACTCCAAAGGCTGCTTGTCAGTATGAATGATATAAACCAACTCCCATGCCTCTATGACATTCAGAATGGAAGATATCCCTCTTTGGATTTTGGTTGCTAAGGTGCTCGATAATGGTTGCTAGGGCATGGCCAGAAATTGTTGAGGTGATTCATGATTGGCTGTTTGCTGGCCCAAGTCAAACGAGCCCACCCTCATGTTTCTATGACACTTATATCCTGAGATATCCATTTGATCTCTTTCAATGGAAGTCTATGGGAGTTGTTACTAAGGTGCTCTAAATGGTTGCTAGGGCGTGGCTTAATAGCTTCACAATGATCCTGAGAGACTGATTGGTAATCTGAGTAAAATGAGCCCGCCCCCTTGTCTCTATGACACTCTGATCCAGAGCTATGTTCAATACAAAATCCCTATGCAATTTACCATAGTAGGAAAAACACATGCATTTGATGGGACGTCCTTCACCATAGTAAGTCAATGGGGAAACTTTGGGCAGCTCCTGCCCCCCAGGGGTGCAACTTTTACCCCATTGTGTGGTATGTTCTTAAAGAGCCTGCCAGCCTCTTCAAATGTGGCAAATCTCACGTTTGTCCGATATCCTTGTTTGGAGCTACGAGTCGTCAAAGTTTGTCTCAATGTTAAGTCTATGGGATTTTTTGGAAATTTGTTCGCCCCTGGGTCGAACACCGTACCCCCGATCTCTGATAAAAGTGATAGGACACTTCTCTTCAATAGGCCGCACGATTTGATGCCTCATTCATTGGTCTGTGACAAAAACTGTGGATGTAGGAGTGCTCCAAACTTTTTCCTGGAATAGTAAAATGCTATACTAGAAATTTTTCAATGGGAAAAATTTGGGGAGCTCCTGCCCCCAAGGGGTGCAACTTTTACCCCATTGTGAGGTATTTTCTTACAGAGCCTGTCAGCCTCTTCAAATGTGGTAAATTGCAGGTTTCTGCGAAATCCTCGCTCAGAGCTATGACTCGTCAAATTTTTTCGCAATGTTAAGTCTATGGGGATTTTGGCAAAATTTTGGGCAGCTCCTGCCCCCCAGGGGTGCAACTTTTACCCCATTGTGAGGTATTTTCTTAAAGAGCCTGTCAGCCTCTTCAAATGTGGTAAATTGCTGGTTTCTGCGAAATCCGTGCTCAGAGCTATGACTCGTCAAATTTTTTCGCAATGTTAAGTCTATGGGATTTTTTTTGGCCGTTTTTCGCCCCTGGGGCGACCATCGTACCTCCGATCTCTTAGAAAAGTCATAGCACACCTCTCCTAAATGAGCCGGTCGATTTGACACCTCACCCATGGGTCTGTGACAAAAGCTGCGGGAGGAGTAGCGAACCAAAAAGTGGCCAGAATAATAAGAAGAAGAAGAATAATAAATAACATGGGGGTCAATGGGGAAAATTTGGGCAGCTCCTGCCCCCCAGGGGTGCAACTTTTACCCCATTGTGAGGTATTTTCTTACAGAGCCTGTCAGCCTCTTCAAATGTGGTAAATCGCAGGCTTCTGTGAAATCCTCGCTCGGAGCTATGAGTCGTCAAAGTTTGTCGCAATGTTAAGTCTATGGGATTTTTGGGAAATTTGTTCGCCCTTCGGGCGAACATCGTACCCCCGATCGCTTAGAAAAGTCATAGCACACCATTCCCGAATATTCCGCACGATTTGAGACCTCATTCATGGGTGTGTGACAAAAACTGCGGGAGGAGTAGCGCGTCAAACTTTTGGGCCGACTCAAAAAACACAATAGTAATAGTGTTGCCTTGCTTTCAGCAAGCACCACTAATAATAAATAACATGGGAGTCAATGGGGGAAAATTTGGGCAGCTCCTGCCCCCCAGGGGTGCAACTTTTACCCCATTGTGAGGTATGTTCTTACAGAGCCTGTCAGCCTCTTCAAATGTGGTGAATCGCAGGCTTCTGTGAAATTCTCGCTCGGAGCTATGAGTCGTCAAAGTTTGTCGCAATGTTAAGTCTATGGGATTTTTGGGAAATATGTTCGCCCTTCGGGCGAACATCGTACCCCCGATCGCTTAGAAAAGTCATAGCACACCATTCCCGAATATTCCGCACGTTTTGAGACCTCATTCATGGGTGTGTGACAAAAACTGCGGGAGGAGTAGCGTGCCAAACTTTTGGGCCGACTCAAAAAACACAATAGTAATAGTGTTGCCTTGCTTTCAGCAAGCACCACTAATAAATAACATGGGGGTCAATGGGGGAATATTTGGGCAGCTCCTGCCCCCCAGGGGTGCAACTTTTACCCCATTGTGAGGTATGTTCTTACAGAGCCTGTCAGCCTCTTCAAATGTGGTAAATCGCAGGCTTCTGTGAAATTCTCGCTCGGAGCTATGAGTCGTCAAAGTTTGTCGCAATGTTAAGTCTATGGGATTTTTGGGAAATTTGTTCGCCCTTCGGGCGAACATCGTACCCCCGATCGCTTAGAAAAGTCATAGCACACCATTCCCGAATATTCCGCACGTTTTGAGACCTCATTCATGGGTGTGTGACAAAAACTGCGGGAGGAGTAGCGTGCCAAACTTTTGGGCCGACTCAAAAAACACAATAGTAATAGTGTTGCCTTGCTTTCAGCAAGCACCACTAACTAGAATGTACATTTCCAGAGGAAAATGTGAAGTGGTGCTTGCAGTGGCAAAACTCACCACCCGGTTGCTAGGGTGTTATGGCTGGTTGCTAGGGTGTTTCTAGGTGGTTGCTATGGTGTTTTGGGTGGTTGCTAGGGTGTTTCTAGGTGGTTGCTAGGGTGTTCTGAGTGGTTGCTAGGGTGTTGCTAGGTGGTTGCTAGGGTGTTCTGGGTGGTTGCTATGGTGTTGTTAGGCGGTTGCTAGGGTATTTTGGGTGGTTGCTAGGGTGTTGCTAGGGTGTTCTGGGTGGTTGCTAGGGTGTTCTGTGTGGTTGCTAGGAGGTTGCTAGGGTGTTGCTAGGCGGTTGCTAGGATGTTCTGGTATAGGTGGTTGGTAGTTGTCACAGATGGTTATTATGAAGTTTGTAGCAATTTCTTGGCATGATTTAGCACTTAGCTAATCAATATTAGCATGTAGCTATTCACTGCTAGCATGTGTAGCATGTAACAAGTCATGTTTGCTAACATGAGTAAAAAGAGCCGAACCCCATCTCTATACGATGTTTTGATGCAGAGATATAGGTCTTGAAAAACGGTTGCTAGGGTACTCTGTTTGGTTGCTAGGGAGTGGCTTGGCAGCTGCCAATCATGAAGCTCCAAAGTCAATGTGAATGTATAAACCAACCCCCATCTCTATACGATGTTTTGATGCAGAGATAAAGTCTTGCAAAATGGTTGCTAGGGTACTCTATTTGGTTGCTAGGGAGTGGCTTGGTAGCTGTCAATCATGAAACTCCAAAAGCTGCTTGTCAGTATGAATGATATAAACCAACTCCCATGCCTCTATGACATTCAGAATGGAAGATATGCCACTTTGGATTTTGGTTGCTAAGGTGCTCGATAATGGTTGCTAGGGCATGGCCAGAAATTGTTGAGGTGTTTCATGATTGGCTGTTTGCCTGCCCAAGTCAAACGAGCCCACCCTCATGTTTCTATGACACTTATATCCTGAGATATCCCTTTGATCTCTTTTAATGGAAGTCTATGGGAGTTGTTGCTAAGGTGCTCTAAATGGTTGCTAGGGCGTGGCTTAATAGCTTCACAATGATCCTGAGAGACTGATTGGTCGTCTGAGTAAAATGAGCCCGCCCCCTTGTCTCTATGACACTGTGATCCAGAGCTATGTTCAATACAAAATCCCTATGCAATTTACCATAGTAGGAAAAACACATGCATTTGATGGGACGTCCTTCACCATAGTAAGTCAATGGGGAAACTTTGGGCAGCTCCTGCCCCCCAGGGGTACAACTTTTACCCCATTGTGTGGTATGTTCTTAAAGAGCCTGCCAGCCTCTTCAAATGTGGCAAATCTCACGTTTGTCCGAAATCCTTGTTTGGAGCTACGAGTCGTCAAAGTTTGTCTCAATGTTAAGTCTATGGGATTTTTTGGAAATTTGTTCGCCCCTGGGTCGAACACCGTACCCCCGATCTCTGATAAAAGTGATAGGACACTTCTCCTCAATAGGCCGCACGATTTGATGCCTCATTCATGGGTCTGTGACAAAAACTGTGGACGTAGGAGTGCTCCAAACTTTTTCCTGGAATAGTAAAATGCTATACTAGAAAATTTTTAATGGGAAAAATTTGGGAAGCTCCTGCCCCCCAGGGGTGCAACTTTTACCCCATTGTGAGGTATTTTCTTAAAGAGCCTGTCAGCCTCTTCAAATGTGGTAAATTGCAAGTTTCTGCGAAATCCGATCTCAGAGCTATGACTCGTCAAATTTTTTCGCCATGTTAAGTCTATGGGATTTTTTTTGGCCGTTTTTCGCCCCTGGGGCGAACATCGTACCCCCGATCGCTTAGAAAAGTCATAGCACACCTCTCCTAAATAAGCCGGTCGATTTGACACCTCACCCATGGGTCTGTGACAAAATCTGCGGGAGGAGTAGCGAACCAAAAAGTGGCCAGAATAATAAGAAGAATAACTAGAATGTACATTTCCAGAGGAAAATGTGAAGTGGTGCTTGCAGTGGCAAAACTCACCACCCGGTTGCTAGGGTGTTATGGCTGGTTGCTATGGTGTTCTGGGTGGTTGCTAGGCGGTTGCTAGGGTATTCTGGGTGGTTGCTAGGGTGTTGCTAGGTGGTTGCTAGGGTGTTCTGGGTGGTTGCTAGGGTGTTGCTAGGTGGTTACTAGGGTGTTTTGGGTGGTTGCTAGGGTGTTGCTAGGCAGTTGCTAGGGTGTTATGAGTGGTTGCTAGGGTGTTGCTAGGTGGTTGCTAGGGTGTTCTGGGTGGTTGCTAGGGTGTTATGGGTGGTTGCTATGGTGTTGATGGGCGGTTGCTAGGGTATTCTGGGTGGTTGCTAGGGTGTTCTTGGTGGTTGCTAGGGTGTTCTGGGTGGTTGCTATGGTGTTGTTAGGTGGTTGCTAGGGTATTCTGGGTGGTTGCTAGGGTGTTGCTAGCGTGTTCTGGGTGGTTGCTAGGAGGTTGGTAGTTGTCACAGATGGTTACTATGAAGTTTGTAGCATTTTCTTGGCATGATTTAGCACTTAGCTAATCAATATTAGCATGTAGCTATTCTCTGCTAGCATGTGTAACATGTAGCAAGTCATGTTTGCTAGCATGAGTAAAAAGAGCCAACCCCCATCTCTATACGATGTTTTGATGCAGAGATGTAGGTCTTACAAAATGGTTGCTAGGGTACTCTGTTTGGTTGCTAGGGAGTGGCTTGGCAGCTGCCAATCATGAAGCTCCAAAGTCAATGTGAATGTATGAACCAACCCCCATCTCTATACGATGTTTTGATGCAGAGATATAGATCTTGCAAAATGGTTGCTAGGGTACTCTGTTTGGTTGCTAGGGAGTTGCTTGGCAGCTGCCAATCATGAATCTCCAAAGGCTGCTTGTCAGTTTGATTGATATAATACAACTCCCATGCCTCAATGACATTCAGAATGGAAGATATCCCTCTTTGGATTTTGGTTGCTAAGGTGCTCTACAATGGTTGCTAGGGCGTTGCCAGTAAGTGTTGAGGTGATTCAGGATTGGCTGTTTGCTGGCTCAAGTCAAACGAGCCCACCCTCATGTTTCTATGACACTTATATCCTGAGATATCCCTTTGATCTAATTCAATGGAAGTCTATGGGAGTTGTTGCTAAGGTGCTCTAAATGGTTGCTAGGGCGTGGCTTAATAGCTTCACAATGATCCTGAGAGACTGATTGGTCGTCTGAGTAAAATGAGCCCGCCCCCTTGTCTCTATGACACTGTGATCCAGAGCTATGTTCAATACAAAATCCCTATGCAATTTACCATAGTAGGAAAAACACATGCATTTGATGGGACGTCCTTCACCATAGTAAGTCAATGGGGAAACTTTGGGCAGCTCCTGCCCCCCAGGGGTGCAACTTTTACCACATTGTGAGGTATGTTCTTAAAGAGCCTGCCAGCCTCTTCAAATGTGGCAAATCACACGTTTGTCCGATATCCTTGTTTGGAGCTACGAGTCGTCAAAGTTTGTCTCAATGTTAAGTCTATGGGATTTTTTGGAAATTTGTTCGCCCCTGGGTCGAACACCGTACCCCCGATCTCTTAAAAAAGTGATAGGACACTTCTCTTCAATAGGCCGCACGATTTGATGCCTCATTCATGGGTCTGTGACAAAAACTGTGGACGTAGGAGTGCTCCAAACTTTTTCCTGGAATAGTAAAATGCTATACTAGAAATTTTTCAATGGGAAAAATTTGGGGAGCTCCTGCCCCCCAGGGGTGCAACTTTTACCCCATTGTGAGGTATTTTCTTAAAGAACCTGTCAGCCTCTTCAAATGTGGTAAATTATACATTTCTGCGAAATTCTCGCTCAGAGCTATGAGTCGCCAAAATTTGTCGTAATGTTAAGTCTATGGGATTTTTTGGGCCGTTTTTCGCCCCTGGGGCGAACATCGTACCCCCGATCGCTTATAAAAGTCATAGCACACCTCTCCTAAATAAGCCGGTCGATTTGACGCCTCACCCATGGGTCTCTGACAAAAGCTGCGGGAGGAGTAGCGAACAGAAAAACGGCGGAACAATAAGAATAAGAATAAGAATAATAAATAACATTGGGGTCTATGGGGAAAATTTGGGCAGCTACTGCCCCCCAGGGGTGCAACTTTTACCCCATTGTGAGGTATGTTCTTACAGAGCCTGTCAGCCTCTTCAAATGTGGTGAATCGCAGGCTTCTGTGAAATTCTCGCTCGGAGCTATGAGTCGTCAAAGTTTGTCGCAATGTTAAGTCTATGGGATTTTTGGGAAATTTGTTCGCCCTTCGGGCGAACATCGTACCCCCGATTGCTTAGAAAAGTCATAGCACACCATTCCCGAATATTCCGCACGTTTTGAGACCTCATTCATGGGTGTGTGACAAAAACTGCGGGAGGAGTAGCGTGCCAAACTTTTGGGCCGACTCAAAAAACACAATAGTAATAGTGTTGCCTTGCTTTCAGCAAGCACCACTAACTAGAATGTACATTTCCAGAGGAAAATGTGAAGTGGTGCTTGCAGTGGCAAAAAGCTCGCTCGGTTGCTAGGGTGTTCTGGGTGGTTGCTAGGGTGTTCTGGCTGGTTGCTAGGGTGTTGCTAGGTGGTTGCTAGGGTGTTCTGTGTGGTTGCTAGGGTGTTGCTAGGCGGTTGCTAGGGTGTTCTGGGTGGTTGCTATGGTGTTGCTAGGTGGTTGCTAGGGTGTTCTGAGTGGTTGCTAGGGTGTTGCTAGGTGGTTGCTAAGGTGTTCTAGGTGGTTGCTAGGGTGTTATAGATGGTTGCCAGGGTGTTGCTAGGTGGTTGCTAGGGTGTTCTGGGTGGTTGCTAGGGTGTTGCTATGTGGTTGCTAGGGTGTTCTATATGGTTGCCAGGGTGTTGCTAGGCGGTTGCTAGGGTGTTCTGGGTGGTTGCTAGGGTGTTATAGATGGTTGCTAGGGTATTGGTAGGTGGTTGCTAGGGTGTTCTGAGTGGTTGCTAGGGTGTTGCTAGGCGATTGCTAGGGTGTTCTGTGTGGTTGCTAGGGTGTTGCTAGGTGGTTGCTAGGGTATTCTTGGTGGTTGCTATGGTGTTGCTAGGTGGTTGCTATGGTATTCTAGGTGGTTGCTATGGTGTTACTAGGTGGTTGGTAGTGTTCACATATGATTACTATAGAGTTTTTATAACATTCATGGCATGATTTAGCACTTAGCTAATCAATATTAGCATGTAGCTATTCACTGCTAGCATGTGTAGCATGTAGCAAGTCATGTTTGCTAACATGAGTAAAAAGAGCCAAACCCCATCTCTATACGATGTTTTGATGCAGAGATATAGGTCTTGAAAAACGGTTGCTAGGGTACTCTGTTTGGTTGCTAGGGAGTGGCTTGGAAGCTGCCAATCATGAAGCTCCAAAGTCAATGTGAATGTATAAACCAACCCCCATCTCTATACGATGTTTTGATGCAGAGATATAGGTCGTGCAAAATGGTTGCTAGGGTACTCTGTTTGGTAGCTAGGGAGTGGCTTGGCAGCTGCCAATCATGAATCTCCAAAGGCTGCTTGTCAGTATGAATGATATAAACCAACTCCCATGCCTCTATGACATTCAGAATGGAAGATATCCCTCTTTGGATTTTGGTTGCTAAGGTGCTCTACAATGGTTGCTAGGGCGTTTCCAGTAAGTGTTGAGGTGATTCAGGATTGGCTGTTTGCTGGCCCAAGTCAAACGAGCCCACCCTCATGTTTCTATGACACTTCTATCCGGAGATATAACTTTGATCTCTTTCAATGGAAGTCTATGGTACTTGTTGCTAAGGTGCTCTATATGGTTGCTAGGGCGTGGCTTGATAGCATCACAATGATCCTGAGAGACTGATTGGTCGTCTGAGTAAAATGAGCCCGCCCCCTTGTCTCTATGACACTATGATCCAGAGCTATGTTCAATACAAAATCCCTATGCAATTTACCATAGTAGGAAAAACACATGCATTTGATGGGACGTCCTTCACCATAGTAAGTCAATGGGGAAAAATTTTGGGCAGCTCCTGCCCCCCAGGGGTGCAACTTTTACCCCATTGTGAGGTATATTCTTACAGAGCCTGCAAGCCTCTTCAAATGTGGAAAATCACACATTTTTCCGAAATCGTTGTTCGGAGCTATGAGTCGTCAAAGTTTGTCTCAATGTTAAGTCTATGGGATTTTTTGGAAATTTGTTCGCCCCTGGGGCGAGCACCGTACCCCTGATCTCTTATAAAATTCATTTGAGACTTCTCCTCAATAGGCCGCACGATTTGATGCCTCATTCATGGGTCTGTGACAAAAAATGTGGACGTAGGAGTGCTCCAAACTTTTTCCTGGAATAGTAAAATGCTATACTAGAAAATTTCAATGGGAAAAATATTTGGGGAGCTCCTGCCCCCCAGGGGTGCAACCTTTACCCCATTGTGAGGTATTTTCTTAAAGAGCCTGTCAGCCTCTTCAAATGTGGTAAATTGCAAGTTTCTGCGAAATCCTCGCTCAGAGCTATGACTCGTCAAATTTTTTCGCCATGTTAAGTCTATGGGTTTTTTTTTGGCCGTTTTTCGCCCCTGGGGCGAACATCGTACCCCCGATCTCTTAGAAAAGTCATAGCACACCTCTCCTAAATGAGCCGGTCGATTTGACACCTCACCCATGGGTCTGTGACAAAATCTGCGGGAGGAGTAGCGAACCAAAAAGTGGCCAGAATAATAATAAGAAGAACTAGAATGTACATTTCCAGAGGAAAATGTGAAGTGGTGCTTGCAGTGGCAAAAAGCTCGCTCGGTTGCTAGAGTGTGGTACAGAATTGCATATGAGACAACAACCATGTCTGTACGATGTTCTGGTGCTGAGATGTGGCTTATTCATGTGTTTGTAGGGTTACTAGGGTACCCTATATGGTTGCTATGTTGTGATTATACAGTGTATGAGATGATATTTAAAGACTAGTTGACAGTCTAAGTCAAAAAAAGGCAAAATCCATGTTTCTTCTATTTTCTGGAGCTGAGATATGGCTTGTATATGTTGTTTTATGGTTGCTAGGCTGCCCTAAGTGGTTGCTAGGGCGTGAATATTAAGTTACTATGTCACTACTTGTTGGCTGTATGATAGGCCGAGTCAAATGAGCCCAACCCCAAGTGTCTATGACCTTCTATTCAAAAGATATGATCTCACAAATTTGGTGCCAATGTTAAGTCTATGGGAGATTTTTCGGCCGATTTATCGCCCGCTAGACAAGCATCGTACGCCCGATCTCTTAGAAAAGTCATAGCACACCTCTCCTTAATGAACTGGTCGATTTGACACCTCATTCATGTGTCTGTGACAAAAAATGCGGGAGGAGTAGCGTGCCAAAGTTTTGTCTTGGAGAATAGTATTCACAACACTAGAATGTACATTTCCAGAGGAAAATGTGAAGTGGTGCTTGCAGTGGCAAAACTCACCACCCGGTTGCTAGGGTGTTCTGGGTGGTTAATACGGTGTTCTGGGTGGTTGCTAGGGTTTTCTTGGTGGTTGCTAGAGTGTTGCTAGGTGTTGCTAGGTGGTTGCTATGGTGTTCTGGGTGGTTGCTAGGGTGTTCTGGATGGTTGCTAGGCGGTCGCTAGGGTGTTGCTAAGGTGTTCTGGATAGTTGCTAGGCGGTTGCTAGGGTGTTCTGGGTGGTTGCTATGGTGTTTCTAGGTGGTTGCTATGGTATTTTGGGTGGTTGCTATGGTGTTACTAGGTGGTTGGTAGTGTTCATATATGGTTACTATAGAGTTTTTATAATGTTCATGGCATGATTTAGCACTTAGCTAATCAATATTAGCATGTAGCTATTCACTGCTAGCATGTGTAGCATGTAGCAAGTCCTGTTTGCTAGCATGAGTAAAAAGAGCCAACCCCCATCTCTATATGATGTTTTGATGCAGAGATATAGGTCTTGCAAAACGGTTGCTAGGGTACTCTGTTTGGTTGCTAAGGAGTGGCTTGGCAGCTGCCAAACATGAAGTTCCAAAGTCAAAGTGAATGTATAAACTTACCCCCATTTCTATACGATGTTTTGATGCAGAGATGTAGTTCTTACAAAATGGTTGCTAGGGTACTCTGTTTGGTTGCTAGGGAGTGGCTTGGCAGCTGCCAATCATGAAGCTCCAAAGTCAATGTGAATGTATAAACCAACCCCCAACTCTATACGATGTTTTGATGCAGAGATATAGGTCTTGCAAAATGGTTACTAGGGTACTCTGTTTGGTTGCTAGGGAGTGGCTTGGTAGCTGCCAATCATGAAACTCCAAAGGCTGCTTGTCAGTATGAATGATATAAACCAACTCCCATGCCTCTATGACATTCAGAATGGAAGATATCCCTCTTTGGATTTTGGTTGCTAAGGTGCTCTACAATGGTTGCTAGGGCGTTACCAGTAAGTGTTGAGGTGATTCAGGATTGGCTGTTTGCTGGCTCAAGTCAAACGAGCCCACCCTCATGTTTCTATGACACTTATATCCTGAGATATCCCTTTGATCTAATTCAATGGAAGTCTATGGGAGTTGTTGCTAAGGTGCTCTAAATGGTTGCTAGGGCGTGGCTTAATAGCTTCACAATGATCCTGAGAGACTGATTGGTCGTCTGAGTAAAATGAGCCCGCCCCCTTCTCTCTATGACACTGTGATCCAGAGATATGTTCAATACAAAATCCCTATGCAATTTACCATAGTAGGAAAAACACATGCATTTGATGGGACGTCCATCACCATTGTAAGTCAATGGGGAAAAGTTTGGGCAGGTCCTGCCCCCCAGGGGTGCAACTTTTACCCCATTGTGAGGTATATTCTTACAGAGCCTGCCAGCCTCTTCAAATGTGGCAAATCACACGTTTTTCCGAAATCGTTGTTCGGAGCTATGAGTCGTCAAAGTTTGTCTCAATGTTAAGTCTATGGGATTTTTTGGAAATTTGTTCGCCCCTGGGGCGAACACCGTACCCCCGATCTCTGATAAAAGTGATAGGACGCTTCTCCTCAATAGGCCGCACGATTTGATGCCTCATTCATGGGTCTGTGACAAAAACTGTGGACGTAGGAGTGCTCCAAACTTTTTCCTGGAATAGTAAAATGCTATACTAGAAAATTTTCAATGGGAATTTTGGCAAAATTTTGGGCAGCTCCTGCCCCCCAGGGGTGCAACTTTTACCCCATTGTGAGGTATTTTCTTAAAGAGCCTGTCAGCCTCTTCAAATGTGGTAAATTGCTGGTTTCTGCGAAATCCGTGCTCAGAGCTATGACTCGTCAAATTTTTTCGCAATGTTAAGTCTATGGGATTTTTTTGGGCCGTTTTTCGGCTCTGGGGCGACCATCGTACCTCCGATCGCTTAGAAAAGTCATAGCACACCTCTCCTAAATGAGCCGGTCGATTTGACGCCTCACCCATGGGTCTGTGACAAAAGCTGCGGGAGGAGTAGCGAACCAAAAAGTGGCCAGAATAATAAGAAGAAGAAGAATAATAAATAACATGGGGGTCAATGGGGAAAATTTGGGCAGCTCCTGCCCCCCAGGGGTGCAACTTTTACCCCATTGTGTGGTATGTTCTTACAGAGCCTGTCAGCCTCTTCAAATGTGGTAAATCGCAGGCTTCTGTGAAATTCTCGCTCGGAGCTATGAGTCGTCAAAGTTTGTCGCAATGTTAAGTCTATGGGATTTTTAGGAAATTTGTTCGCCCTTCGGGCGAACATCGTACCCCCGATCGCTTAGAAAAGTCATAGCACACCATTCCCGAATATTCCGCACGTTTTGAGACCTCATTCATGGGTGTGTGACAAAAACTGCGGGAGGAGTAGCGCGTCAAACTTTTTGGCCGGCTCAAAAAACACAATAGTAATAGTGTTGCCTTGCTTTCAGCAAGCACCACTAATAATAAATAACATGGGAGTCAATGGGGGAAAATTTGGGCAGCTCCTGCCCCCCAGGGGTGCAACTTTTACCCCATTGTGAGGTATGTTCTTACAGAGCCTGTCAGCCTCTTCAAATGTGGTGAATCGCAGGCTTCTGTGAAATTCTCGCTCGGAGCTATGAGTCGTCAAAGTTTGTCGCAATGTTAAGTCTATGGGATTTTTGGGAAATATGTTCGCCCTTCGGGCGAACATCGTACCCCCGATCGCTTAGAAAAGTCATAGCACACCATTCCCGAATATTCCGCACGTTTTGAGACCTCATTCATGGGTGTGTGACAAAAACTGCGGGAGGAGTAGCGTGCCAAACTTTTGGGCCGACTCAAAAAACACAATAGTAATAGTGTTGCCTTGCTTTCAGCAAGCACCACTAATAAATAACATGGGGGTCAATGGGGGAATATTTGGGCAGCTCCTGCCCCCCAGGGGTGCAACTTTTACCCCATTGTGTGGTATGTTCTTACAGAGCCTGTCAGCCTCTTCAAATGTGGTAAATCTCAGGCTTCTGTGAAATCCTCGCTCGGAGCTATGAGTCGTCAAAGTTTGTCGCAATGTTAAGTCTATGGGATTTTTGGGAAATTTGTTCGCCCTTCGGGCGAACATCGTACCCCCGATCGCTTAGAAAAGTCATAGCACACCATTCCCGAATATTCCGCACGTTTTGAGACCTCGTTCATGGGTGTGTGACAAAAACTGCGGGAGGAGTAGCGTGCCAAACTTTTGGGCCGACTCAAAAAACACAATAGTAATAGTGTTGCCTTGCTTTCAGCAAGCACCACTAACTAGAATGTACATTTCCAGAGGAAAATGTGAAGTGGTGCTTGCAGTGGCAAAACTCACCACCCGGTTGCTAGGGTGTTATGGCTGGTTGCTATGGTGTTCTGGGTGGTTGCTAGGCGGTTGCTAGGGTATTATTGTTGGTTGCTAAGTTGTTCTGGGTGTTGCTAGGTGGTTGCTATGTGGTTGCTAGGGTATTCTGGGTGGTTGCTAGGGTATTGCTAGGTGGTTGCTAGGGTGTTCTGGGTGGTTGCTAGGTGGTTGCTAGGGTGTTTTGGGTGGTTGCTAGGGTGTTGCTAGGCGGTTGCTAGGGTGTTCTGGGTGGTTGCTAGGGTGTTGCTATCGATAGATTCCACAATGTTAAGTCAATGGGAGTTTTTTCCGACTTTGATCGTCATTTTTAGGAAAACCGTAAGTCCGATCAGTTAGAAAAGATATAGCACACCGAGTCAGATCAGTTTGAGTGTCCGTGCCGAGTTTGGAGTATGTGGAGTTAAAGCTCTAGGAGGAGATAGAGTTGCAAATTTTTGAGTAAGAAGAAGAAGAATAACTAGAATGTACATTTCCAGAGGAAAATGTGAAGTGGTGCTTGCAGTGGCAAAACTCACCACCCGGTTGCTAGGGTGTTATGGCTGGTTGCTATGGTGTTCTGGGTGGTTGCTAGGGTGTTGCTAGGTGGTTGCTAGGGTGTTCTGTGTGGTTGCTAGGGTGTTGCTAGGGTGTTCTGGGTGGTTGCTATGGTGTTGCTAAGCGGTTGCTAGGGTTTTCTGAGTGGTTGCTAGGGTGTTGCTAGGCGGTTGCTAGGGTATTCTGGGTGGTTGCTAGGGTGTTATGGGTGGTTGCTATGGTGTTGTTAGGCAGTTGCTAGGGTATTCTGGGTGGTTGCTAGAGTGTTCTTGGTGGTTGCTAGGGTGTTCTGGGTGGTTGCTATGGTGTTGTTAGGTGGTTGCTAGGGTATTCTGGGTGGTTGCTAGGGTGTTGCTAACGTGTTCTGGGTGGTTGCTAGGTTGTTGCTAGGAGGTTGCTAGGATGTTCTGGTATAGGTGGTTGGTAGTTGTCACAGATGTTTACTATGAAGTTTGTAGCATTTTCTTGGCATGATTTAGCACTTAGCTAATCAATATTAGCATGTAGCTATTCTCTGCTAACATGCGTAGCATGTAGCAAGTCATGTTTGCTAGCATGAGTAAAAAGAGCCAACCAGCATCTCTATACAATGTTTTGATGCAGAGATATAGGTCTTACAAAATGGTTGCTAGGGTACTCTGTTTGGTTGCTAGGGAGTGGCTTGGCAGCTGCCAATCATGAAGCTCCAAAGTCAATGTGAATGTTTAAACCAACCCCCATCTCTATACGATGTTTTGAGGCAGAGATAAAGTCTTGCAAAATGGTTGCTAGGGTACTCTGTTTGGTTGCTAGGGAGTGGCTTAGCAGCTGCCAATCATGAAGCTCCAAAGTCAATGTGAATGTATAAACCAACCCCCATCTCTATACGATGTTTTGATGCAGAGATATAGGTCTTGCAAAATGGTTGCTGGGTACTCTGTTTGGTTGCTAGGGAGTGGCTTGGCAGCTGCCAATCATGAATCTCCAAAGGCTGCTTGTCAGTATGAATGATATAATACAACTCCCATGCCTCTATGACATTCAGAATGGAAGATATCCCTCTTTGGATTTTGGTTGCTAAGGTGCTCTACAATGGTTGCTAGGGCGTTGCCAGTAAGTGTTGAGGTGATTCAGGATTGGCTGTTTGCTTGCCCAAGTCAAACGAGCCCACCCTCATGTTTCTATGACACTTATATCCTGAGATATCCATTTGATCTCTTTCAATGGAAGTCTATGGGAGTTGTTGCTAAGGTGCTCTAAATGGTTGCTAGGGCGTGGCTTAATAGCTTCACAATGATCCTGAGAGACTGATTGGTCATCTGAGTAAAATGAGCCCGCCCCCTTGTCTCTATGACACTGTGATCCAGAGCTATGTTCAATACAAAATCCCTATGCAATTTACCATATTAGGAAAAACACATGCATTTGATGGGACGTCCTTCACCATAGTAAGTCAATGGGGAAAACTTTAGGCAGCTCCTGCCCCCCAGGGGTGCAACTTTTACCCCATTGTGTGGTATGTTCTTAAAGAGCCTGCCAGCCTCTTCAAATGTGGCAAATCACACATTTGTCCGAAATCCTCGTTCGGAGCTACGAGTCGTCAAAGTTTGTCTCAATGTTAAGTCTATGGGATTTTTTGGAAATTTGTTCGCCCCTGGGGCGAACACCGTACCCCTGATCTCTTATAAAATTAATATGACACTTCTCCTCAATAGGCCGCACGATTTGATGCCTCATTCATGGGTCTGTGACAAAAAATGTGGACGTAGGAGTGCTCCAAACTTTTTCCTGGAATAGTAAAATGCTATACTAGAAAATTTCAATGGAAAAAATTTTTGGGGAGCTCCTGCCCCCCAGGGGTGCAACTTTTACCCCATTGTGAGGTATTTTCTTAAAGAGCCTGTCAGCCTCTTCAAATGTGGTAAATTGCAAGTTTCTGCGAAATCCTCGCTCAGAGCTATGACTCGTCAAATTTTTTCACCATGTTAAGTCTATGGGATTTTTTTTGGCCGTTTTTCGCCCCTGGGGCGAACATCGTACCCCCGACCTCTTAGAAAAGTCATAGCACACCATTCCCGAATAATCCGCACGTTTTGACACCTCACCCATGGGTCTGTGACAAAAGCTGCGGGAGGAGTAGCGCGTCAAAAAGTGACCAGAACAATAAGAATAAGAACTAGAATGTACATTTCCAGAGGAAAATGTGAAGTGGTGCTTGCAGTGGCAAAACTCACCACCCGGTTTCTAGGGTGTTCTGGCTGGTTGCTAGGGTGTTTTAGGTGGTTGCTATGATATTTTGGGTGGTTGCTATGGTGTTACTAGGTGGTTGGTAGTGTTCATATATGGTTACTATAGAGTTTTTATAATGTTCATGGCATGATTTAGCACTTAGCTAATCAATATTAGCATGTAGCTATTCACTGCTAGCATGTGTAGCATGTAGCAAGTCATGTTTGCTAGCATGAGTAAAAAGAGCCAACCCCCATCTCTATACGATGTTTTGATGCAGAGATGTAGGTCTTACAAAATGGTTGCTAGGGTACTCTGTTTGGTTGCTAGGGACTGGCTTGGCAGCTGCCAATCATGAAGCTCCAAAGTCAATGTGAATGTATAAACCAACCCCCATCTCTATACGATGTTTTAATGCAGAGATAAAGTCTTGCAAAATGGTTGCTAGGGTACTCTGTTTGGTTGCTAGGGAGTGGCTTGGTAGCTGCCAATCATGAAACTCCAAAGGCTGCTTGTCAGTATGAATGATATAAACCAACTCCTATGCCTCTATGACATTCAGAATGGAAGATATCCCTCTTTGGATTTTGGTTGCTAAGGTGCTCTACAATGGTTGCTAGGGCATGGCCAGAAATTGTTGAGGTGATTCATGATTGGCTGTTTGCTGGCCCAAGTCAAACGAGCCCACCCTCGTGTTTCTATGACACTTATATCCTGAGATATCCATTTGATCTCTTTCAATGGAAGTCTATGGGAGTTGTTGCTAAGGTGCTCTAAATGGTTGCTAGGGCGTGGCTTAATAGCTCACAATGATCCTGAGAGACTGATTGGTCATCTGAGTAAAATGAGCCCGCCCCCTTGTCTCTATGACACTGTGATCCAGAGCTATGTTCAATACAAAATCCCTATGCAATTTACCATAGTAGGAAAAACACGTGCATTTGATGGGACGTCCTTCACCATAGTAAGTCAATGGGGAAAACTTTAGGCAGCTCCTGCCCCCCAGGGGTGCAACTTTTACCCCATTGTGTGGTATGTTCTTAAAGAGCCTGCCAGCCTCTTCAAATGTGGCAAATCACACATTTGTCCGAAATCCTCGTTCGGAGCTACGAGTCGTCAAAGTTTGTCTCAATGTTAAGTCTATGGGATTTTTTGGAAATTTGTTCGCCCCTGGGGCGAACACCGTACCCCTGATCTCTTATAAAATTAATATGACACTTCTCCTCAATAGGCCGCACGATTTGATGCCTCATTCATGGGTCTGTGACAAAAAATGTGGACGTAGGAGTGCGCCAAACTTTTTCCTGGAATAGTAAAATGCTATACTAGAAAATTTCAATGGGAAAAATTTTTGGGGAGCTCCTGCCCCACAGGGGTGCAACTTTTACCCCATTGTGAGGTATTTTCTTAAAGAGCCTGTCAGCCTCTTCAAATGTGGTAAATTGCAAGTTTCTGCGAAATCCGCGCTCAGAGCTATGACTCGTCAAATTTTTTCGCAATGTTAAGTCTATGGGAATTTTGGCAAAATTTTGGGCAGCTCCTGCCCCCCAGGGGTGCAACTTTTACCCCATTGTGAGGTATTTTCTTACAGAGCCTGTCAGCCTCTTCAAATGTGGTAAATTGCTGGTTTCTGCGAAATCCTCGCTCAGAGCTATGACTCGTCAAATTTTTTCGCCATGTTAAGTCTATGGGATTTTTTTTGGCTGTTTTTCGCCCCTGGGGCGAACATCGTACCCCCGATCTCTTAGAAAAGTCATAGCACACCTCTCCTAAATGAGCCGGTCGATTTGACACCTCACCCATGGGTCTGTGACAAAATCTGCGGGAGGAGTAGCGAACCAAAAAGTGGCCAGAATAATAATAAGAAGAAGAAGAATAACTAGAATGTACATTTCCAGAGGAAAATGTGAAGTGGTGCTTGCAGTGGCAAAAAGCTCGCTCGGTTGCTAGGGTGTTATGGGTGGTTGCTAGGGTGTTCTGGGTGGTTGCTAGGGTGTTGCTAGGTGGTTGCTAGGGTCTTCTGTGTGGTTGCTAAGGTGTTGCTAGGCGGTTGCTAGGGTGTTATGGGTGGTTGCTATGGTGTTGATGGGCGGTTAATAGGGTATTCTGGGTGGTTGCTAGGGTGTTCTTGGTGGTTGCTAGGGTGTTCTGGGTGGTTGCTATGGTGTTGTTAGGCGGTTGCTAGGGTATTCTGGGTGGTTGCTAGGGTGTTGCTAGCGTGTTCTGGGTGGTTGCTAGGTTGTTGCTAGGAGGTTGGTAGTTGTCACAGATGGTTACTATGAAGTTTGTAGCATTTTCTTGGCATGATTTAGCACTTAGCTAATCAATATTAGCATGTAGCTATTCTCTGCTAGCATGTGTAGCATGTAGCAAGTCATGTTTGCTAGCATGAGTAAAAAGAGCCAACCCCCATCTCTATACGATGTTTTGATGCAGAGATGTAGGTCTTACAAAATGGTTGCTAGGGTACTCTGTTTGGTTGCTAGGGAGTGGCTTAGCAGCTGCCAATCATGAAGCCCCAAAGTCAATGTGAATGTATGAACCAACCCCCATCTCTATACGATGTTTTGATGCAGAGATAAAGTCTTGCAAAATGGTTGCTAGGGTACTCTGTTTGGTTGCTAGGGAGTGGCTTAGCAGCTGCCAATCATGAAGCTCCAACGTCAATGTGAATGTATAAACCAACCCCCATCTCTATACGATGTTTTGATGCAGAGATATAGGTTGTGCAAAATGGTTGCTAGGGTACTCTGTTTGGTTGCTAGGGAGTGGCTTGGCAGCTGCCAATCATGAATCTCCAAAGGCTGCTTGTCAGTATGAATGATATAATACAACTCCCATGCCTCTATGACATTCAGAATGGAAGATATCCCTCTTTGGATTTTGGTTGCTAAGGTGCTCTACAATGGTTGCTAGGGCGTTGCCAGTAAGTATTGAGGTGATTCAGGATTGGCTGTTTGCTGGCCCAAGTCAAACGAGCCCACCCTCATGTTTCTATGACACTTCTATCCGGAGATATCCCTTTGATCTCTTTCAATGGAAGTCTATGGTACTTGTTGCTAAGGTGCTCTATATGGTTGCTAGGGCGTGGCTTAATAGCTTCACAATGATCCTGAGAGACTGATTGGTCATCTGAGTAAAATGAGCCCGCCCCCTTGTCTCTATGACACTGTGATCCAGAGCTATGTTCAATACAAAATCCCTATGCAATTTACCATAGTAGGAAAAACACATGCATTTGATGGGACGTCCTTCACCATAGTAAGTCAATGGGGAAACTTTGGGCAGCTCCTGCCCCCCAGGGGTGCAACTTTTACCCCATTGTGTGTTATGTTCTTAAAGAGCCTGCCAGCCTCTTCAAATGTGGCAAATCTCACGTTTGTCCGAAATCCTTGTTTGGAGCTACGAGTCGTCAAAGTTTGTCTCAATGTTAAGTCTATGGGATTTTTTGGAAATTTGTTCGCCCCTGGGTCGAACACCGTACCCCCGATCTCTGATAAAAGTGATAGGACACTTCTCCTCAATAGGCCGCACGATTTGATGCCTCATTCATGGGTCTGTGACAAAAACTGTGGACGTAGGAGTGCTCCAAACTTTTTCCTGGAATAGTAAAATGCTATACTAGAAAATTTTCAATGGGAAAAATTTGGGGAGCTCCTGCCCCCAAGGGGTGCAACTTTTACCCCATTGTGAGGTATTTTCTTACAGAGCCTGTCACCCTCTTCAAATGTGGTAAATCACAGGTTTCTGCGAAATCCGATCTCAGAGCTATGACTCGTCAAAATTTGTCGTAATGTTAAGTCTATGGGATTTTTTTTGGCCGTTTTTCGCCCCTGAGGCGACCATCGTACCCCCGATCGCTTAGAAAAGTCATAGCACACCTCTCCTAAATAAGCCGGTCGATTTGACACCTCACCCATGGGTCTGTGACAAAATCTGCGGGAGGAGTAGCGAACCAAAAAGTGGCCAGAATAATAATAAGAAGAAGAAGAATAATAAATAACATGGGGGTCAATGGGGAAAATTTGGGCAGCTCCTGCCCCCCAGGGGTGCAACTTTTACCCCATTGTGAGGTATGTTCTTACAGAGCCTGTCAGCCTCTTCAAATGTGGTAAATCGCAGGCTTCTGTGAAATTCTCGCTCGGAGCTATGAGTCGTCAAAGTTTGTCGCAATGTTAAGTCTATGGGATTTTTGGGAAATTTGTTCGCCCTTCGGGCGAACATCGTACCCCCGATCGCTTAGAAAAGTCATAGCACACCATTCCCGAATATTCCGCACGTTTTGAGACCTCATTCATGGGTGTGTGACAAAAACTGCGGGAGGAGTAGCGTGCCAAACTTTTGGGCCGACTCAAAAAACACAATAGTAATAGTGTTGCCTTGCTTTCAGCAAGCACCACTAATAAATAACATGGGGGTCAATGGGGGAATATTTGGGCAGCTCCTGCCCCCCAGGGGTGCAACTTTTACCCCATTGTGAGGTATTTTCTTACAGAGCCTGTCAGCCTCTTCAAATGTGGTAAATCGCAGGCTTCTGTGAAATTCTCGCTCGGAGCTATGAGTCGTCAAAGTTTGTCGCAATGTTAAGTCTATGGGATTTTTGGGAAATTTGTTCGCCCTTCGGGCGAACATCGTACCCCCGATCGCTTAGAAAAGTCATAGCACACCATTCCCGAATATTCCGCACGTTTTGAGACCTCATTCGTGGGTGTGTGACAAAAACTGCGGGAGGAGTAGCGTGCCAAACTTTTGGGCCGACTCAAAAAACACAATAGTAATAGTGTTGCCTTGCTTTCAGCAAGCACCACTAATAATAAATAACATTGGGGTCTATGGGGAAAATTTGGGCAGCTCCTGCCCCCCAGGGGTGCAACTTTTACCCCATTGTGAGGTATGTTCTTACAGAGCCTGTCAGCCTCTTCAAATGTGGTGAATCGCAGGCTTCTGTGAAATTCTCGCTCGGAGCTATGAGTCGTCAAAGTTTGTCGCAATGTTAAGTCTATGGGATTTTTGGGAAATTTGTTCGCCCTTCGGGCGAACATCGTACCCCCGATCGCTTAGAAAAGTCATAGCACACCATTCCCGAATATTCCGCACGTTTTGAGACCTCATTCATGGGTGTGTGACAAAAACTGCGGGAGGAGTAGCGTGCCAAACTTTTGGGCCGACTCAAAAAACACAATAGTAATAGTGTTGCCTTGCTTTCAGCAAGCACCACTAACTAGAATGTACATTTCCAGAGGAAAATGTGAAGTGGTGCTTGCAGTGGCAAAACTCACCACCCGGTTGCTAGGGTGTTATGGCTGGTTGCTATGGTGTTCTGGGTGGTTGCTAGGCGGTTGTTAGGGTATTCTGGGTGGTTGCTAGGGTGTTGCTAGGTGGTTGCTAGTGTGTTCTGGGTGGTTGCTAGGGTGTTCTGGGTGGTTGCTAGGGTGTTGCTAGGCAGTTGCTAGGGTGTTCTGAGTGGTTGCTAGGGTGTTGCTAGGTGGTTGCTAGGGTATTCTGGGTGGTTGCTAGGGTGTTCTTGGTGGTTGCTAGGGTGTTCTGGGTGGTTGCTATGGTGTTGTAAGGCGGTTGCTAGGGTATTCTGGGTGGTTGCTAGGGTGTTGCTAGCGTGTTCTGGGTGGTTGCTAGGTTGTTGCTAGGAGGTTGCTAGGATGTTCTGGTATAGGTGGTTGGTAGTTGTCACAAATGGTTACTATGAAGTTTGTAGCATTTTCTTGGCATGATTTAGCACTTAGCTAATAAATATTAGCATGTAGCTATTCTCTGCTAGCATGTGTAGCATGTAGCAAGTCATGTTTGCTAGCATGAGTAAAAAGAGCCAACCCCCATCTCTATACGATGTTTTGATGCAGAGATATAGGTCTTGCAAAATGGTTGCTGGGTACTCTGTTTGGTTGCTAGGGAGTGGCTTGGCAGCTGCCAATCATGAATCTCTAAAGGCTGCTTGTCAGTATGAATGATATAATACAACTCCCATGCCTCTATGACATTCAGAATGGAAGATATCCCTCTTTGGATTTTGGTTGCTAAGGTGCTCTACAATGGTTGCTAGGGCGTTGCCAGTAAGTGTTGAGGTGATTCAGGATTGGCTGTTTGCTGGCCCAAGTCAAACGAGCCCACCCTCATGTTTCTATGACACTTATATCCTGAGATATCCATTTGATCTCTTTCAATGGAAGTCTATGGGAGTTGTTGCTAAGGTGCTCTAAATGGTTGCTAGGGCGTGGCTTAATAGCTTCACAATGATCCTGAGAGACTGATTGGTCGTCTGAGTAAAATGAGCCCGCCCCCTTGTCTCTATGACACTCTGATCCAGAGCTATGTTCAATACAAAATCCCTATGCAATTTACCATAGTAGGAAAAACACATGCATTTGATGGGACGTCCTTCACCATAGTAAGTCAATGGGGAAACTTTGGGCAGCTCCTGCCCCCCAGGGGTGCAACTTTTACCCCATTGTGTGGTATGTTCTTAAAGAGCCTGCCAGCCTCTTCAAATGTGGCAAATCTCACGTTTGTCCGATATCCTTGTTTGGAGCTACGAGTCGTCAAAGTTTGTCTCAATGTTAAGTCTATGGGATTTTTTGGAAATTTGTTCGCCCCTGGGTCGAACACCGTACCCCCGATCTCTGATAAAAGTGATATGACACTTCTCCTCAATAGGCCGCACGATTTGATGCCTCATTCATGGGTCTGTGACAAAAACTGTGGACGTAGGAGTGCTCCAAACTTTTTCCTGGAATAGTAAAATGCTATACTAGAAAATTTTCAATGGGAAAAATTTGGGGAGCTCCTGCCCCCCAGGGGTGCAACTTTTACCCCATTGTGAGGTATTTTCTTAAAGAACCTGTCAGCCTCTTCAAATGTGGTAAATTACACATTTCTGCGAAATTCTCGCTCAGAGCTATGAGTCGCCAAAATTTGTCGTAATGTTAAGTCTATGGGATTTTTTGGGCCGTTTTTCGCCCCTGGGGCGAACATCGTACCCCCGATCGCTTATAAAAGTCATAGCACACCTCTCCTAAATAAGCCGGTCGATTTGACGCCTCACCCATGGGTCTCTGACAAAAGCTGCGGGAGGAGTAGCGAACAGAAAAACGGCGGAACAATAAGAATAAGAATAAGAATAATAAACTAGAATGTACATTTCCAGAGGAAAATGTGAAGTGGTGCTTGCAGTGGCAAAACTCACCACCCGGTTGCTAGGGTGTTCTGGGTGGTTGCTAGGTGGTTGCTAGGGTGTTGCTAGGTGGTTGCTAGGGTGTTCTGTGTGGTTGCTAGGGTGTTGCTAGGTGGTTGCTAGGGTGTTCTGGGTGGTTGCTATGGTGTTGTTAGGCAGTTGCTAGGATATTCTGGGTGGTTGCTAGGGTGTTCTTGGTGGTTGCTAGGGTGTTCTGGGTGGTTGCTAGGTGGTTGCTAGGGTGTTGCTAGGAGGTTGCTTGGATGTTCTGGTATAGGTGGTTGGTAGTTGTCACAGATGGTTACTATGAAATTTGTAGCATTTTCTTGGCATGATTTAGCACTTAGCTAATCAATATTAGCATGTAGCTATTCTCTGCTAGCATGTGTAGCATGTAGCAAGTCATGTTTGCTAGCATGAGTAAAAAGAGCCAACCCCCATCTCTATACGATGTTTTGATGCAGAGATGTAGGTCTTACAAAATGGTTGCTAGGGTACTCTGTTTGGTTGCTAGGGAGTGGCTTGGCAGCTGCCAATCATGAAGCTCAAAAGTCAATGTGAATGTATAAACCAACCCCCATCTCTATACGATGTTTTGGTGCAGAGATATAAGTCTTACAAAATGGTTTCTAGGGTACTGTTTTTGGTTGCTAGGGAGTGGCTTGGCAGCTGCCAATCATGAAACTCCAAAGGCTGCTTGTCAGTATGAATGATATAAACCAACCCCCATCTCTATACGATGTTCTGATGTAGAGATATAGGTTGTGCAAAATGGTTGCTAGGGTACTCTGTTTGGTTGCTAGGGAGTGGCTTGGCAGCTGCCAAACATGAATCTCCACAGGATGCTTGTCAGTATGAATGATATAAACCAACTCCCATGCCTCTATGACATTCAGAATGGAAGATATCCCTCTTTGGATTTTGGTTGCTAAGGTGCTCTACAATGGTTGCTAGGGCGTTGACAGTAAGTGTTGAGGTGATTCAGGATTGGCTGTTTGCTGGCCCAAGTCAAACGAGCCCACCCTCATGTTTCTATGACACTTATATCCTGAGATATCCCTTTGATCTAATTCAATGGAAGTCTATGGGAGTTGTTGCTAATGTGCTCTAAATGGTTGCTAGGGCGTGGCTTAATAGCTTCATAATGATCCTGAGAGACTGATTGGTCGTCTGAGTAAAATGAGCCCGCCCCCTTGTCTCTATGACACTGTGATCCAGAGCTATGTTCAATACAAAATCCCTATGCAATTTACCATAGTAGGAAAAACACATGCATTTGATGGGACGTCCTTCACCATAGTAAGTCAATGGGGAAACTTTGGGCAGCTCCTGCCCCCCAGGGGTGCAACTTTTACCCCATTGTGTGGTATGTTCTTAAAGAGCCTGCCAGCCTCTTCAAATGTGGCAAATCTCACGTTTGTCCGATATCCTTGTTTGGAGCTACGAGTCGTCAAAGTTTGTCTCAATGTTAAGTCTATGGGATTTTTTGGAAATTTGTTCGCCCCTGGGTCGAACACCGTACCCCCGATCTCTGATAAAAGTGATATGACACTTCTCCTCAATAGGCCGCACGATTTGATGCCTCATTCATGGGTCTGTGACAAAAACTGTGGACGTAGGAGTGCTCCAAACTTTTTCCTGGAATAGTAAAATGCTATACTAGAAAATTTTCAATGGGAAAAATTTGGGGAGCTCCTGCCCCCCAGGGGTGCAACTTTTACCCCATTGTGAGGTATTTTCTTAAAGAACCTGTTAGCCTCTTCAAATGTGGTAAATTACACATTTCTGCGAAATTCTCGCTCAGAGCTATGAGTCGCCAAAATTTGTCGTAATGTTAAGTCTATGGGATTTTTTGGGCCGTTTTTCGCCCCTGGGGCGAACATCGTACCCCCGATCGCTTATAAAAGTCATAGCACACCTCTCCTAAATAAGCCGGTCGATTTGACGCCTCACCCATGGGTCTCTGACAAAAGCTGCGGGAGGAGTAGCGAACAGAAAAACGGCGGAACAATAAGAATAAGAATAAGAATAATAAACTAGAATGTACATTTCCAGAGGAAAATGTGAAGTGGTGCTTGCAGTGGCAAAACTCACCACCCGGTTGCTAGGGTGTTCTGGGTGGTTGCTAGGTGGTTGCTAGGGTGTTGCTAGGTGGTTGCTAGGGTGTTCTGTGTGGTTGCTAGGGTGTTGCTAGGTGGTTGCTAGGGTGTTCTGGGTGGTTGCTATGGTGTTGTTAGGCAGTTGCTAGGATATTCTGGGTGGTTGCTAGGGTGTTCTTGGTGGTTGCTAGGGTGTTCTGGGTGGTTGCTAGGTGGTTGCTAGGGTGTTGCTAGGAGGTTGCTTGGATGTTCTGGTATAGGTGGTTGGTAGTTGTCACAGATGGTTACTATGAAATTTGTAGCATTTTCTTGGCATGATTTAGCACTTAGCTAATCAATATTAGCATGTAGCTATTCTCTGCTAGCATGTGTAGCATGTAGCAAGTCATGTTTGCTAGCATGAGTAAAAAGAGCCAACCCCCATCTCTATACGATGTTTTGATGCAGAGATGTAGGTCTTACAAAATGGTTGCTAGGGTACTCTGTTTGGTTGCTAGGGAGTGGCTTGGCAGCTGCCAATCATGAAGCTCAAAAGTCAATGTGAATGTATAAACCAACCCCCATCTCTATACGATGTTTTGGTGCAGAGATATAAGTCTTACAAAATGGTTTCTAGGGTACTGTTTTTGGTTGCTAGGGAGTGGCTTGGCAGCTGCCAATCATGAAACTCCAAAGGCTGCTTGTCAGTATGAATGATATAAACCAACCCCCATCTCTATACGATGTTCTGATGTAGAGATATAGGTTGTGCAAAATGGTTGCTAGGGTACTCTGTTTGGTTGCTAGGGAGTGGCTTGGCAGCTGCCAAACATGAATCTCCACAGGATGCTTGTCAGTATGAATGATATAAACCAACTCCCATGCCTCTATGACATTCAGAATGGAAGATATCCCTCTTTGGATTTTGGTTGCTAAGGTGCTCTACAATGGTTGCTAGGGCGTTGACAGTAAGTGTTGAGGTGATTCAGGATTGGCTGTTTGCTGGCCCAAGTCAAACGAGCCCACCCTCATGTTTCTATGACACTTATATCCTGAGATATCCCTTTGATCTAATTCAATGGAAGTCTATGGGAGTTGTTGCTAATGTGCTCTAAATGGTTGCTAGGGCGTGGCTTAATAGCTTCATAATGATCCTGAGAGACTGATTGGTCGTCTGAGTAAAATGAGCCCGCCCCCTTGTCTCTATGACACTGTGATCCAGAGCTATGTTCAATACAAAATCCCTATGCAATTTACCATAGTAGGAAAAACACATGCATTTGATGGGACGTCCTTCACCATAGTAAGTCAATGGGGAAACTTTGGGCAGCTCCTGCCCCCCAGGGGTGCAACTTTTACCCCATTGTGTGGTATGTTCTTAAAGAGCCTGCCAGCCTCTTCAAATGTGGCAAATCTCACGTTTGTCCGATATCCTTGTTTGGAGCTACGAGTCGTCAAAGTTTGTCTCAATGTTAAGTCTATGGGATTTTTTGGAAATTTGTTCGCCCCTGGGTCGAACACCGTACCCCCGATCTCTGATAAAAGTGATATGACACTTCTCCTCAATAGGCCGCACGATTTGATGCCTCATTCATGGGTCTGTGACAAAAACTGTGGACGTAGGAGTGCTCCAAACTTTTTCCTGGAATAGTAAAATGCTATACTAGAAAATTTTCAATGGGAAAAATTTGGGGAGCTCCTGCCCCCCAGGGGTGCAACTTTTACCCCATTGTGAGGTATTTTCTTAAAGAACCTGTTAGCCTCTTCAAATGTGGTAAATTACACATTTCTGCGAAATTCTCGCTCAGAGCTATGAGTCGCCAAAATTTGTCGTAATGTTAAGTCTATGGGATTTTTTGGGCCGTTTTTCGCCCCTGGGGCGAACATCGTACCCCCGATCGCTTATAAAAGTCATAGCACACCTCTCCTAAATAAGCCGGTCGATTTGACGCCTCACCCATGGGTCTCTGACAAAAGCTGCGGGAGGAGTAGCGAACAGAAAAACGGCGGAACAATAAGAATAAGAACTAGATTAAAAAGTTCGTCGAGACAAACTTTAAGTTGGCTTGTGAAAGTTTGGAACAAAAAGTTTGAAGAAGTTTAAAATAGTTTGAAGAAGTTTAAAGTAGTTTGAAGTTTAAATTAGTCTAAAAGTTTAAATTAAGTTTAACTTAGTTTAAAGATAGATAGATAGACAGACAGACAGACAGACAGACAGACAGACAGACAGACAGACAGACAGACAGACAGACAGATAGATAGATAGATAGATAGATAGATAGATAGATAGATAGATAGATAGATAGATAGATAGATAGAGATAGTTAGAGAGATAGATAGAGTTAGAAAGAGACAGATAGAGATAGATAGATAGATAGATAGATAGATAGATAGATAGATAGATAGATAGATAGATAGATAGATAGATAGATAGATAGATTGATTCTAGGGTATTCTGGGTGGTTGCTATGGTGTTGCTAGGTGGTTGTTAGGGTGTTCTTGGTGGTTGCTATGGTGTTGCTAGGTGGTTGTTAGGGTGTTCTTGGTGGTTGCTAGGGTGTTGCTAGGCAGTTGCTAGGGTGTTCTGGGTGGTTGCTATAGTGTTGCTAGGTGGTTGCTAGGGTGTTCTGGGAGGTTGCTATGGTGTTCCTAGGCGGTTGCTAGGGTGTTCTGGGTGGTTGCTATGGTGTTGTTAGGCAGTTGCTAGAGTGTTATTGGTGGTTGCTAGGGTGTTGCTAGGTGGTTGTTAGGGTGTGCTGGGTGGTTGCTATGGTGTTGCTAGGCGGTTGCTAGGGTGTTCTGGGTGGTTGCTATGGTGTTGTTAGGTGGTTGCTAGGGTGTTCTGGTTGGTTGCTATGGTGTTGCTAGGCGGTTGCTAGGGTGTTCTGGGTGGTTGCTATGGTGTTGTTAGGCAGTTGCTAAGGTGTTCTTGGTGGTTGCTAGGGTGTTGCTAGGTGGTTGCTAGGGTGTTCTGGGTGGTTGCTATGGTGTTGCTAGGGTGATCTGGTGGTTGCTAGGGTGTTGCTAGGTAGTTGCTAAGGTGTTCTGGATGGTTGCTATGGTGTTGCTAGGTGGTTGCTAGGGTATTCTGGGTGGTTGCTATGGTGTTTCTAGGTGGTTGCTAGGGTGTCCTGGGTGGTTGCTATGGTATTGCTACTTGGTTGGTAGTGTTCACATATGGTTACTATAAAGTATCCATATTAGCATTTAGCTATTCACAGCTAGCATGTTTAGCATATTGAAAGTCCTATGTGCTAGCATGAGTCAAAAGACCCAACCCCCATCGCGATACAATGTTCTGATTCTGAGATATAGCTGTTAAAAAATGGTTGCTAGGGTACTCTGTTTGGTTGCTAGGGATTGGCTTGACAGCTGCCAATCATGAAACTCCAAAGGCTGCTTGTCAGTATGAATGATTTAAACCAACCCCCATCTCTATACGTTGTTCTGATGCAGAGATACAAATCTTGCTTAATGGTTGCTAGGGTACTCTGTTTAGTTGCTAGGGAGTGGCTTGGCAGCTGCCAGTGATGAATCTCCAAAGGCTGCTTGTCACTATGAATGATATAAATAAACTCTCATGACTCTGTGACATTCAGAATGGAAGATATCCCTCTTTAGAATTTGGTTGCTAAGGTGCTCGTTAATTGTTGCTAGGGCGTGGCCAGAATTTGTTGAGGTGATGCATGGTTGGCTGTTTGCTACCCATAGTCAAATGAGACCACCCTCATGTTTATATGACACTTATATCCTGAGATATCCCTTCAATCTCTTTCAATGGAAGTCTATGGGAGTTGTTGCTAAGGTGCTCTAAATGGTTGCTAGGGCGTGGCTTGATAGCTTCACAGTAATCCTGAGAGACTGATTGGTCGTCTGAGTAAAATGAGCCCGCCCCCTTGTCTCTATGACACTGTGATCCAGAGCTATGTTCAATATAAAATCCTAATGCAATGTGTAGGACGGCCCATTTCATGTAAGTCAATGGGGCAATTTTGGGCAGCTCCTGCCCCCCAGGGGTGCAACTATTCCCCCACTGTGAGGTATTTTCTTACAGAGCCTGTCAGCCTCTTCAAATGTGGTACATTACAAGTTTCTAAGAAATCAGCAATATTTAGTATTGCACGAGGCCTGCGGCCTCGTGCCTATGGCCTACGGTTGCTAGGGTGCTGTAACTGGTTGCTATGGTGTGAATTTAGAGTTAATGAGTTTAGAGTTTATAAGTTTAATTGAGTAAGTGTCCAGAGTTTATTCATTTATGAGTTTAATAGTTTTATGAGAGTTTATATTATGAGTTTATGAATTGAGAGTTTATGAGTTTAGAGTTTATAAGATTAAATGAGTCTTAGAGAGTTTAAGTTTAGAGTTTATTAATTTATTGTGAGTTTAAGAGTTTAAGATTAGATAGATAAGTGTCATAGATAGATGAGTTCATTAGTTTGAATGAGTTTCAATGGCTCATATAGTGTATAGAATGACAGTTTGATTGAGTCTGGGGCTTCAAGGTATTTAGATTTGAAATTTTGACAGTTGGGCAGTTTGAATTTCTCAATGGGAGTCAATGGGAGTTTTTTCCGACTTTGATCGTCATTTTTAGGAGAACCGTAAGTCCGATCAGTTAGAAAAGATATAGCACACTAAGTCAGAACAGTTTGAGTGTCCGTGCCGAGTTTGGAGTATGTGGAGTTAAAGCTCTAGGAGGAGATAGAGTCAGAAAATTTTCCGCTCAGAAAAAGAATAATAATAATAATAACTAGATTAAAAAGTTCGTCGAGACAAACTTTAAGTTGGCTTGTGAAAGTTTGGAACAGAAAGTTTGAAGAAGTTTAAAGTAGTTTGAAGTTTAAATTAGTCTAAAGTTTAAATTAAGTTTAACTTGGTTTAAAGATAGATAGATAGATAGATAGATAGATAGATAGATAGATAGATAGATAGATAGATAGATAGATAGATAGAGTTACTATTGTGGTTGCTATGGTGTTGCTAGGCAGTTGCTAGGGTGTTCTTGGTGGTTGCTAGGGTGTTGCTAGGCAGTTGCTAGGGTGTTCTGGGTGGTTGCTATGGTGTTGCTAGGCAGTTGCTAGGGTATTCTGGGTGGTTGCTATGGTGTTGCTAGGTGGTTGCTAGGGTGTTCTGGGTGGTTGCTATGGTGTTGCTAGGCAGTTGCTAGGGTATTCTGGGTGGTTGCTATGGTGTTGCTAGGTGGTTGCTAGGGTGTTCTGGGTGGTTGCTATGGTGTTGCTAGGCGGTTGCTAGGGTGTTCTGGGTGGTTGCTAGGGTGTTGCTAGGCAGTTGCTAAGGTGTTCTTGGTGGTTGCTAGGGTATTCTGGGTGGTTGCTATGGTGTTGCTAGGTGGTTGCTAGGGTGTTCTGGGTGGTTGCTATGGTGTTGCTAGGCGGTTGCTAGGGTGTTCTGGGTGGTTGCTAGGGTGTTGCTAGGCAGTTGCTAAGGTGTTCTTGGTGGTTGCTAGGGTGTTCTGGGTGGTTGCTATGGTGTTGCTAGGGTGTTGCTAGGTAGTTGCTAAGGTGTTCTGGATGGTTGCTATGGTGTTGCTAGGTGGTTGCTAGGGTATTCTGGGTGGTTGCTATGGTGTTGCTAGGTGGTTGCTAGGGTGTCCTGGGTGGTTGCTATGGTATTGCTACTTGGTTGGTAGTGTTCACATATGGTTACTATAAAGTATCCATATTAGCATTTAGCTATTCACAGCTAGCATGTTTAGCATATTGAAAGTCCTGTGTGCTAGCCTGAGTCAAAAGACCCAAACCCCATCGCGATACAATGTTCTGATGCTGAGATATAGCTGTTAAAAAATGGTTGCTAGGGTCCTCTCTTTGGTTGCTAGGGATTGACTTGACAGCTGCCAATCATGAAACTCCAAAGGCTGCTTGTCAGTATGAATGATTTAAACCAACCCCCATCTCTATACATTGTTCTGATGCAGAGATATAAATGTTGCTTAATGGTTGCTAGGGTACTCTGTTTAGTTGCTAGGGAGTGGCTTGGCAGCTGCCAGCGATGAATCTCCAAAGGCTGCTTGTCACTATAAATCAACTCTCATGACTCTGTGACATTCAGAATGGAAGATATCCCTCTTTAAAATTTGGTTGCTAAGGTGCTCGTTAATTGTTGCTAGGGCGTGGCCAGAAATTGTTGAGGTGATCCATGGTTGGCTCTTTGCTACCCAGAGTTAAACGAGACCACCCTCATGTTTCTATGACACTTGTATCCGGAGATATCCCTTCGATCTCTTTCTGTGCAAGTCTATGGGATATGTTGCTAAGGTGCTTTAAATAGTTGCTAGGGCGTGGCTTGATAGCTTCACAATGATCCTGAGAGACTGATTGGTCGTCTGAGTAAAATGAGCCCGCCCCCTTGTCTCTATGACACTGTGATCCAGAGCTATGTTCAATATAAAACCCTAATGCAATGTGTAGGATGGCCCATTTCATGTAAGTCAATGGGGCAATTTTGGGCCGCTCCTGCCCCCCAGGGGTGCAACTATTCCCCCACTGTGAGGTATTTTCTTACAGAGCCTGTCAGCCTCTTCAAATGTGGTACATTACAAGTTTCTGAGAAATCAGCAATATTTAGTATTGCACGAGGCCTGCGGCCTCGTGCCTATGGCCTACGGTTGCTAGGGTGCTGTAACTGGTTGCTATGGTGTGAATTTAGAGTTTATGAGTTTAGAGTTTATAAGTTTAATTGAGTAAGTGTCCAGAGTTTATTCATTTATGAGTTTAATAGTTTTATGAGAGTTTATAAGAGTATGAGTTTATGAATTGAGAGTTTAGAGTTTATAAGATTAAATTAGTCTTAGAGAGTTTAAGTTTAGAGTTTATTAATTTATTTTGAGTTTAAGAGTTTAAGATTAGATAGATAAGTGTCATAGATTGATGAGTTCATTAGTTTAAATGAGTGTCAATGGCTCATATAGTGTATAGAATGACAGTTTGATTGAGTCTGGGGCTTCAAGGTATTTAGATTTGAAATTTTGACAGTTGGGCAGTTTGAATTTCTCAATTGGAGTCAATGGGAGTTTTTTCTGACTTTGATCGTCATTTTTAGGAGAACCGTAAGTCCGATCAGTTAGAAAAGATATAGCACACTAAGTCAGAACAGTTTGAGTGTCCGTGCCGAGTTTGGAGTATGTGGAGTTAAAGCTCTAGGAGGAGATAGAGTCAGAAAATTTTCCGCTCAGAAAAAGAATAATAATAATAATAACTAGATTAAAAAGTTCGTCGAGACAAACTTTAAGTTGGCTTGTGAAAGTTTGGAACAGAAAGTTTGAAGAAGTTTAAAGTAGTTTGAAGTTTAAATTAGTCTAAAGTTTAAATTAAGTTTAACTTGGTTTAAAGATAGATAGATAGATAGATAGATAGATAGATAGATAGATAGATAGATAGATAGAGTTACTATTGTGGTTGCTATGGTGTTGCTAGGCAGTTGCTAGGGTGTTCTTGGTGGTTGCTAGGGTGTTGCTAGGCAGTTGCTAGGGTGTTCTGGGTGGTTGCTATGGTGTTGCTAGGCAGTTGCTAGGGTATTCTGGGTGGTTGCTATGGTGTTGCTAGGTGGTTGCTAGGGTGTTCTGGGTGGTTGCTATGGTGTTGCTAGGCAGTTGCTAGGGTATTCTGGGTGGTTGCTATGGTGTTGCTAGGTGGTTGCTAGGGTGTTCTGGGTGGTTGCTATGGTGTTGCTAGGCGGTTGCTAGGGTGTTCTGGGTGGTTGCTAGGGTGTTGCTAGGCAGTTGCTAAGGTGTTCTTGGTGGTTGCTAGGGTATTCTGGGTGGTTGCTATGGTGTTGCTAGGTGGTTGCTAGGGTGTTCTGGGTGGTTGCTATGGTGTTGCTAGGCGGTTGCTAGGGTGTTCTGGGTGGTTGCTAGGGTGTTGCTAGGCAGTTGCTAAGGTGTTCTTGGTGGTTGCTAGGGTGTTCTGGGTGGTTGCTATGGTGTTGCTAGGGTGTTGCTAGGTAGTTGCTAAGGTGTTCTGGATGGTTGCTATGGTGTTGCTAGGTGGTTGCTAGGGTATTCTGGGTGGTTGCTATGGTGTTGCTAGGTGGTTGCTAGGGTGTCCTGGGTGGTTGCTATGGTATTGCTACTTGGTTGGTAGTGTTCACATATGGTTACTATAAAGTATCCATATTAGCATTTAGCTATTCACAGCTAGCATGTTTAGCATATTGAAAGTCCTGTGTGCTAGCCTGAGTCAAAAGACCCAAACCCCATCGCGATACAATGTTCTGATGCTGAGATATAGCTGTTAAAAAATGGTTGCTAGGGTCCTCTCTTTGGTTGCTAGGGATTGACTTGACAGCTGCCAATCATGAAACTCCAAAGGCTGCTTGTCAGTATGAATGATTTAAACCAACCCCCATCTCTATACATTGTTCTGATGCAGAGATATAAATGTTGCTTAATGGTTGCTAGGGTACTCTGTTTAGTTGCTAGGGAGTGGCTTGGCAGCTGCCAGCGATGAATCTCCAAAGGCTGCTTGTCACTATAAATCAACTCTCATGACTCTGTGACATTCAGAATGGAAGATATCCCTCTTTAAAATTTGGTTGCTAAGGTGCTCGTTAATTGTTGCTAGGGCGTGGCCAGAAATTGTTGAGGTGATCCATGGTTGGCTCTTTGCTACCCAGAGTCAAACGAGACCACCCTCATGTTTCTATGACACTTGTATCCGGAGATATCCCTTCGATCTCTTTCTGTGCAAGTCTATGGGATATGTTGCTAAGGTGCTTTAAATAGTTGCTAGGGCGTGGCTTGATAGCTTCACAATGATCCTGAGAGACTGATTGGTCGTCTGAGTAAAATGAGCCCGCCCCCTTGTCTCTATGACACTGTGATCCAGAGCTATGTTCAATATAAAACCCTAATGCAATGTGTAGGATGGCCCATTTCATGTAAGTCAATGGGGCAATTTTGGGCCGCTCCTGCCCCCCAGGGGTGCAACTATTCCCCCACTGTGAGGTATTTTCTTACAGAGCCTGTCAGCCTCTTCAAATGTGGTACATTACAAGTTTCTGAGAAATCAGCAATATTTAGTATTGCACGAGGCCTGCGGCCTCGTGCCTATGGCCTACGGTTGCTAGGGTGCTGTAACTGGTTGCTATGGTGTGAATTTAGAGTTTATGAGTTTAGAGTTTATAAGTTTAATTGAGTAAGTGTCCAGAGTTTATTCATTTATGAGTTTAATAGTTTTATGAGAGTTTATAAGAGTATGAGTTTATGAATTGAGAGTTTAGAGTTTATAAGATTAAATTAGTCTTAGAGAGTTTAAGTTTAGAGTTTATTAATTTATTTTGAGTTTAAGAGTTTAAGATTAGATAGATAAGTGTCATAGATTGATGAGTTCATTAGTTTAAATGAGTGTCAATGGCTCATATAGTGTATAGAATGACAGTTTGATTGAGTCTGGGGCTTCAAGGTATTTAGATTTGAAATTTTGACAGTTGGGCAGTTTGAATTTCTCAATTGGAGTCAATGGGAGTTTTTTCTGACTTTGATCGTCATTTTTAGGAGAACCGTAAGTCCGATCAGTTAGAAAAGATATAGCACACTAAGTCAGAACAGTTTGAGTGTCCGTGCCGAGTTTGGAGTATGTGGAGTTAAAGCTCTAGGAGGAGATAGAGTCAGAAAATTTTCCGCTCAGAAAAAGAATAATAATAATAATAATAAGTTTAAATAGAATTTCAGTAAGTTGGCTCTCACAAGCCAACTTAATAAGTTTAAATAGAATTTCAGTAAGTTGGCTCTCACAAGCCAACTTAATAATAATAATAACTAGATTAAAAAGTTCGTCGAGACAAACTTTAAGTTGGCTTGTGAAAGTTTGGAACAGAAAGTTTGAAGAAGTTTAAAGTAGTTTGAAGTTTAAATTAGTCTAAAGTTTAAATTAAGTTTAACTTGGTTTAAAGATAGATAGATAGATAGATAGATAGATAGATAGATAGATAGATAGATAGATAGATAGATAGATAGAGTTACTATTGTGGTTGCTATGGTGTTGCTAGGCAGTTGCTAGGGTGTTCTTGGTGGTTGCTAGGGTGTTGCTAGGCAGTTGCTAGGGTGTTCTGGGTGGTTGCTATGGTGTTGCTAGGCAGTTGCTAGGGTATTCTGGGTGGTTGCTATGGTGTTGCTAGGTGGTTGCTAGGGTGTTCTGGGTGGTTGCTATGGTGTTGCTAGGCAGTTGCTAGGGTATTCTGGGTGGTTGCTATGGTGTTGCTAGGTGGTTGCTAGGGTGTTCTGGGTGGTTGCTATGGTGTTGCTAGGCGGTTGCTAGGGTGTTCTGGGTGGTTGCTAGGGTGTTGCTAGGCAGTTGCTAAGGTGTTCTTGGTGGTTGCTAGGGTATTCTGGGTGGTTGCTATGGTGTTGCTAGGTGGTTGCTAGGGTGTTCTGGGTGGTTGCTATGGTGTTGCTAGGCGGTTGCTAGGGTGTTCTGGGTGGTTGCTAGGGTGTTGCTAGGCAGTTGCTAAGGTGTTCTTGGTGGTTGCTAGGGTGTTCTGGGTGGTTGCTATGGTGTTGCTAGGGTGTTGCTAGGTAGTTGCTAAGGTGTTCTGGATGGTTGCTATGGTGTTGCTAGGTGGTTGCTAGGGTATTCTGGGTGGTTGCTATGGTGTTGCTAGGTGGTTGCTAGGGTGTCCTGGGTGGTTGCTATGGTATTGCTACTTGGTTGGTAGTGTTCACATATGGTTACTATAAAGTATCCATATTAGCATTTAGCTATTCACAGCTAGCATGTTTAGCATATTGAAAGTCCTGTGTGCTAGCCTGAGTCAAAAGACCCAAACCCCATCGCGATACAATGTTCTGATGCTGAGATATAGCTGTTAAAAAATGGTTGCTAGGGTCCTCTCTTTGGTTGCTAGGGATTGACTTGACAGCTGCCAATCATGAAACTCCAAAGGCTGCTTGTCAGTATGAATGATTTAAACCAACCCCCATCTCTATACATTGTTCTGATGCAGAGATATAAATGTTGCTTAATGGTTGCTAGGGTACTCTGTTTAGTTGCTAGGGAGTGGCTTGGCAGCTGCCAGCGATGAATCTCCAAAGGCTGCTTGTCACTATAAATCAACTCTCATGACTCTGTGACATTCAGAATGGAAGATATCCCTCTTTAAAATTTGGTTGCTAAGGTGCTCGTTAATTGTTGAGGTGATCCATGGTTGGCTCTTTGCTACCCAGAGTCAAACGAGACCACCCTCATGTTTCTATGACACTTGTATCCGGAGATATCCCTTCGATCTCTTTCTGTGCAAGTCTATGGGATATGTTGCTAAGGTGCTTTAAATAGTTGCTAGGGCGTGGCTTGATAGCTTCACAATGATCCTGAGAGACTGATTGGTCGTCTGAGTAAAATGAGCCCGCCCCCTTGTCTCTATGACACTGTGATCCAGAGCTATGTTCAATATAAAACCCTAATGCAATGTGTAGGATGGCCCATTTCATGTAAGTCAATGGGGCAATTTTGGGCCGCTCCTGCCCCCCAGGGGTGCAACTATTCCCCCACTGTGAGGTATTTTCTTACAGAGCCTGTCAGCCTCTTCAAATGTGGTACATTACAAGTTTCTGAGAAATCAGCAATATTTAGTATTGCACGAGGCCTGCGGCCTCGTGCCTATGGCCTACGGTTGCTAGGGTGCTGTAACTGGTTGCTATGGTGTGAATTTAGAGTTTATGAGTTTAGAGTTTATAAGTTTAATTGAGTAAGTGTCCAGAGTTTATTCATTTATGAGTTTAATAGTTTTATGAGAGTTTATAAGAGTATGAGTTTATGAATTGAGAGTTTAGAGTTTATAAGATTAAATTAGTCTTAGAGAGTTTAAGTTTAGAGTTTATTAATTTATTTTGAGTTTAAGAGTTTAAGATTAGATAGATAAGTGTCATAGATTGATGAGTTCATTAGTTTAAATGAGTGTCAATGGCTCATATAGTGTATAGAATGACAGTTTGATTGAGTCTGGGGCTTCAAGGTATTTAGATTTGAAATTTTGACAGTTGGGCAGTTTGAATTTCTCAATTGGAGTCAATGGGAGTTTTTTCTGACTTTGATCGTCATTTTTAGGAGAACCGTAAGTCCGATCAGTTAGAAAAGATATAGCACACTAAGTCAGAACAGTTTGAGTGTCCGTGCCGAGTTTGGAGTATGTGGAGTTAAAGCTCTAGGAGGAGATAGAGTCAGAAAATTTTCCGCTCAGAAAAAGAATAATAATAATAATAATAAGTTTAAATAGAATTTCAGTAAGTTGGCTCTCACAAGCCAACTTAATAAGTTTAAATAGAATTTCAGTAAGTTGGCTCTCACAAGCCAACTTAATAAGAATAATAAATAACATTGGGGTCTATGGGGAAAATTTGGGCAGCTCCTGCCCCCCAGGGGTGCAACTTTTACCCCATTGTGAGGTATGTTCTTACAGAGCCTGTCAGCCTCTTCAAATGTGGTGAATCGCAGGCTTCTGTGAAATTCTCGCTCGGAGCTATGAGTCGTCAAAGTTTGTCGCAATGTTAAGTCTATGGGATTTTTGGGAAATTTGTTCGCCCTTCGGGCGAACATCGTACCCCCGATCGCTTAGAAAAGTCATAGCACACCATTCCCGAATATTCCGCACGTTTTGAGACCTCATTCATGGGTGTGTGACAAAAACTGCGGGAGGAGTAGCGTGCCAAACTTTTGGGCCGACTCAAAAAACACAATAGTAATAGTGTTGCCTTGCTTTCAGCAAGCACCACTAATAACATTGGGGTCTATGGGGAAAATTTGGGCAGCTCCTGCCCCCCAGGGGTGCAACTTTTACCCCATTGTGAGGTATGTTCTTACAGAGCCTGTCAGCCTCTTCAAATGTGGTGAATCGCAGGCTTCTGTGAAATTCTCGCTCGGAGCTATGAGTCGTCAAAGTTTGTCGCAATGTTAAGTCTATGGGATTTTTGGGAAATTTGTTCGCCCTTCGGGCGAACATCGTACCCCCGATCGCTTAGAAAAGTCATAGCACACCATTCCCGAATATTCCGCACGTTTTGAGACCTCATTCATGGGTGTGTGACAAAAACTGCGGGAGGAGTAGCGTGCCAAACTTTTGGGCCGACTCAAAAAACACAATAGTAATAGTGTTGCCTTGCTTTCAGCAAGCACCACTAATAACATTGGGGTCTATGGGGAAAATTTGGGCAGCTCCTGCCCCCCAGGGGTGCAACTTTTACCCCATTGTGAGGTATGTTCTTACAGAGCCTGTCAGCCTCTTCAAATGTGGTGAATCGCAGGCTTCTGTGAAATTCTCGCTCGGAGCTATGAGTCGTCAAAGTTTGTCGCAATGTTAAGTCTATGGGATTTTTGGGAAATTTGTTCGCCCTTCGGGCGAACATCGTACCCCCGATCGCTTAGAAAAGTCATAGCACACCATTCCCGAATATTCCGCACGTTTTGAGACCTCATTCATGGGTGTGTGACAAAAACTGCGGGAGGAGTAGCGTGCCAAACTTTTGGGCCGACTCAAAAAACACAATAGTAATAGTGTTGCCTTGCTTTCAGCAAGCACCACTAATAATAATAAGTTTAAATAGCATTTCAGTAAGTTGGCTTTCCCAAGCCAACTTAATAAGTTTAAATAGAATTTCAGTAAGTTGGCTCTCACAAGCCAACTTAAATATACATTAACCTTAAAAAGGAGAGATGCATTTGCAGGTTGTAGCACTTAAGTGCTAATTTCCACCTGATTTTCCTAATCGTTTTAAAATTAAAATAAATAAAAGTTGTGTAAGCATCTCATTCAACTGCGAAACAAAGAAAACAAAGTTATCTAACGTTAGCTGACATGCATTAGCTCGTTCAGTTCGGTAATAATGGCAAAGACAAAAGTGTCATTTTGCAGCCAAATCGGAAAATTGCACCCGCGATTTACATTATTTAAACGTTTAACAAGTCAATCGTTTACTTATATGATGTTAAACAAACACAATTTCACCACAAATAAACAAAAAGTGTTTAATATAGTACTTACACTTGAAAACTCCATATACAGTGGAAAACTCCCGCGTCTCCGGTTTCCGGCATTTTCAAATATAACGACAACTCCTCCTCTCCCGTGGCATCATGGGATAGTAAAGTGTCCATCGTATGCGCACTTCAGAATCTCGCCGGAAGTAGTAGGCCATCCGGGTACTTCTCGCCTACTGTTTTTCGAATTCTATGAATTCGGACATACTACTCTGCTCGCGTACTGTTTTTCGCATACTATATAGTATGGAAGTACGCGATTTCGGACGCAGCCATGCTCTTTTGGGTTGAGATCTGGTGACTGTGGGGGCCATTTTAGTACAGTGAACTCATGTTCAGGAAACCAATTTGAAATGATTCAAGCTTTGTGACATGGTGCATTATCCTGCTGAAGGATGGGTACATGCTGGCCATAATGGAATGAACATGGTCAGAAACAATGCTCAGGTAGGCCGTGGCATTTAAATGATGCCCAATTGGCACTAAGGGGCCTAAAGTGTGCAAAGAAAACATCCCCCACACCATTACACCACCACCAGCAGCCTGCACAGTGGTAACAAGGCATGATGGATCCATGTTCTCATTCTGTTTACGCCAATCAGACCAGGCAACATTTGTCCAGTCTTTAACTGTCCAATTTTGCTGAGCTCTTGCAAATTGTAACCTCTTTTTCCTATTTGTAGTGGAGATGAGTGGTACCTGGTGGGGTCTTCTGCTGTTGTAGCCCATCCGCCTCAAGGTTGTGTATTTCACAAATGCTTTCCTGCATACCTTGGTTGTAACGAGTGGTTATTTCAGTCAAAGTTGCTCTTCTATCAGCTTGAATCAGTCGTCCCATTCTCCTCTGACCTCTAGCATCAACAAGGCATTTTTGCCAACAGGACTGCCGCATACTGGATGTTTTGCCCTTTTCACACCATTCTTTGTAAACCCTAGAAATGGTTTTGTGTGGAAATCCTATGACAAAACATATCTCCACTATCCCCACTGTGATGCCTATGCGGTCAAGCCAACATTACTTATCAAGAAAGGTGAACTATGAGTCAAATCATGCAAGCAGCACAATAAACAAAGCAGCCATGTAAAAAACGTATTAAGTGGAGGCAAAAGTAGTACAAAGCATTTCAAAGGCTTTGGAGGTAAAGATCACTTGAGAAAGCACAGTGAATCCAGGTGCTTTGCATGTTGTTTATAAGTGGACACGGAACTAAAAATGGGTCAGACAATACCTCCCGCCATCCCACTGAGATTTACATGTTCTCCCCTTTGGGAAAAGAAAGTGGGAGGTGGATGTGTTTGTCAGGGAGCATTGCTGAACAATTACTTGGGCAAAATGACTCAGGAGGACTATTTTTTCATTAGCCTTTACCAAATTACAATATTACAAATATTAGCTTGGATTTCTTCATTTTAGATGGTTAAATGGGTCATAAAAGGTATTATAAAACCAGTTGTGAATGGAGAGTTACTGCTATCCTAAAACACAAAACCACATAATCAAAACCCTGTGCATGGATACGATACAAACCCTACAAAGTATTTGAATAGTCAAACCGAAAAATTATAACTCCTCATTTACTCGGGTTTCCATTTCACTGTTATATGGTAGGGGGTGCTATGACACATATTCTGAAAGAGTACTGAATCTCAAAACACATGCAAAGAAGACACAGAAACAAGCAATCTCATGTCTAATATGTAAAATAATGCATTAAACATTAAAGAGCATATAAATCAAAACTGCCTAATATTAATGTCTGTTCGATATATATGGAAAGGGCCACCGGAGGAAAATAGGGGAGGGTCATGTCTTTTTATTCTTTATTGAGGGGAGGGTCATCCAACTTTTTTTAGTCTATAGAGGAGGGCCACACAACATTTGTATTCATCAAAACAGCTACATTTCAAAGTGGCTTGTTTGGTGCATATTTTTTCCATGTAGCTATAGCTCTCTACGTTGGTCTGACCCAACAAAAATCCAGTTTGGCAGTGACAGTGCGCATGCACTTCAGTTCGCGCTCAGAAAAAGTGCATTAGAACAGAACGCCAATGAAATGTTACGCGGCAAAGCTTTAAAGTACGAGCAAATAATCAACTTTTGTGATTGCGAATAATGGCAGTGTCCTGTGAGTGTTACTCTACCGCTGCATTAACATGTGATGTGAATGTACGTCGAGTTATACAGTAGTGGGACTGAGGCACCAGAATTGCAGCTGATATAATGTGCGCTGTACGATACTACCATATTTTAGTTTCCATTCTTATTGTGTTTCCACAACAATTTTAGTGAGTAAATCTACTGAAATTGCCACCATAACAGTGGAGGGTGATGTGTTGGACATAGGGCTACCACATTTTTAAATTACTATTAGTATTATTTGAAGTTAACACAATAAAATACATAGACCTAAACCAAAAAAAAAAAAACTAGTTGAGGATAAATTCTTTAAAATTGGGCAATTCCAGCGTTATGGACATGACATTTGCAGTCAAAACTACCTAAAAGTAATTGAAAATGGCAATAAAAAGTGTTGAAAATGTCATTCTTATAAGAAAATCTAATGCCATACAATTCTAGGGTCTCCAAAAGTGCCATTGTCCACTATATATATTCAGTGGACAGTGGACAATTAAATAGCTTAAATCTTCTCATGGAACGCTTTCCAGAGAATTTATCTAAAGTGCAGCCGGAGAGTGAATCTAAAGACATAGATTTTCGCAAATCACTGAATAACAAATGTAGGATTGACTCTAATCCTAACAACTCCAACCTTGTAATAGTCCTAACCAATCCCTTCTATACCCTGCTTCTAAAAACTAGCAGCTCATATATTGAAGCTCCCAGTCTTGGATTCCGGTCACGCTGGTCCATAGCAAGATTTCTAATTTGCCACAAATCTGCTCCCATTTCCTGCGCTGACCCCCAGAGAGCCAGCCGACCATATACTGAACACCAATAATGGCAGTTGAGCTAAAGCATCCGACTGAGGACGTAACATAGTACGCTTTTCTGCCGGCGCTCCGTGGGCTCCAGTGCAGAATGTCAAGCTTTTGAGCAACAGGGCAAGAGTAATATCACAGCAGGAGGTGGCTGTGCGCAGTTTATCATAGATTCAAGACCAGGAACATGGCAGGAGTGTGCAGTCACATGTAAATTATGATGGGTTCTTCATTTACTAGTTCCCTAGAATGACACATCACAATTTTTTTTGCCAAAATGATGTCAGTTTATCTTTGTCAACATCTTCAGCTAAGCCAGCACTGCTATAATCTGTCATCTGATCGATGACCTGTCATCCTGTCCGATATCAGGAATACAAAATACTGTAAATACTGTACTGCTTCCCCGCATAAGGCTTTCTTACACAAAACATGTCTTACAAATGTTAAATCTGAATGAGCAGTCAGGATGATTTTCACATAGTTTTGAAGCAAATATTCTAGGCCATGTGATACAATTTTCAAAGGGTTTGTGAAGAAATAATTAGTATGGGTTTTATGACCCTATTTCAGTGACAGTGTTTTTTAGTTTTTTCCACAAACCACGCATAAACATCATTATCTGTAAACCAAAAATTTTACACACATGCTGCTGACATATTTCCGTAGCAGAGTTTGTGCTGAATACAGTGTAATAAGACTTTAGCCATGAAAATTTCACAAGTATCAGAAAAAAGCACACATTTCAGAGCATGTCAGAACACATCCAGGTCCCAGAAAACATTTCAGACCCCAGAGGGTTAAAGCACTCTGGCCCACTCATTTGCATAAAACAGTGGCTAGTGGCTCGAGAATGCAAACCTTCAAATAAGTGCAAGGTGCAAGCAATGAAAAAAAGAAAAAGGTAAGCTCTTGCGCAAATTTAAAAAAACTCAAACCTGTGAAAATGCTGACGCCGTGCACATGCGTATTACGTGTTAAATCTATAGGTATGTATGTTTGTATATATATATATATGTGTGCGCAGGCGTGTAGTCTTTCTTTACATATTGACCTCAACAGTGACTTGGCTGGCCTTAAAAATGTATAATACAGAATTATTTATCGCTTCCGCATAGCTATGTGAACTGGAATTATTTTGACAACATTTTATCTGTACAGAGGTAAAGGGAAGGAGGCCTTCACAGACTAGTTGACTCTTCCGGACTGCATTGTCGTCGTGTACAGGCACAGGTCCTTCATCAGATCTGGATACTGCCTGGATCCGGCGGACTGTGGTAAACCATTAGATAAACAGAAAGACTAATATAGACGCCATCCTTCTTATAATGTAACGAGTACATCAGGATTTATGGGAAGTGTTCCCGGTTCTGGCTGATCTAATTTATGCAGCCTATAAAAAAAAAAAACAAAGAACCGATCTGAAAACAAAGTTCTTTGTGGTCGAAAAACAAAGAACCTATCTAAAACTAGGCTCTGGCTCCGAACCAGCACCAGCTCTGCCTTGTTGGAAAAGGGGTAATATGGGGCAAGGGGGAGTCACCAGCATGCCCACTGTGGAACCCTAGAGCCCATTCTGAGTTGCTGCTCAAAGGCACTGGGAGAGGGAAGGTACAAGTGGAGGCATGACCAGGTGCTGAAAGCCATTGCTGAAGCTATTGCTAAAGGAGTCGAGTGGGCCAAGTGCTCCCGCCCCTCCAAACAAGCCATTGCCTTCGTCAGAGCTGGAGAGCAGCCAAGACCAGCTGCAAAAACATCTGCAGGTATCCTGGCCACTGCGTGGGGACTGGCAGCTGTTGGTGGCAACTCAACCACTTTGTGACCACCCCCTTAAGACCAGATGTCTTTCTCTTTTCTGAGTCCACCAAACAAGTGGTTCTGTTGGAGCTTACAGTCCCTTCAGAAGACCATCTGGAAGAGGCCTTTGAAAGAAAGCTTGCCAAGGATTAGGGACTGGTCATGGGGTGTTGAAAAGCCGGATGGACAGCAAGGTGTCTCCCAATAAAGGTAGGATGCAGGGGCTTTGCAGCCCGATCCCTGTCCTGAGCCTTCAGTCTGTTAGGCATTGATAAAGTGAGGAGAGGAGCCGTCCGCAAGACCATTGAAGCGGCAGAGAAAGCCCCAAGATGGCTATGGCTCAAGAAAGGAGATCCATGGGGGCAGGGTAGCTAGATTTGCCAACTGGACACAAGCTGGGGTCCGATCAGTCAGAGCTGGGTCGCCTGGATGAGGGTGTATGATGGTGAAAGACCCGAAACACCAAATGATTCCAGGAACATCACTGAAGATGTGCCAAGTAACATCAGTAGATATATTTGCACAGCAAACTCATATTATACTCGCATATTATCATTCAGTTATTGCTGTTATGTACAAATATACTTTTTAAAAATGTATTTTATGTTTTAGTGCACTGCATGGGAACAAAATCTCCTCTACATCTGTTACAAAAAACGCAATTAGCCAAATGACTTCTCATAGCTTAAAGGGCATATTGCAGGTTAGAGGACCCAACGAGTCAATGCATAGAAAAACAATGTAGGAACTAGATTTTCTTTAAAATATACGTATAAACACGCCACAGAAGCTTCTGCAGTCGTTTTTGTGAGAAAATTTTACTTCCGCGTCTGAAAATGGGCGTGGCGGGCGTGACGCAATGAGCGGGAGAGCGGTCGATTTACACAACAGGAAAACAATGAATCGCAATGACATTTCGGACGCTGAGGAAATACTCGTATGACGGATCAAGCCATAAAGTTATGAGCCTGCTATGCTAAAGAGATCAGGGACAGGCCAGGATAATGTCAGACAGAATGGTCCGAGAAAAATTGAGCTGTGATGTGAGGAGAACCAGTGGAGAACAGGACAGGTGCCTTTTAGGTGAGAGACGTACTTATAGTATACACGTTCGCTAACGATATACACTGTGCTCACAATATTGTACAGATTATTATGATCCTATAACAGGCCAGCAGACATTAGTATGTTTAGGGTAGATTTATATACTATTAAATGTATAAAAACTTTACTTGAGTATATTTCTATACTAAAAGCATAGGCTATACTCGGGTAAATTTTTAATACATATTTTTCACCTTGGTTATAACATAAACAGAACATTAAAGGTTTGAGTATTTAAACAACCAATTTTGTTTTTCAATTACAAGTTTTATTTAGGGCATGACATGACTAAGTTACCTATATAACACTATTTGATGCCATTGGTAGTATACGACGATCAATATTCTTGCTTCGGCATACCATGTTGAACTCCATCATATTGCCGGGATGCTAATCATTTGATCTGAAGTGAACGCTACACACGACCGCGTTTTCCGAGCCGAGAGGAGAAATCCCGTCTCTTCACCTGCTCAAACCGCACCAGGAACGAAAGATAGGCTATATAGCACAGTCACTTTTATTGTAATGGAAACTTGTGGACTCGATCTTGAAGTCCTGACAGGCTGGAGTTTTTGCAATCTCCACAAACACAATATTTACCATGACGATGATAAATTAAAATGCAAAAACTAACGAAAGCACACTGACTGACGAGCGCTCTCACTGAACACCAGCCTGCTCTCACTGAGCCGAGGCTGCGGCTCCCTGCTATGACGTCAAATGACGCGACGTTGAAAAAAAAGCCGTTTTTACTAGCAGTCCAAGAAACGCTCACTTTATCTTCTAAATTAGTGCCCTTATGTTGTTTTAAAACATTTTAAATCCTGCATTAACTTTTCATATGGTATTTTCATACAAGGTTATCTATAAATTTCGATTTTTTTTTTACCTGCAATATGCTCTTTAAGACTTTATTATTTCTCTTATTATCGTCTTAGCACAATATTGCTTCTGACAGTAACCTTTTGTCAATCATGCGATACAGTAATCATCAATTTGTTTGTTGTTCATTGTTTATCCGTCAGTTTTAATCTCCCAATTAGGTTTATTGAGTGTGCCGCTCCTGTGTGCGTGTGTACAGTAGACTGACGGCTGGATTGACAGCTGTGTTAAATATCCATTAGGTAGGCAGCAGCTGGCGCTGAACCTCCTCTTTAACCATTAACATTGCTTTGATTCATCCACATCCCCTCATTTCCATATAATATAATTAGCATTAATCAAAACAGGGTAGGAGGAGAGAACCCAAAAGCCATGGCTGAAAAATACAACACCTCTGAGGATACTGCGAAATATGAATGATCCACTGAGTTATATATTTTTGGACCAAACTCTGCAGCAAAGGTGTGAAAAAAAGAAGGCGGACTTACGTCATGTTGCTCACACTAACAGTTGCTCGGATCTCGCGCCAGCCTTAAAATGGTCACATAATTAAGATGTCCCTTGACCAGGTTTTCCTCTCTCTGTAAGGTGATGACTAATGTTTGATTTCAGTTGGTATTTATACTGTATGTTGAATAAATAAACGATAAACGAATAGTCTGAGCTGACTTATTTAACATCGAAGTAGCACTTGTTGGAGGTATCATTCGTGCAGCTAGTTGGTTTATGCGTCAGCACCGACTGAGTAATCTCAGCATTCAGACCTGGCAAGTGCAGTAATATTTTACTGTCAATTTTTTGTAATTCATAAATCAGCAGAATATATTTAATGTTAAATCATAACCAAATGCCGTCAAACAAATCAGATCCTTTGCTCTGGAAATGTTTCATATAGAGTCCTTATAAAGACCTATCTTGGTAAAATCCATAACACTTGTAAGAGTTTTAAAGAAATAAATACTTTTATTAAGCAAGGACTCATTTAGTTGATCAGAAATGACAGTAAAGACAATAAAAAGAAATGTTTCTTGAGCAGCAAATCAGCATTTAAGAATTGATTTATGAATGATCATGTGCTGCTGAAGACTTTAGTAATGATGCTGAAAATTCTGCTTTGCTATCACAGGAATAAATTACATTCTAACATATATTAAAATAGTTATTTGTAATAATATTTCACAATATTACTGACTGTATTTTTGATCAAATAAATGCAGCCTTGGTTATCATAAGAGACCTCTTTCGATAACATATTTTACTGACTTTTGAACAGTTGTGTAGATTTTTTTTCAATTTCTCCTTAAATGGAAGCAGTGGCTACCTAAAAACCTAAGGTTAGTGGTTTGTTCTGACAAATAAAAGCAATGTTAACAGTGATGCATGACTTAGCAAATATCATGGCTGTGTTGCTGAACCAGTTGAAAAATAAACATCTAATTTGTGATTTTTCCTTCCTGTGGATTTTATTGTATATGAGCGGTAGCTCGTCTCCATCATGCATTTTTCCAGTCCTTTCACTAATGCTTCCTCATGGCCTCAATGGATAAATGATCCTCATGGTCCGTTCTGATTGGTTGAGAACTAGATTATGCGGCATCCATTGTGCTGAAAGTCATCTTTCCTCTCAATGATCTGTTTTGATGTGTCAGCTGCAGAGGATGTGGGAATAAGTGAGCCTGAAATGCACTATATTGTGTGGATCTCTACAGGCAAAGTCACCGCACATTACAATTTAGAAAATTGGAGGAGGTTACCCTTGGAAATCAGATAAAGCACCATGGGTTAATGCACTTTTAAACCATCCATATAACTTCTTGGTGTCCATGGATTAGGGCTATATATTTATCACTATTTCAAATTTCCCATCAATAGCTCATTACTTATGTATAAATCTTCAGTTTGGTGGTGCAAAATGCAAGAATGAAATAACATATTTATCTCTTTTATGCTACAACTTAATATTAAATTTGGAAAAAAAAAAGGAAATGCGCTCCAGATTTATATGCATCATGTTGATTGTGGCTTGACTTTACTAGATAGAGGTCTGAGTTTCATCTTCACCGGTATAGGGACGGATTACGCTATCAGCAGAACAGATCAAGCCACCCTAAATCTAGTTTCCCTGGGCTGCATACAGACAAGGCCACAAATGGAAACGACTCCATCCAGAATATATTCAGATAGTCTCTCACTAAGACTCCTAATAACCTTGAAGAAAATAGCACCTACTTTCACAGGTCGAGAATGCCCTATTTCTCCCCATATTTGAATTCCCAGATGTGACATTAGGCCACACTCTCGCAAATGAAACCCAAAGAATGTGTAAATACATGAACGGAGCAAGAATAACAGGCCAGAATAAAAAGACACAATTCATTACCCAAAAAAATACACTTCAAATTTTGGCAAGTGACGCGGTGACTACCGCATTTTTTTAACCCGGTTCCCCTGTGACGAGGCGTGAGAATTCACACTGTTGCCTGCGAATGAAAACGACACTTCGATTAGCAGCAGAGATGTTCGTTTAATGCCTCGGGACAGTTTCCCTCCCTCTGCAGATGGTTGGTATAATTATAGCACTTTTATTGTACAAAGCAGCAGATTCCAGCTCCATCTGTCTCGACTGGGACAGTTTTAATCCCTTTACCGTTTCTGTTGTTTTACACTTAGGGACCTTTTAATCCATTGACCCGGTACATCAAACTGACACATGCTGTAGGTTAAAGGATTTACTTCACTATATGGCCATTACTACAGACATTGATGTGTGCAATCAGGGTTTGGAAGGGGGTTGGTCCAGTGTTATAATTCTTTGTCTATCTCAAGAGGAAAAACTTGCCTCAGATAAGCCACCTTGATAGAACGGCTGCTTGTTCATTTTAAATCAATTTATGAAAACAACTCGTATACAAGCTCATGTCAGCATACTTGTATAACTCCCCATGGGGGTTGGATGCCCTCCGTGCCAAACCAACCAATCATTCTCTGTTTAGGTCTATTAAGACTGCATGTTGATCGTTGAAGATTGAAGGTTGGATATTTGGAAGGTTGGATATTCCCTATTTTATAATTTCTGCTTTTAAGTGAGCTCGATGCTCACTTGTAATCGAATATGTTGATCTAAAATGTTGAGTGGTCAGCAGCCTACTAGGTATTCCCAATATTGTTAAAATAATATCAGTTACTGCCTGATATAACTGTCACGTTATACTTTAATGTGTTTTAATTTTAGTTTCGAGGACTTACCGTTCCTGTTTTATTTGTTTAATTTTCCCACTCTTTGTTTATTACTATGGTTAAGTACTCCCAACTGTTCGCATTTAGTCTATTATCCTTCAGTTTGAGCCCTGCATGCTGGTTCGTTGAGTTTGCTAGTATTGGATTACCTGAGTTTACTTTGTTTAATAAATACGCCCCCAAGCCATTTGCTCCCAAGCAATTTCAGATGCAGCCCTTTACGCAACACAAACTTTGAAAAATTGAAGATGAGACCTAACATGTCCAGATAAGTACAATAAACATTTACTCGTGAACTTATCTGGTGTCTGTGTGTATATTATGGGAGAGATGCGGTAATGGAGTGAATATGTGTGTTACAGTATGCAACTTAACCAGTGGTGGAATGTAACGAAGTACAAATACTTCGTTACTTTACTTAAGTACATTTTTCACGTATTTTTACTTTACTTAAGTAGAATAAATGGTGCATACTTTTTACTTTTACTTCGTTACATTTTGCAGCAATTATTCTACTTTCTACTCCACTACATTTCTACAACTTCTGATACATTTTCGTTACATTTTCTGATCAGTTTTTCTCCCCTGCCAAAACGTAATCTGACCATCCGTTCGTTGCACGTTTGTCTCACCAATGACGTTTGGTTGCCATAGATACAGTATATCAACCCGGTCACACTAAATGCGTCTCGCACGCAGTGTGTTTATCATGCAACTCATACGCGAAAATTTGTTTTTACGTGCATAGGAAACACACCGTGTGTAATATATGTTTGGTTCGGTTAGGATTATGGCAAGCCAAGAGGTTCAGAATTATACCATAAATGAATCGCGTTTACTGCCAAATATAGTTATAAACATATAGTAAGGATAAGCACGATATTGCCTAATTGCAAGCTTGTTTCAGAAATGGTGACATTTTTTTCCATCATTATTGAACATCATTATAGGAGTATTAGGTTGAATGAGTTAGAATTAAATGTTTTATTAATCATTAGAAAATAGTCATTAAGAGAATCAATTGTTATGCAAGTACTTTTACTTTTAATACTTAAAGTACATTTAAAATAAAGTACTTTTTACTTTTTACTTAAGTATGGTTGTCATTGTGTTACTTCTACTTTTACTAAAGTAAATATTTATCTGGGTATTTGTACTTTTACTTAAGTACTGAGATTCAGTACTTCCTCCACCACTGAACTTAACCCATTAACCTGATCAGGGTAGGGAAAAACAGGAAAATGGGTGGAAAGTGGAGCCCTCTGTCACAATAGGTTTCCTCAGCGCTTGATACACAGTGAAATGAACTATACGATGGCGTAATTTTTTCGTTGTCAATTCCAGCATGAGTCCTTGCTTTTTTGAAATGCATGCAGTGTGGATTTTCAATGCTGAAAACAGCATCTTCACGACATGTTGACAGCATGAACTTGCAGGCTTCAGTTACAACTACTGTGTTTGAGGGCGGGTCGAAAGAGACAATGTTTTTTAGCAGCCAATTAAGGTCGTAGGCTGGCATGATACAAAATTGTTACATTGTTCGGTAAGACTCTTCCTCACCTTGCTTTATACACAGTTCAATCTTGAGGCAAGATCAGTTCTTTGGAGACCACATGCTGACAACAAGAATAGTAGAAATGTTTTTGCATCCTTTTCAACTTCAGAAGTTGTCACTTCCTCTGATGTGTACATATCTTGAAGGTCAGCATGTAGTGTTGAGTATGACCTGCGTACAGGATCTGACACTCAGCTCTCAAAACCACAAAGATGTTAAAGCCAGCCACGCAGAAATGCCACAGCGGATATCACCTTTGAAAGTTTTCAAAAGATGAAATGGTGGATCCCCGTCACTTCCTTTCAAGTTCACACTTTTCTCATCAGCGTCAATCACAGGCAAAAAAAAAAAAAAACTATCCATATTCACACTATGTGGTGTGAACATTTGCTTCAATTGCTGATTTTGACAGCTTTACTCACTGCTTTAGTGAATCACATTGATTTGACAAGAGTAGCACATGATTTCAAGTTTAATTATGATTAGCTCAGAATGAATGGCAATTAGATGATCCACATGGGATGCAGTAGCAGCTTTACAGCGTGACGACAGGTTTTTCCCACAAAGATATGACATTAACTTCTCATTCAATCTTTACTGGATATAGAATGAGACGCAAGCGGCAATCATTAGGGTCCAAGCACCAATTGCCCATGTGGATGATTAACGATCCTGTCATTAATCTCGTGATTAAAAAATCCAATTTGAATCTTCGCTGAATGTTTGTTGAAACAGGTATGAGCAAGATACGGGTGTCAAAAATGGGATCCGACTTTCAAAAGAAATCACTTAATGTTAGATTAAATAAAAATTCAAAAATACCCCTCTAAAAAGGTTTACTATTGTAATGTATTAATGTGTGTTACTAATAATATAAAACGTGATCATAATGACTCATTTCCAACAATTACATTGAGATGAATCACATGTCATATGTGTCAAGTCAATTCCAAATGAATGTGAAAATATAATTGCTCAAAACTATCTGCAGCATTTATCTTAAAAGGGTAGTTCACCCAAAAATAAAAAACTGTCATCATTTACTCACCCTCAAGTTGTTACAAATCTGTATGAATTTCTGGTAACACTTTACAATAAGGTTCATTAGTTAACATTAGTAAACTACATTAGTTAACATGTACAATATGTGAACAATACTTCTTCAGCATTTATTAATCTTAGTTAATATTAATTCCAACATTTACTAATACGTTATTAAAATCAAAGGTTGTATTAGTTAACATTAGTTAATGGACTGTGAACTAACATGAACGCACAATGAACAGCTGTATTTGTGTTAACTAACATTAACAAAGATTAATAAACACTGTAACTAATGCATTGCTCATCGTTAGTTCATGTTAGTTAATGCATTTACTAATGATAACTAATGAACCTTATTGTAAAGTGTTACCGAATTTCTTTCTTCTTCTGAACATAAAATATATTTTAAAGAATATGTGTAATCAAATATTCGATGGACCCCACTGACTATACCATGGAAGTTAATGGGGTCCATCAACTGTTCGATTACAGACATTCTTTTGTGTTTTTTTCATTATTGCCCTGTTATCACTATGCGGGTGCTTTGAAACAATCTGTTGTTAAAAGCGCTATTAATAAAGGTGACTTAACTTGATGGCCCAGAATCAGGGTAGTCAGACTTGTGTGCGGTGAACCAGTGTAGGCCACCCTGACATCAGTGCAGGCCGGAGTGACTGTGTCCCTGAAAGGTTCTGACACAGAGCATTCTTCTTGCAGCAACTGCCAGCACGCTTCATCGACGGCAGGAAATCACATTTACTACACACTCCTACTTCAGCGTTACCTCCTGTGATAAGTGCATGAAAACTGTACATTATCTTCTTCTGAAATAAATTTATCTCAGTCCTTGTGAGTGGATTGAGGTTTTTCTCAACATCTGTCTCTCATGCACACTCACCAGATTACAGGATATTTTAACTAATTTGCGGTAAAACTAGTCGATCACAAGTGGCTCAACTGGTAGATCTATAGATAAGCCATTCGACTCACTTCAGCATGAGAAATCCGGGGTGAGTTTGAGAATTGGCTCAATTGCGTGAGTCTCGCGCTGAATGCATGAGAGTCGGCAGCCCTGAACCTATATTTGTAGGCCCAGGCTTTGGCGGAGGTGACGTAGTGGGCTCGAAGCGTCCCATTGGATCTGACGTCACCAAGGGCCTCTCTTGATAGGCTGCTACAGTTGCCGCAGGACAGCCAATAGGCATGCAAGCTGCCTTGCTTATCTCTGCATGTTGCCGCTAAGCGTTTTACATTAATTCAAAATGGATATTTTTTGGCTTTCCTCTCTATAGCTTAAGATATTATGCAGTACTTGTTCCCTCTTCTAGAGAGAACCAAGGTTAGGTTAGTAAACAAGTATGTTTCCATCTCTTCCAAATTACAGTAGTTACTGTACGTTCACACCACCGCCGACTTGAGCGTCAAAGAAGCTCTGGCCGCACTGTCAAGGACGCTTGTCAAAAAGCACGGGGAAGCTTGTTGACGCTTTGAACGCTCTGACATTGTAGGGAGAATAGAAGTGTCACAACATGAAATGTAATAAACAGAAAAAAACAAGCAATGTGTTGAAGAAACCTTTTTTAATGACAGCATTTTTATAACCGTTTTGGTCACATTTGGTCGGGAAGAAATAGTTAGCTATTGTTATTATTATTTGCAGTCAAATCGGAGTCACCTGAGCAAATTAACTGCATTCCCGCTTTAAAACGAGCGTTCGTAAATATTTCAAAGAACAGTTGCGCTTATGCGGTCCCTATAATCAAACAACGTCATGTCATAAATGATACCAAACCAGCAGGAATCACAGCAACAGCGATGATCAGCATCTCTTCCATTTTCTCGGAACTAATGTGTTGGTAGGAACGAAAGTTTACATTGTGTGTTTCTCCGGAATCAGCCAGCGGGAAGGACGTCTATATTCCCATCGGTTGCTGGCGTTTGCCGCTGCTTGCCGTTTAACCGCGTCACAGCTCACAAGTTGAGCTTCTTTCAACTTTCTGATTGACGCTCAAAATGCTCAAAACGCCCAAAAACGCAACGCCGAGTAATTTGACGCTCCTTGCAGCTGAGAGAAGCCAGCTTCCATTGAAAATGAATGACTTCCGGCCACTTTGGAAGCTCAAGTCGGCGGCGGTGTGAACGTACGGTTATGGCGAGAATGGTTCAGGAGGAACTGTAAAAGGTGCTGCTGTCACTTTTATTCATTTCATCCTTTCATTTCTTTCATTTTATTTTTAGTTGTCAGTCTGACGAGAAGCTAGCGCATGAAATGACGTAACACACATGTTTAGAGGTAATGGCCTTTGAAAACACATTGAACCTGTGGACATTTAAATGTTCTGCTGTGCAGCGCTTTGTAGTTGTTGTTGTTTTTTTCCCCCACTGTATGAGCTGTTAAGTATTTATCACACTTTTAGGCCTATCTTAATGTCACAGGCTGCTGATGTCATTATGCCTGTAGGTGCATTTATGCCTCTAAGTCTCATGATGGATGTGTTTCCTGTTCCAGTAAAAGAACTCACCATCTGAAATAATTCTCACAGAGAGCAATGAGAGGAGGTGGATCCATCCTGCTCATAAAACGGATGCAAGAAAATAAAGTGAGAAAAGATAGAGCAAAAATATCCTGCTGCTGGTTTGGTCAAAGTGCTATTGTGGGGACTTTCCCTGCCACGTTTGCCATCAACGATGCTACCGCTTGAAACGGCTTAGCCTGCTTGTGATGTAAATATTACAAAGGAAGCATCTCCAATTCTTGAGCTTCAGTTTTCATTGTGTGTGTGTGTAATGAGAGGCTGGTGTTGGAATGTGTAATTTTGTATTGTTTTGCTGAATAGTCGTTGCGGTTGTCATCGGTGACGGAGAACAGCAGCAGTGTTCTCTCATGCAGACAGCTCTGCCAGACGCGCTTCACTTCTAATGCTTTTCTTCGAACTCGCTTTCTTTTTCAGGGAAATTATTGGACAAAGCACGAACAAATGTGTTCCTGTTACTGATATACATCCGCATGCAGATGCAATTTTTGGTTCATTAAAATAAAAACGTGGGGGGTGTATTTCAAACCACTCGTGTTTAAAGTGAAAATGGTCGGTGGCAATGATTGCTCCCTCAAATCACTGTGTGAGACCATTTATGTCAAAAAATAGATTTTGTGTGCTTTTGAAATTGAATAACTCATGAAGACCTAGACCATTTTTGAAGCACCTGCACTGCTTTCTTTGTTTTGCCCATTATAGCAGTCTGCATCATGTTCCGTATCATTTTAAACAGGAGAACTTGAAGTTTCAATCTCATTTAAATAATCCAATTTTACATTTATTTATCTTAGAATGTATGAATTTACCAGATTTAAGAAAAACGGCAGCTTTATTTATTATTATTTTTTTTTTAAGTTTGGATTTTTTTTCCTTTAGAAAGCTGTACTTGGATATTCTAGATTTACTATTTACTATGAAATAAACTATGCACATTACAAGCATAGACTATTTCTTATTTGTATAGAACAAAACAGTAAAATATCAATATTTGAGCATGACCTAATTAATATGCATGAGCTGAGCCATGATATAAACAGCAGGTTTGACTCTCCCATGTTTAGGCCAAGCTTTGTTTGGGAAAGCTAAGAATTTATTTATTATTTTTGTTTAAAGAAAAAGTCTCCTATTTGGTACAGACCAATGGCAAAAAAATATTGTAGGATTTATCAGCCGTTTTGGTTCCTTTTCACACCTCACTGATTACTCTGCTTGGAATTAGACTAGCTGGTGAAACAAACCAAAATGCAGTCACATGATAACATCCATGTTAGTCGTTGGCCAGATGTTTCTTTGAAAGTATTTCCTAACCTGCTCTTTGATTGGTCAGAATTAACGTGCAGGATAATTCCAATGGAACTCCCGGAAGTAAACAAAGAGAAGTAAAGCCACTATACAACACATAGCTTTTTTTTAAATCGAATTATAAAGGGACGACTACGTGGGCTAAATACAGTATATCCTGACCCTGGTCGTCATATACATAGTCAACCCGGACTCATCCCAAGACGTCATATAACTGACGTTTTGGGACGTCTTTTGACCATACGTCAATATTCGCCTTTTTAGGGCCCCCTTAAACGTCGGTAGATGAGGTTATGGGATCCTAACTCTACCCCATACCTAAACCTAACCCTAAACCTAACCCGTCACCTAACTGACGTTAAAGGTAAAGCGTCAGTTGTATGACGGCCCGGGATCGTCATCTACCGACGTTTAAGGGGGCTCTAAAAAGGCGGATATTGACGTATGGTCAAAATACGTCCCAAAACGTCAGTTATATGACTTTTTGGGATGAGACTGTGTTAACATAGTTTGTATACACGACTTTAGGCAAACTATAAAATAACCAAATACATGACAAAGAAGTACTGTGGTATCAAAATGACAATATTCTGATACACTATATGGTACTGAATGATTCACATATTAATTTATTGGTATTCAGCGAGGGTGCATTAAATATATCAAATGTCTGTTCATAAAAGAATCCTGAAAAAAGAAACCAAGGTTTTCACAACTGTTTTTAACATTGACAATAATACATGTTTCTTGAGCCCCATCAGCGTATTAGAATGATTTCTGAAAGATCATGTAACACTGAAGACTGGAGTAATGATGCTAAAAATAAATAACATTTGAAATTATATTCAAGTAGAAAAAAATAAATCAGTTGGTAATATTTCCGGAAGATGAGCATTTCCAACGCATTCTCACCCCAAGGCGTCACCTTTGACCATGCTTCAATATTTGACGTTTTAGGCGCCCTTTAGCGTCACTTACATGACGCGATCCTACGGCGTCATCTAACTGACGCTAAAGGAAAGCGTCAGTTAGAGGACGCGGTTAGGTTTAGGTGTGGGGTGGGGGTAGGGTACACGCGATCCTAGGGCGTCATCTAACTGACGCTAAAGGGCGCCTAAAGGCTCAGATATTGAAGCATGTCCAAATGCTTCCCAAGGCGTCAGTTAAGTGACGCCTTGGGGGTGAGAATGGGCTGGCATTTCACAGTTTAGCAAAATTAATGTACGCCTCTTTCTAAAATGGCTTGCCTTTGCCGTTTGCAGTGCATTTTCCAGCTGCATCCGCGCTTCTTCTTTGGTATCCATACCACTGAACTCAAGGAATTCCACATTCCAAAGTCCAGCTCCTATAAATATCAAATGCATATAAATGTATCCTCTACACGCATGATCTGAGTCCCGTCAATGATGAACGACTCCAAATTACTTGAATTTAGTAATATTTAGCTTGTGGCTCACCAGCGGGCGTCAATATCAGTCTCCAGTGTTTTTATGCCAAAACAAGTGCTGGTGGGAGGACCTTGACATTTTAGGTTGCAGTGAGAAAATGGGATTATTCCATACTAATCAACAGTTATATTTATAGAAATTATCCTAAGTCTGAGTACGATGGTTGCATTTCGAAAATGGCGGGGAGATTTATTTATGTTTATTGACTGCAGTCAACACTTTTAAGCATGTTGATACAGACAAGACAAGATGATAAATATTTTGGGCATGAATATTTATATGGACAATTACATTAAATATTCATGTTATACATTAGGATCATGACACTGTCATCAAATTGTACATAGATAGAGATATTAGAAACGCTATGTAGGTCATGTGGCTCATACATTTATCAATTTTGTGTTTACTTGACGAGATTGAATAGGAAGCTAGATGCTTCAATGTGTCATAATAATATGGAGTAGCTGAGAAGAATATTCCAGGGTCAATACAAGTTAAGCTCTACTGACAATGTGCCATGTTGTTGATTACCCGTGACTAATTGCTTAGTTTGTAAAAAAGTTAAACAAATTAATTGATAATAATATTAATAGGCTACTGCACTGAAAATGAAAGTCTATGGGGCAAGTAGTAATAGCAGACATGGCATGTTTTTTTATTAAAACATTTGAATTGTTCTGTAAAAGTTGTTATTATTGTTATTTACACAATTGGAAAGTGTAAATCTTGCAAATCGCCCTTTGAAAAAAAAAAAGCCAAGTGCATTACTGCTCTTTTGTTCAAACTAAGGGTGTAGTTGAAAATATTCAACCCGATCTCACGAGAATTCGGATATTCGTAACAATTCGTACGACCTCACTCGTACGAAATATTAAGATTTTTGCTAAATCGTACATATTTTACGAATCGGCCAATTCGTATGAATTCGTACAAATGACCTACCCATGACCCCGCCCCTAAACCTACCCATCACGTGGGTTTGGACAAATCGCACGAATTCGTACGAGTGAGGTCATATGAATTAGTACGAATCAGCCACTTACGAATGTGTACAAATTGGTCGTGACATAGCGTAGCGTTCTCTATGGTAATTGACAGGCACTTAATTGATCACAAGTTGTATTGAATCCAGAACATTCTTTTAATACTGATTGGCATCCACAAGAAAATTTACCAGATTCAACTTAACTTTATTTATGTGGTTATCTGTTTTATAACTGCACTGTAAGTGACCCTAGTCTTAAATGACAGCGTCCTCGACCCAGATTTGAAAGTGTGATGTGTAGTGTTCAGTAAACAAATGTGTGGATCTTTCTATGCTTCAGCACACATACATGTACCACAAGGACCCGTGGGCAGACACAACACACAGGTCACATGGACGATCAATAGGCCACAAGAGATCGCTTACTGTGAGTAGTTAGTGCTGGATGCATCCTCTTGTTTAGTAGTAGTACATTTATTTGTCTCGATGAAAAGGAATCTGTTTAGATCCCAAATGACCTGTTCTTGACCCAAGGTCTATTACATGATTTAAATGTAAAGCTTTAATTATTAAACTTAACTGGCAAATTATTCTTATGTAGGTTGTTTTTAACATCGCAAAATAAAGATATAAAAATATATATATATATTTTTGTCTGTACCTTTATTTTGTTTTTGAACATGTTGATTAGAAATTCACCGTAAGAACAGAGGCTAATTCCCTGATGTGTGATCACTCACTTGTTATGTGATTGATGGATGCCATACCATTTGACTCTTTCATTGGTTACCCGTAAGATTGAATTTTGTCCTTTTAGCCCATGTGCGCCGAAACGCATTTTTGAACATTTTGATCTCTCCGCTTTGTAAGTGATTGCTGGTAACTGTTCCAATAACATTGCAAATGCGAAATAATTTGTATATTGCGTAAACATGCTTTTAATGTCGTGTGTGTGGAACTGCATGCTGACTCTGAGACTAATTGAGAGTCTCAGTTCCAGTTTAGATATGTTGAAAATAGAATTAACCCTCTTCTGTGCTCTTCCCCTTTCATCTCTAAACACTAGTATATACACTGGATTCCTGTCCTGCTGTGACCTTCTCGGTGCTTTAGCTTCTCACTCTCTCCTCAGGGCAGTATGAGTGTCCTCTGCTTTTCTCCCATTTCTTTTTATAAGCACCCATCACACACTCAAGTCTGCACTGTCATTTAAAGGTGACACTACTTAAGTGGGTCACAGAAAACTGCTTTTAAACATTTTATCATTTGCCCGCGTTGACATATATTTTTTAGTGCATTCATTAAAGACTGGAATACTCAGACCTAAATCTCTGCATCATGCAAAAATATGGTTTAGTAGTTCAATGGTTTCACTGACAACAGCTCTTTAAGCTTTTTTTTGTTTCAGTAATACCACATGCAGCACTCCCTGTGTTTGTGTAATTGCTATCCAATTTTCAGTTGGTAAATATGTTGACGTTTTTTTTTTTTTTTTTTTTTTTTTTTTTTTTTTTGGCGGAGCTTAGGTGGAGGTAGAACGATCCGTCTAGCCACTTCCCTAACGTTAGTTTGCAAGTTTTGTTAGATGGTTTTTTAACATTGACTGGAGAAAATCCGATTTTATCTTAATGTATAAGGTCACTCACTGTCCAGGACCACGATTTTTATTTTCAAAAGTTAATTTTAACAGACGGAACCAGATTAGATGACGTAGCTGTGATGTTGGCTCTAAATTGGCCTGTTATGTAGGTTGTTTCAACAATAGAGTGCCGAAGTTACGACGTCACTCTGTAAGCCAAAATGTGGAAGTGAGTTAGCATTGTAGTACTCCCGGTTCCCTCACTCAAAAGTCTATGGGATTTTTGAATGGGTTTTTGCTAAATCGCCTGAAATAAGGTCTGTGGTGAACAAAGCCTCTAAATATTTTCACGTTTTGATCTATGACATCTAACACACAGTTATAACCAGCTTGTGGCTTTTAAACTTTATTGTGTCTTCTTGTGTTTTTTAAAAACTTTATATAGGCTTCAAAATGTATACATTTTGGATTAACATGTAAAGGTTATCTTGATAGACAAAACGTGTAAGGGTCACAACTCTTTGTTAAACACAGATCTTGTTTTTCGCGAAGTCTATGGGGAAAATGCATAGCGTTTTGATCGAGGGAACCCATGCGCCGCTAGCTTCCGAGTTGTCCTGCAAAGTGACATCATCACTTCGGCACTCTATACGAATGAGGAATAATTTTGTTTTTCCCAACCCTTTTTTTATTATTTGATCTTGATAACCATAAGGCTCCCTTTATTATACTGAATATCATTTACCATTGTTATTAAGTTCAAGTAGCTTCATTTTTACACTTTTTATTTTTACAAAAAACAAAAATCAATACCAAGCCGTTTCTCCATTAATGTTTTAACATTTACAGTATATGGGGCAATTAGAGAAATCTTCTCATGAAAGTCTCACCAGGAAATGTATTGATGAATAAAATCCAACGTATTGTTGTTTTTATACTCTAGCTTTACCAAAGTAAAATCGAACTATTTCCAAGTACCCCCTGGAACCTGCTGGATAGAAATCAATAAGTACGTTTATACATGCACTGCAGCCTTCATCTGTTTCACCAAGTATACATGATACAAAGCGTATTCAATTCATGTTGTGCTTCACTTCTGTCTTTTGGAGCAAAAATTAAAACATTGGAGCTGGTGTGAAAAAATTTGACTGGCATGATAGTCTGATTTTAATTTATTCAAAATGCATGAAAACGTATTTACTCATGTATATAGAATCTAATATGACATTGTTTCATTGTGTTTATCCCTACTTGCCTGTGTGGCCTAGTTTCTACTAGCTAGTCTGTGTCAGTTTCATTCAGTTCACCTGTTGTTCGTTAGTTAGCTCATTATTTCCTTGTTTGGTCTTATATATATACTCCCTGTTTGGTTCAGTTTGCTGTCCTGTCTCATCAATGTTAGTGGATGTGTTTTCCGTTTCTCCTGTGTGGATTTATTAAAGGGATACTCCACTTTTTTTTTTGGAAATAGGCTCATTTTACAACTCCCTCAGAGTTAAACAGTTGAGTTTTGAATCCATTCAGCCGATTTTCTGATATTTAGAAGATTATCAGTAACCAGACAGTTTCTGGTCTCATTGAATTCCATAGGAAAAAATATATACTATGGAAGTCAATGGAACCAGAAACTGTCTGGTTACTGATATTCTTCTAAATATCAGAAAATCGGCTGAATGGATTCAAAAACGGTAAAACTCAATTGTTTGACTCTGAGGGAGTTGTAAAATGAGCCTATTTCCAAAAAAGTGGAGTATCCCTTTAAAGACTGTGATTCTGAATTCTCCTTTGTCATGAGCTGATTTATAGCACCCAGAGACAGATGAACAGAACTAGAATTTTTTGTAGGCTACATTTTCTAAAGAATTGTGAGTAGTGTTTGCAAAAAACATATTCTATAATTAACCAATGAAGACACATAAAGGACTCTACAACAATGAGAACACACAGTATAACACTATAAAAATAAAAAAGGACGAAACACATACAACACAATGTATACAATTGCTGCTTGTTTGTTGTCCACACCTGCTCAGGTGTGTAATCCTTCTGGTTCTACTCAACCTGCTCCGAGTGGATTTCTAACCACCACGGGAGGTGGGTGCGCTAATAAAGACCACCGCCTCTAGTGTCAGTTGCTAGTGCACTTCTTGAAACCAGAGTAGGTTTACACTCACAGGTCCTACTAGCTGGCCTCCGTTATATTCACCCCCCAAAACCTCTCTCTCATCTGGGTCAAAACACCAATCTAACCCCTCTGGTTCAACTCGTGCTAAAAAATAGAGCCTCAGCTAGCTTCAGTCGCTAGTGTGTCTCTTGAGGCCAGGGGAGTGAGGTTTTACTCACACAGCTCTTACTAGCTGGTCTCCATTACACTCTTGTTGTCAAAAGTACAACTTCAGTACCAAGTCGATACTGAAATTTAAAAAATGTGACGTTTTGAGCGCTGTTAACTGGAATCGTAAACACCTCTGAATGGCCATTGTACTCACATGGGCCCTGTCCCAATACTCACTTGAGCCCTAAGGCCTTCCTCGAAGTGGACACTTGTTGAAAGTGCACTTAGCGAAGAAAGTGCGCAAGGGCCCGAAGCTGTGTAGATCAGATTTGGGACAGTTTTGCACACGTCAAAAAGCTACATCAATTCTGTTGTGTCAGCAAACACTTTTCATTTGGCTAATGTGTGTTATGCTTATAATAGCTGTAACATGACACAATCCTTTGAATGAAAAATTGATATCTTTTTTTTTTAATCAGCAACCTTTCTGTTAATGTTATTAATATTAAAACATTTTTTTGCTAAGATAAAATGTGATTGAGGTTTAAGTTTATACTGCCTTACCATATTCACAGAGATTCAAAATGCAATGTTAATTATGGAAATTGATTAAATTCCCATACATGAAAAAAAACATGACGTTTTGGTGATATATTTTGTATAGGCTATTAAAATAGTCCAACATAGGCTGTATAAAATAAAATGACACAACCCTGTCTCTTTTTATTTTATTGACCAAGAATAGCCATTAATATAGTAGGCTATAAGTAGCTTAAAAAGTATAAGAATCTATATAAGTCAAGAAATAAGTCAAGTTAAAAGATTCAGTCAAACATAGCCTACGTTTCAACGTTACAGTTAAATAGCCTAAATAGTTATGAAACTTCACTTTTCCCCTCAGCCAAAACGATTTGCCAGGGAACAAATCATAGATTAATGAGACCAAAGATCGCCCGTCTGATATACACAAGCCGATTAATAGCTCACGTTTAACCACTAGACACAGAGCCCGCAGGAAACGCGAATGACTAGCCGGGGCAAGGCTGTTGCAGGCGGGGAACATGAGCGCTGAGCACCCGCCGCCCGGTGATCACCTGGAACTCCGAAAACATCAGATCAATTTTTTTTAAAATAGGCGCTATTTTTATAAATAAACCACAGATTTGAGCTTTAAACAACTATATTCTCGACTGAAAAACTCTTAAAACTACATTTCGTGACCCAATAACACAAATATTTTTGAAAAACTCTTCACCACAACCCGCTTCATTTATCTTAGCAGTTTCCGCTCCCGAACAGCACCATAGCAACCGTTCTCCCCTACAAGGATTCTGGGTAATATCCCACAGCAAAGTGAGGTCTGATGCGCACTTACGAAAAGGGTGCATTAAGTGCCCTTTTGATCACCCCTGGAGAACACTATTAGAGGATTGGGACACTCTACGGTCTTGCACCCCTTAGCGAGAACGCGCATTGAGGGGCACAAGGGCGCAAGTGCGGATATTGGGACAGGGCCATGCTCATCAAATATGTCTGTGATTGGCTACAATGATCAGCCCTTCAAAAACAAGTTGTAAACAAACATCAATGACGCTCTTCAGCGGTAGTGTTTGAAAGCAGCCATCTATCAGCAGATTGGTTCACTGAGAGATGCCTGCTTGTGCTTTAAAAGGCTCCCGCTTTGCTTTTTAAAACACTTTCAAGCACTTTTGGGGGGATGTGCACATATAGCATTTCGTTTTGTTTGTGACAAACGTATTATATTATATGCTCACCCTGTGGTCTGTGTGGGTCCTAATGCCTTAGTATTGTGATGGGGACACTATACTGTCAAACAGCACCGTCTTTTGGATGAGATGTTAAACCGAGGCCTTGACTCTCTGTGGTCACAAAAAAATCCCAGGATGTCTTTCGGAAAAAAGAGTAGGCGTTTAACCTAGCCTGGTTTTAACCAGACCATTCTCAGTTGTAACTGAGTTATGGACTGGCAAAGCGTCACAGACAAATCATTTCCAGAGGGGCGTCACCAACGGACGTCGCAGGTAGACCTAAAATCAATCAGAGCGATACAGGACATGACGTATGCAGTGCGGCGAAGAAACATCTCTTTGTTTTGCTTTGTTTTTAACAAAAAGGATACGTTAAAATCGCTTAAAACAGACGCGATAGCTGATTTGATCGAGTGATGTTGGACAGCGGCATCCATCTTTGTAATGTAGGCTACAAAATCTGCTTCAAAATCCAGCACTGTCGTCATCGTGTAAAGCCCGCCCCAACGTTTCTGATTGGTGCGAAGATTTCGACGGGTTGGAAATGGGCTTTTTGCCAGACTACTGTAACTTTCAGAGCAAATCTAAAATTGTCGGAAGTTGTCTGGGTTTTCCCAGGCTAGGTTTAACCCAGCATCCTGGCAAAATTTGCCCATTACCCTTTGTCCACCATGGCCTCCTAAAAATCCCCATATTTACTGATTGGCTTCATCATTCTGTCTCCTCTCCACCAATAAGCTGGTGTGTGGTAGGCGTTCTGGCGCAATATGGCTGCCATAACATCATCCATGTGGATGCTGCACATTGATGGGGGTTGAGGAGATTCCCCTCTTCCATATATGTGAAGCACTTTGAGGACTCAGAAAAGCATTATATAAATAACAAATTATTATAATTATATTCCTATCCCTGATATAGCTATAGCTTGGGTCCTTTTTCAGAGGGAGTTTTTTTCTTTTCTTCCATTATTACCATCTCCTATAGCCGAATCACTTATAAAAGTAATAGCAGGCCTAATCACAACCCACATGATTTGTGATATCATTCATGTCTGCACCGCAATACAAAAGTTTAATACTTGGGGTTAGAAGTTTTTTCAAATCCATTATCCTTATAAGTATGAGGTTTAACGGTAGTGATGCTTGCCTTGGTAAGCCCTTTAATAACACCTAATCTCTAATAATAGAGCAGCTGGAGTTTACTGAGGTTTGCCCTTTGGATTTATAGAACGTGTGATTCAACTCCTGCATTGTCTTTCTGATTGCTTTGCTCCCTGTATACATCATCCACTCCTGCCTATAGTGCCCATCAGAACAGCAGAATGGGACGCACATCTGCCACACAACCTCTGAATAAAATATTTCCCTGCAAGCTGAGAGAAGAATAAAATGCCTTTTTGGGTCACAGTCTTTCTAAGAGGCTGAGTTTTCTTTTCCAGGCTCGCACAATCTCTCTGTTCCTCCCAGCTTTGTTATTAGACTTAAAACCTCTCAACTCATGAATTAATAACCAAATGGGATGTTTCTTTTGGGATCTATTCCAGGAGGTCATTCAGCCGCAGCGGAATCCACCGAGAGAGCAAGCGTCTCACTTCTCCAAGAGTTAATGCTGTCAGAAACAATTGAGATGTTTGTTTCTGGCCGGTTTTACGCTGGCAGTCTAGTTCACAGCAAAGACACCTCAGACCCAAGGGTGTGTGTGAATGAGTGTGTACACAGTGTGTTATGACAGTTTACCATAAATGCAATAAAAAACATGCTGTCATGTTTACCAAGACAGTGACACGCAGACATAACAGAAAAAAAAAAATACTCACGGCTCATAAACTTTTTATAATTTTATAATTCCATATATAAATATACCGAGGTAGAAAGCACTTTTTCATGCAATCAGATGTGATATATACAACATGACTACAAAAAATCCTTCTCAACTTTGCCCACATCCTGTTCACATAAAAGTTTGCAGGAAGTACTTCATGCAAGTGCGTATTCCCCTGCCCTGTAACTTTAATAACAAGCAATCGGTCTATTGGGTTATGATCGGCTTTGTTTGACCAAACACTCGTTACAGGCGAGATATTATGAGAATTACAAGCAGTCATGTACTGTAGATATAACAGATGTAAAACTGCACTGCAGTTATGTGTAACAAAGTTCTCAGCTAACAAGGAACATTTATGCAGTATCTTTCTGAAAACGTGGCATAGTTCACATCATGCACTGATGATGGCAAACGCGTGCACAAAAGCTGACACCTGTTTTCACAGATGTTGCCTCATCCTATCAAATCAGTTTGAAAAAAAAAAAAAAGTTCAACGTTCCCTAAACACATTCTGCTTTCAGATCTGACAGCATCTGGCTGGCTTTTCACATTGTGTTTGAGCACAAAGATATCTTGAAACACAGCTTTTCCTTCCAAACAGGTCTTAAAACAGTTCAGATCTGAACACAATTACCAGACAGCCAGGATTATGTGCCATGTCAAACAAAGGAAAGTGAATAAGAGAACATATTCTTTTATTCATTTTAGGCTGAGACAACATTTTTCATGTGAAGGTTTCTTTTAATTTGAATTAATTTAGATTCCTGAATCCTTATGGGTTCTGAAAGGACAAAGACCTTTTCTGAACACCTTTGTGTCACTATGTACTATCAGAAAAAAAGGTACAAAAGCTGTACCTTTTCAAAAGGTACACATTTGTACCTTATTAGTTCCACACTTATTAGTGTGCAAAATTTTCCTGTTCTGTTAGGTTTGTACATGTAATACACTCTAATTATAATCATAACTTATTGAAGATGACATTGCAGCTCCGAGATGTGATTAATTATAGTATATAAAATAAAGGTTCTTTATTGCCATTGATAGTTCCGTGAAAATCCTTTAACATCCATGGAAACTTTTCATTCGCTGTACGGAAAAATAAATAAATAAATATGTATTCTTGTAATAATGTATTCTTCTTGATAAGAAATAAAGTAGAAGTAGTAATATTGTGAAATATCCTTATAATTTAAAATAAGTTTTTAAATTCTAATATGTTAAAATGAAATGTATTCTTGTGATGACAAAGCTGAATTTTCAGCATCATTACTCCAGTCTTTAGTGTCACAGTAAACATTTCATATTATTACCTGTTTAAAAAGCAGTTGTGCTGCTTAATATTTTGTAGAAACCATGTTAAAAAAAAAAACAGGATTCTTTGATTAATAGAAAGTTCAAAGGAACGTCATTTATTTTAAATCGATTTTTTCTGTAACATTGTACAAGTCTTTGCTGTCCCTATTGATACATTTAATGTATTTTATTTAAAAAACTTCTGAACAATAGTGTAAATGTATATATACATCTCAAATTGGTTGTTTAGGACCCAATACATTATTAAATCCATATTACTATGTTACTGTTTTCTAAATCACAGACTGATCAATATCAATGAGGCAACAGTACAAACTAATACATACGTAGTTAGTACAGGTATGAAACTCTGACAAATCGTGAGCTTAGAATTATAAGGTTCTATCTCCGTTTAGGGTAGTTCTGAGATATTGAGCATCAAAGTTTTTACATCCCAGCTGGCAAAACTGTTATGTAGTATAATCTTCTATTATAGCTCAACAAGACCATCACCCTACAGGTACTTTGTGAATAAAATATCAAAATCCTGGCACATTTGGAAATGGGATTTTTTAAGATGACCCCAATGGAGATAGAACCTTTTAAGTCTGAGAGCTCTGATTCTGTTTGGAATTATAAGGTTCTATCTCCACTTTTACAAATAAAACCCCACATTTCAAAGAATAATTGTATATAACCATTGATAATATAATATAATAGTATAGTATCAAAGCCAAGCAAGCAAGTTTGTAAGAAAAAAAAATATTTTCAAAGAACATGGACATGGAGTAATTACACAATACTACACCTCACTCCTCTGTACTGTAAAAAAACATTTAGGAAGCATCTTACATTTAAAAACGTTTAATTTAGTAGATTAACACAAAATATTGTAACATCATGAAAATTATGTTTTCATCCCTTATTATTCTGTATGTCTGTTTTGTTATGTATGATGTACTTCATGTTATGAAATTTATGTTGTCATGACTCTTTCCAACCTTCTATCTTTACTTTCTAAATACTGCCTTGTAGTATGCTTTGTCAACTGCAGGCATGTACTTGAACATGGATAAATATTAGACAGATTAGACAATGGGACCCACTGAGGCACTGTCCAGGACTCAACAGGATAAACAGTCACAGTTGCATTGCTTGGATATTGAATCTACTGGAGATAGAACCTTATAATCCCAACTTGGTTAATGTTTTGTGAGATGGAACCTTTGTATTTTATTAATAACTACTAACAAAATATTTTTTTTTTTACAAAAATACCACCACACAGGCATTAATAAACACCTAATACCTGACAATTGCATTGCTTAGCACCTGTACAGTACTTCCTAAATTGAAGGGTGTTTTCGTATAAAATTATTTTCTCTGTAGTTGTCTTTATGCCACATTTTTTTATCTGTGCCGTTGGTTTCCCAGATACTTTTCCAGTACCGCAAAACAAAGCAGTGTTTATACAAAACACAATCTTACTTACAATCTTGTCAGGCTACAGAGCTAAGAGGTGGGTTTTGATTGGTCCGTCCGTGTTCATTCAGGGTTTTGATTGGATATTGAATCTACTGGAGATAGAACCTTATAATCCCAACTCGGTTTATGTTTTGTGAGATGGAACCTTTTTATTTTATTAATAACTACTAACAAAATATTTTTTTTTCAAAAATAACACCACACAGGCATTAATAAACACCTAATGGATCAGATTATGTCAAAAACTCAATTTCGACCAAAAGTGGAGATAGAACCTTATAATTCTAAGCTCACGAAATGCTGATTGGTTCTTTCAATGCAGCTGCACCAGCCAATCAGAAGTACTTCCAAATCCACGTAGCCTTATACTGTACCCTAACCTGCGATCGGCATGCTGCACAATATAAAAGCTTCTGCAACACCACCAACACTAACCTTCTGCTACTTTCCGATTTATTCATTGATCCAAAGCATGTTACAATTGCTATATATGGAGCAACTAGGGGTTAAGTGTCTTGCTCAGGGACACATTGGTGTCTCACAGTGGATTCGAAACCAGGTCTCTCACACCAAAGGCATGTGTCTTATCCACTGAGCCATCATCACCCCTATTTGCTCAGCAGCAGCAGATCTCGTTCGCAAAATCAAGCCTATGTTTATTTCATGCCCTATGCAAATAAATGCTGGTTGAAATTCATTCACTCTGAGAATTGTCATGACTGAACTGCATTTCACAGATTTCTTGTTATAAGCGGAAGCTACAACTTTTGGCAGGCACAAATAGACTAGCATCAACGCTATGGCACACTGGCACGCTCAATGAACAGCTTCACAGACGACAGTATCTTTGCTGTCTGGATTTTGACCACAATCACTTTTTCATCCCCACAAACTACTCTCTTGAGCCATTTTGTGGCTCTACCGCAGCAAACAAAATACTTGTCAGCAGGTTCAAAACCATTTATTTCCATGCAATGTAACTATAAGTATGGGCACTTTACCTGATAATGACATGTCTTAGGCTGAAGTCATATTTCATTCTTCTCTGCTCCCGCTTTACTGTATGTTGTTCTATTCATAGCTATTAAATTGTATGGCCTTGGATACCTCAATGCTGTATATAATGCAGCATTGCTTTATCTGCGGCATGAACAGTATGATTCCCTATCATTTGATTTGAAAGGCTGTTTTCACAGTTGTTTCTTTTATTTGCTCAGAATTTTAAAAAAATGAAAATGTTAGTGTAAAATGTCCTTCACACTAAGAAAAAAAAAAGGTTATTTTAAGGACTGTTCACCGGTTCTTTGGGAAACCAAAACTGGTTCTTCTATGCTATGGCGTCACTGCCAAAACGCCATTTTGGAACTAATAGCCACTGTATATAACAACTCAGAAGATGCCAGTTTTTGTCCCTTTAGATTTACCACTAAAACGGCACTCAAGTCTGTCTGCAATGAATGTTTAGCAAAAGAGAATCACCAAATGGGCCCGGCTTTCCAAAAGTAATTCACTAACACGCGTATACGTGTGACTAAACAACACTTCATTTCCTGGAATGCGTTTCATTGAATTTCAATGCTTCTTGCCATTTAACTTCCTGCGTGTTTTGGCCAATTCAGTTCAAATTCCAACTAATGAACTAAAAGGAGGGCCAATTATTAGTTTTTGCATTTTTCAATCCAACCAAACAAACTGAATTTGGTTCTGCATCAAAAGAATGAAAGCACCCTTAAGGGTTTTCCAATATATAATCAATTTATGTAGATTATACATTAAAATTGCATCAGTAACTGGCAGCCTTCGATTTAAGGCAAACATGCACAAATGCATCTATAAATGAATGTTTACAAAGGTTCTTAGATGCCCATTTCAACGAATCATTGCAAGAAATCATGTGCAACCCACAGGTACAGTAAGTTAATTCTGTGGAATGAAGCAAAGACACATTTCCCTCATAGAAATACCCTAAAGAAGTCAAAACTGTCAAAATAGTACCTCGGTTTCTTTTTACTTCTAATTTATTTCATTTCTTTAACTTTCTTCATTTTCCTCTTTACTTTGTTTTACATCAACAATCTTGGCAAAACACTTAGTGTTGTCCTTGTTCGGAAAAGGTAATACACAAAAATACACAGCCGATTTCAATGTTTCTGGTGCAGGGTTCAAATCTGTGACAAGAAACACTTTTTATAAGCTTCTCACAAAGATTTGGCAACACACATATACAACTGTACATCAAAAACATTTTAACCTCTAGATCTCCGTGTGTAAACAACCACATCAAGTTCTTCAGTCAATAATAATGTGTCTGTTAAGAGTAGGCAAGACTTGAGATTTAACAGGATTCAGTCCTCAGTAAATGTTGCTTACCACAAGTTTCATCATATATGGTTGAGGAGACACTTAAAGGCATTGAACGTCTTTTCCAATTGCCACATCAGGTCAAAAAATGGGTAGAAAACGGACAATGCCAGATCACAGCATATTCACAAAGGCTCACTGAGTGAGATGTTCCATCAAAGACAGCCGTCTATTCCATGCTCTTAAAGTTCTTAAAATAGATGGACTGAATCATCGGAAAAGCAAGGTGAGTGTCCTGTCTCTTGTTTCTAGGCAGGGATTCACGCTCTCGCACACACACATTCTGATGGATTTCCAATATCAGTCAAGCCTCATAGTGACAACTGCCCACAAGCCCTTATTTTTCCTCCTCTTGAGACTTGGTCGCCTGATGTGTACAGAACATCTGCTTTAAAGTGTCTGCATACTTCTTCAGAACGCTCGCATGTGGAGGGAAATCAATATAATCACAGCTTAATGCGGACAAATGAACCAGCAAATTAACCGATGACTGGCTAAATACAAACTAAGGAAGATTTAGGAGGCTACCCTTTTGTGTCACATTGTGGAATCTATTGTGATGAGAAAATGAACAGCTTTGAGAAGATAACAGCCAGTTGCTTTATGACAGCAAAACTACTGCGAATTTATAGACAGAAATAGCAAACGTACTGTTGCTTTAATTTTAGGATATCACTATTTTATGCAAGCTTTGGCAAATTTCAGGTAATTTTGGCCAACTTTTATCATTTAAAGTGCCAATTTACCTGAATGCAATCTAAATTTCCAAATGAACATCTGTTTCTTTCTCCCTGATTCTTGAGAGTTCAAGCCAAAACATGAATCATATATTAATTTGTTCTGAAAACAGCCAATAGCCGTTGTTCTTTATACAAAGGAACAATTTTATTTAAAGTATAATTACACTATCTCTTGCTGAATAAAAGTATTTCTTAAAAAAAAGATCTTACTGATCGTTAACATTTGAACAGCAGCATATATAAATAGAATTGAATAATGGATAGGCCTATATAAAATAAAATCTAAACATAGCCTATTAAAATAGGTTTAAATGATTTAATGAACAAAGTGCATATTTTCTCAGTTCCGTGGCCTGTTTTGTCTGAAGAAGTATTTTAGTAAGTTTAATTCTCAGTGAAATCAGGCCTAATATGGTATACCTTGTTGTCTCCTGGGGGAATAATAAGGGGGAAAACAACTACTGACCCAAACTATGCCTTAATGGTAGAGAAATATGAGTGTTCTGAAGAAATATGAGTCTGTGATTTTATGTTCATAAGTGGATGTAGAAATGCACATCGTTCGGCTTTGTGAAAACCAAAATTGGGCCAGACTATATCCTTCATCACTTTACCTTAAACCCGCAGTGCCTCATGCACACCTACAGCTGACAGTCGCCGGTTTATGTTCCGATACCTGCAACGGAGCAAATCCCTGTAAGTGGAGCGCAGGTCCCGGTTAAAGAAAGCGTAAATGAAGGGGTTCATTAGTGAATTGGCATATCCAAACCATAGCAGCGTCCTCTCCAGCCAAATTGGTATGCAACTACACTTGACCCCACATATAAAGGGTCTCGCTGTAGATAGAATGAAAAACGGCAGCCAACAAATGCCAAAAACTCCAACTATCACGCCCAATGTCGTTGCTGCCTTTTGCTCTCGCTTAAATATTGAGATATTCTGTCGTTCACGGCTGAGAAAACGAGAAAGAGCAGCGCACTCCTCAGCTACGCCAGGTGTGTGTTGAGGTTTTAGGCCATGCATCCTCAGGGCTTCGCTGGCAACGGTCTCCAGGCGTTCCCGACGGGGGAAGTCAGTAAAACGATGTTTGGCCCCGCTTTTTCTGGCGGCCTTGAAGATCTTGTAGTACATGAAGAGCATGACTATCATGGGGATGTAGAAGGCCACGGCGGTGGAGTAGATGGTGTAGCCGAAGTCCTGGCTGATAAGACAAACGCCGGCCGTGTTCACGTTCTTCGCCCAGCCGCAAAATGGCGGCAGTGTGATGGAGGCCGACACAAGCCACACACCAAAAATCATCTTCGCCATCAATTGGCCATTTTGACGAGCAGGGTAGGTCAAAGGGCGGGTGATTCCAAGATACCTGCAATCAAACAAACAGATGTAGAATTCAAAATTGACAATTCTTGTTTTTTTTTATATAATATTGGCAGTATTTATTATACATGATTTTTCAAAACTCTTGTGCCTTCGTAATCTTATCAAAATAACAAAATAACTCTTCCCTATAAAATTCCCATTGACAAAATTAAGTCCCTCCACCCAACTTTTTTTTTTTCTTGTAGGAGAAGCCATTCACTTGGATATATGTCACAGTCACAGATCTTTACTTCCTTCCACTGTAGAAAATGAAGTCAGTATCTAATATCCAGGCCTTTTGAAGCAACAATTCCTCTTTGGAAGAAAAATATCTATATTTATAACTTTATAAACTAGAATCATTGGCTTCCGGTAAACACTGTACGCGAGTCGAGTTCCCGAGGAGTGAACTCTGAACAGACACATGACGTATTGACAAACGGGGAAGCACAGAGTAAAGAGAAAAATAAAATTAGAAGTCGCGGTCACGAATTAGAAGTCTAAAACAAGAATATTTAAAGGGATAGTTCACCCAAAAATAAAAATTCTGTCATCATTTACTCACCCTCAAGTTGTTCCAAACCTCTATGTGTTTATTTGTTCTGCTGAACACAAAGGAATATATTCGGAAGAATGTTTTAATCAAACAGATCTCATTCCCCATTGACTACCATTGTATGTATTTTTCCTACTATGGTAGTCAATGGGGAATGAGATCTGTTTGATTAAAACATTCTTCCAAATATCTTCCTTTGTGTTCAGCAGAACAAATAAACACATAGAGGTTTGGAACAACTTGAGGGTGAGTAAATACTGACAGAATTTTCATTTTTGGGTGAACTAACCCTTTTAAAGGATTGTCGGAGGAGAATAATTTTGTTGCCCAGCCCTATTTGTTTGAAACGTGAGAGGTGTCTGCTCTCATCAACCGCTGGAACTCGACTCTCTCGCGAATACGCGTCCAGCCATTATCTGAAAGTTAGTGACTACAGTTTGTAAAATTATAAGTATGGATATTTTTCTTACAAAAACGCATCGCTTTGCTTCAGAATGCCTACACGCTGTATGGATTACTTTTATGATGGATGGAACTGGCTTTTTTATATGACTTTATAATATAATATTTAATATAACAATTGTGTTTGGCTGGAAACACAATTGTTATCTTAAATTCTTTCTCATTCTTATGAGCTAGATTCCAATTCTTCTCAACGTTAAGCTTTTCCTTCACAACTCTTAAATTTCATTGTCGTTGAATATTCAATTTTCCTCATCCAGATGCCACACCAGGTTTGACATCAATAATGGCAAATTAAATTGATTCATCTGTGTTTTCCCAGTGATTGTGATGCACCAAATTTGAATATGTGCATATTCAGATCATACTGAGATTTGACAATCAGGGAAAGATTTTCTTAAATTACATATGACTGCACAAGACTTGGAATAAAGTGTGTGAGCCCTTTTGTGTTTCACAGAAGAAGGAAAATCATGCAGGTTTGGAACAACATTAGGTTGAGTAAATTACATTGAACTATACCTTTCAAATTAAATAGAAGAAAGCAAAATGTATAAATTTCAAGTATAACTTCTTTACCAAAATCATTGTTACCTGCAGATGTATTTACTTGCCTCAATTTTGGATTCCAAGAATTCTGCTCAATGTTTGATCGAGAGGTGAATGAGAGTGAAGTGAGACTGAATGTATTCTAAAAAAACAAAAGTTCACATCAGGAGCATACTACAGCGAGACGAGAGCATGGTGGGGCAAACTGCATTTGTCTGAGCAGTGCTTGTCTGAACCAATCAGCACCCACTCAAGTTGAATTGAGCTGAAGTGCAGAATTTGAGAAAAATGCATGACCAAAAAATAAATAAATTATATTATTGCCACTTCTGCTGCTGAAGAAATTAACCTTGATGGTGCCATTGCGTCTGTTGTGGCTAAATCGCAGCCCTTGAAGGTTTGATGAAGGATTCTCATTGCCATGACCCCTGCCCCCAGGAGACACTCATGCAAAAACGTGCTTTCCATAGAGATCTAAATTTAATCTCTGTGCAGTTTCCACTCTTGCTGGGGTCGTACTGAACTCACAAAGCCGGCTCTGCACTGTTAGTATAAGACCAGGTATAAATGATAATGAATAACTAAGGTCAAATCCAAACAGAGTTTATTGAAGTACTGACAGGGTTGCAAACAGCTGAGTACCTAGAGGGAAGATAGTTGGTGTGATACTGCCTGAGAAATGACAGTTTTTATCGGTTTCAGGTGGATCAGAGAAGTGACTGGGAGACTGGATGGTTGGCAGACGAATGATCACAGATGACAGAAGCAGACTGATGGTTGGGAAGTTCGAAAGAGGACTCCACCGGTGGAATCAGCAGGTACTATAGGTACTTCAGGTAAGTGTTGAGGAATGAACAACAAGACCAGGTGTGTGTTTCCTATACAATGAAATAACTAGCTGCTTTATTGAATCATTGAAGAAATCAACTAGCATGTCAGGACCAAAACCGCATGGTTGCAAATTTGCAGTTCAACCACATTGATTAATGGTGGAGCAATAACTACTTTTAATGAAACTGTTTGAGATCGAATTAATGCTAGATGTTTTGCGATAAATTACAGATATGGCATCTGAGGAATATTTATCATTTTTCTCATTTTTCATTTTGCTTTATTTCCAGATTCAATTATAGGATTGTTCCTACATACTGTAGTAGACCCGCTTTAAAGGGTTGAATCAATTGGGCGAATCCTTCACTGAATTAATTTACTGAATCCATTCGAGTGGTTTCTGAGTCAATATTATCACTTCCAGTGATGGAATATTTTAATTTATTACACAGCTACATGAAATACTTCATTCTTATTGGTCCCGTTATTCACCGTCGTCCTTGAGTATTTTGTATTTCTTAGAGGAAGCTTTAAGATAATAATACATACAATTCTAAGATCATTTCTTTTTTGTTTTGCGTTTTTTTATGCAGGAAATCAGAAAAATGTAATACGTTTTAATAAAAAAAGACGGACACTTTTATCTAAAGCAACTTACAAATTAGGAATACAAGCGTTTCATCTTAAATTTTTAAGATTTTACTGTCGCCTGTGGTCTTTATCAGTAGGACCGGTTACATTTGGTGCCGTGACCCGGATTGGAGTGAGGTTTAGGTGGGTGAGTGTAATGGAGGCAAGAGTTCTCTCCGTTACACACACGAAAAGTCTTTAATGTCCTTGTTAGCATGCCAGCCCTCCTATGCCAGAAATGAAGGTTCAAATCCTGCTCGGAGTGGATCAAGTAGGACCAGTTATATAAAGAATATGTTGTTAAGTACACGTACAACACTGATTTAAAATTCCTGAAGCGCTATATCCAATATGTAGTGACAACTCAACTACACAGATCTGAATCTCCATGGCACCAGCTCTGGCAGACACCACCAGCTGCAATAAAGTAAATGATTCCAGCATCCTTTTAAGCAGCTTAGCAGTCAAACACCCATTGGTTTATGACTCCCAGGGCAACGAAGAGGTCTGCGGGTCATGTAAATAACATGACCATTATTTATGTAATGACACTGAGGGCACAGGAGTTTAGAATAGAATCATTTTAATCATAATTCTAGGTCATATGGAAAATGCAGTCTGACCTTTCCATGTAATCCTTTGAACAACATGTACAATTTTCAACTTCAAAATGAAAAAAAAAAAAATCTTACGAGAGACCTTATAGAGTTATTTTGAGCTAGAAGGCTAGAAGAGGTTCGGGTAAACTAATCCTATACAGATCTCATGTGGCTTTATTACTGTATTTACCAGTGATTTCTTGACATGCAATTCTTTTAACGTCGTACAAATACGTTTTTGGAATGCTTTTGTTTTTCGTTATATTTGGCAAATCTCAAATCTTGGACTTCATGTTGTTATCATGCTAAATCTTGAGGGTTTATTATAGCACAACATTATTCTTCGTGAAGAGAAGGAAAGGAGAATCAGAACTCTTCCACTTAGCATCAAACCTTTTTCTGCTTTCATTGTTATAAATTGCATCCAAAAGCGTCTAAATGCCAGTTTGATATACAGTAGTAACCATGGGAGCCACGAGAGTGAAAGTACCCTAAAAATAGCTATGATTTTTTTTTTTCTCACGTTGAGTCAACATTGAATATTTCAGATGTCTAGGAGTGAGGAGTGAGAGGGAACGACTCGATGAGCTTCTAGAAAATTCCTGGCTCTTCCAGGAAATGCTATTACTAAGGGCATTCTGTGGTCTTCGATGTACATTAAGGCTGGTTTGAGGATTAACCCTTCCACTATGTTGCAGAAGAGTGTTGAAGTGATCTGTTTTTGAATGTTTGCCCAATACTGCTATTGCTCATTTTTAATCTTTTTGTGTCTGGGACGAGAAACAGTGGAATATTCAAGTATTGCTTTTAGACAAACTCAAATGTAAAAAAAAAAAAAAAATCCTTCACAAATCAGTTGTTCCGAAGTGAGTTTGTCATTAAATTATCTCTTTTGTTGGACAACAGGTTTGTAAACGCTTCTCATTACAAACTTTGGTAGTTTTTGGTGTGGTTTGCTTTTTCGAATGCACGTCGTCAAAAGATAGTTCACCCAAAAATGAAAATTCTGTCATCCTTTCACCCACGTTTTTTCCAAACCTGTATGAGTTTCTTTCTTTTGTTGAAAACAATATATATTTAAAAAATCTTAAAGGGATAGTTCACCCAAAAATGAAAATTCTATCAGTATTTACTCACCCTCATGTTGTTCCAACCCCGTAAGATCTTCGTTCATCTTCGGAAAACAAATTAAGATATTTTTGATGAAATCTGAGAGCTGGATCACTCCTCCATACTAGTCTATAGGATTCTTGAGGCATTGAAACTTGCCGGCCTCGAAAAGTCATTAAAGACATCGTTAAAATAGTCCAAGTGACTACAGTGGCTCAATCTTAAGTTTATCAAGTGACGAGAAAATTTTTTGTGCGCAAAAAACAACAAAAATAACGAATTTATTTCAACTATTCATTTACTTCTCTCTCTGCTTCGAGGAAGTTTACTAGTTTAATAGCGTAAGCTTCTGTTATTGTACGTCACACGCATCACACACATGACCAGCGTCGGCCAATAGTGAGCCTACGTGTGACGTAGCTCTACGCTATCACACTACGTTAACTGACTAGGCCCATAAAATAAAGTTATTTTTGTTTGTTTTTGCGCACAAAAAGTATTCTTGTCGCTTGATAAAGTTAAGATTGAGCCACTGAAGTCACTTGGACTATTTTAACAATGTCTTCAATAACTTTTCGAGGCCGGCAAGTTTCAATCCCTCAAGAAGCCTATGGACTAGTGTGCAGGAGTGATCCAGCTCTCAGATTTCGTAAAAAATATCATAATTTGTGTTTACGAAGGTCTTACGGGGTTGGAACAACATGAGGGTTAGTAAATACTGACAGAATTTTCATTTTTGGGTGAACTAACCCTTTAAACAGAAATTTGATGATATTGACTTCCATAGTGTTTTTTCCTACCATGGATGTCAATGCCGCCATCAACTGTCTGGAAACTCATACAGAAGTGGGACAACTTGCGGTTGAATAAATGATTTTCAGTTTTATCCCTTTAAGTGACTCAAACTCAAAGCTCTTGCAGAGATGGAGCAGAACTGCGAACAGATCGACCCGCTTCACCATGAAACACACTGTGCATATCCTCATGTAATCCTATCACAATCATCACAGTTACAAAAAGCCATTTTACATTTCTCTTGATTTTTTGTAATATTAGATACACATCAATTCTAGTTTATTGTAAAGTCTTCCTTGCTTGGAGATAGAAAGAGTAACGTCCAGGCTAAAGTGCTGCAGAGACCGGGTAAATGGATGATGAGACATGGCAGGGAAATGCACACAGGTCCATCTCTGAATGAACTGATGAAGAGTGACATGCAGAGGACAAAAAAAAGATTCAAGCAAAGGCATTTAGTGTGGCCAGTGCTCCTTCATCTTCCTCCTCCAGCTCAAAACACAGCTTCTTCACCATCTCTCTCTTTATCCCTCCACTCCTACCTACAACTTTAACCTCTATGTTGATTGCTTCTGACATTCTCTTTTTTCTATATATATTTATGGGGCACTTTATTTGTGAATTAATTTGTCAAATAAATGTGACATCGGTTAAGTTTGTAGTGGAGTGGGGTAACGTATAAATGTGACAAATACACGGCGATCACATTTATGTAATTCACTTAGAATGATGTCATTCATACAGTATACTGTAACTAAAAATATCTGCACAATAGATAAATGCATTCACTTCATCAGCCAAAAATATATATATATCTAAAGGGCAAAGCGCATGCTTTTGCGTACGTATCTATTCCACTACAAAAAGTGAGAATTGTCCGACTTGACAGCTCCTTTTCACTTCTCTGCCTTCAGCCGCCTACTCTCGTCTACATTCAAGATGAGTTGTTTGGCATCTCAAATGAGCCTAAAGCCAAGAATTGCAGAGGATTGATGGCAAATGGACCACAGCACCGTTTTGGTGATGCCAGATTAAAAAAAAAAAGCTACAGCGATGTTTTCCTTATTAGACTCTCTCTCTAAGTCGCTCTCTATGGATTCATCATCTCACTGTACAACATTATTAATATATTTAATGACATTTGTTTTCTTTTTGTTTATCCCAGTCTTTGTTTCTCATTCTCTTTCAGTGTATTTTTCAATAATTTATACCCAAATCCAGGGAGCTTTAGTGGTATGTTTGGTCTCTGTCCAGGCTACAGCTAGTATTTTTTTTAGGTCATGGGACAACACCGTTGGCTATTTTCAGATTATAAATAAGACGACAATATTTATCCGAATACAAGTGGATTCTTTCCATGTGAGACTAACGTCTCTCCTTTGGTTAATATTTTTGTTTCATCATGATACAAAAATACTGATCCCAAATGTTTTGTATAGGGTTAGTAAGATTTAAATGATATCAAAAGTGACAGTAAAGATATTTTATGATATATAATGAATTACAAAAGATTTCTATATCAAATAAATGCTGTTCTTTTCACAAGAATATCTTAGAATAGAAAAGAGTTATTTTTAATTATATTTCACAATAGTTCTTAATTTTTAAAATCTCATTTCTTATTGCAGACTTTACAAATCTGAGCGCATTTGCATGTTTTAACAGGATTAAAAGAAGACTTGCTTCATTTGAATATAATTGCTGTCTAGGAGAAACAGTTGGGAAGTGATTTATGATTTGTCACAGCATTTCTAACCACATACAGTAACTTTCCATATGGGAAAGTATGGAAAGGTATATTTTTATTGCTTTTTTCCCCATAATGGACACAGTTGGCAAGCACTGCCAGATTCAATTACAAAACTACTGTACACACCTTTAACTGACTTAATATTTCTATCTCACTGCACATGTACATAACCTTGGGATTAAAAGCATTTTTTGGATGAGGCTTAAGCACTTGTATTGGACATGCCTTTGACTTTGTTTCTGACTTACAGAACATTCATTAACTGAGAAAAAAGAGATGCATTCGTATGACAACTGTAAAGTGACTTGTAAACCTTTTAGTGGCAATGACCCAGGACTGAACTCATAAACAGATTGATCCTTTTCACAAAGCTTGACATTTTAAAGAGAGTTACTGAGTGGAACGAAGCTAAATTTAACCGATAGGATATATCAGAGACTCACGTGTAAACTGATCTCAGGCGTTCATTGGATGCATATTATTTGGAGAAGAGCACCATTTCAATCTCAGCCTCTCTATAAAACAGCTCTAAGCAGAGTTGTCTAAAAAGACAATACAAGTTCAATAGTTTTAATTCGTCTCTCAATTCGTCGCTCAATTTTGTTGCTGCTGTGACAATTCTTCCATATAAAATTGTGTGATACTTGAACTTTAAAGTTGTTTAAATCTTCTTTAAAGGTTCATTACATCTAGTTTCATTACATTTTAATTTAGGCCTACATTGATGCTTTTTACCCAAATTAACTTCCATTGCTTTTGTATACATTTTATCAGTTGTGTAGATGGAATTGTGGATGTTTTTTCTTTTTTCTTTTTCTCTTTGTAAACCACCAGGGGGCCAAAGTTGTTTTTAGAAATAATAATCGAAATATTGGCAGGACAAAACAAGGATGCATACACCATTTAAATACTAAAACGTAGCTTTCAGTTTACTTTAAATATTATACTTTTACTTCATATTGATTTGTCTAATTTTTTAATGGATGGATGGATGGATGGATGGATGGATGGATGGATGGATGGATGGATGGATGGATGGATGGATGGATGGATGGATGGATGGATGGATGGATGGATGGATGGATGGATGGATGGATGGATGGATGGATGGATAGATAGATAGATAGATAGATAGATAGATAGATAGATAGATAGATAGATAGATAGATAGATAGATAGATAGATAGATAGATAAAAGACTGCTTAATGAATGAATGTAAATGCACTGAGAGCTACATATATTGCAAAACCGCTTAAGTTGAATTGAACCTGTAATATTAAATATATGACTAAGAAGGAAGATATATAAAACCATATTAAGCAAGATGGTTCATTGCAAAATGTATTCTTCTGTGACAGTTGTGGCTAAAATGAAACACTCACATTGGCTTAGGGGAAAGTCATGAAATCCAAAAGCACAGGGAATAGATCAACAGTCCCATTTGCAGCAATATTTACACAGCTCTATTTTGATTGCCTTATAAAACCTCCCCACTTAATTGTGCAATGCAGATTCAGGAGCTAATTGCTCTCTAAATATGTTATATGACACATGTCCTACCGAGTTTATTAGCGACACACACCAATAGCTCCTCATTTATTAAGATAATTAATTGAACAAATTTCCTTAGTGCTGCTAATATGCACACAAGCAGCAGTTGTCATCCTAAATGCTTAGTGCTGTGCCAGACAGACAGGATGAATGCATAATGTATTTGTGTTAGAAAATGTCATGTTCGAATGCACTAGTCTGAGCTTTAGATCACATTAAGACAGGACACATCAATTATGGATGTACTGTGACCCTCCTTAAATATTTGGACATGATTTTAAGCCATGTGTAGAATTAAATAATTTTTTTTAATAATAGTATTAAAATATACTGTATAATAAAACAAAAAAAAAATGCATTAGCAAATTATTATTTGTATTTTGTATTTTTTTTATACATTGTATTTATGAATTTTTAAGTGAGGTGTAAGTGGGGGGTTGAGAAAACATGAAGGAATAGTTCACCCAAAAATGAAACATTTCAGCGCCATAAAAGCTATATATATATATATATATATATATATATATATATATATATATATCATATTTTGTTAGTGGCAAGGGTGTTTAAGTGTATTGTAATTTATTATAATATTTATAGTAATAATAATTATTGTAGACAATTATCAGAAAAGGGCACAATACATTTTGAGGCAAAATAGGCAGGGGCTTGATTTAAAAATAATAATAATTATTTACAATCAGACTCAGAGAATCTTACTGCACTGGTTTGGTTCCAAATTGGGCCAAAAACCTAGGACTAGTAGGTCAAAAAATCATTTCATTTAAATAAAACATTTTTTTTTGTTTTTTTATGTCAAGCTTTTACTTGCTAAAAAGTATAAACTATAAATCAAATGCCTGGCTGCATGTAGTGGATTGTGTACAACAGCTTTTCAGCAAAGTTTTGATAATGTTGATAATGTTTAGGCCTAAGAAATATTCATATCAAATATGATACAGGGGGCTACATAGGGTTGAGTATAATCTTTCTTGCCTGATGAATGTTGAATGTTGATGTTTAACAATCCCATTATCTTTATCGAGATTCCTAACATACTGTTCTGACTTGCCAATGATAACATGAGTGTCCCATAGCCTGCTGAATTATCATAGATTTGGAATAGAAATTGTTGAACAAACATTTAGACAATCAGATGTCCTTGAAACATGCAGAGTATGACTAAACAAACAGTTAAACTGATAGTGAAAGATCCTAAACACTAAACGTGAAGATTTGTAGTTGCAGAAGGTAGGCTACTTCTTTCCTGAGCAACAGTGCTCCTACTAAACATAGTTTTGTCAAAGAGTTTCAGCTTATCTACAGTTTTGGAGGAACAATTCAGTTCACCAACCTTTAACCCAGCAAATACAGAACGTTCCCCCAACGTTCCCGAATTGTCCCACGAGGTTATTTTTTGGGGAACCAAACAAGAACGTTATAGGAAAGTTCCATTTGGGTTATTTTTAGGTTCCATTTTTCTAACGTAAGGAAAATGTTCCGGGAACGTTACCTTAACCTTAACATTGGGAACCAAAAACTAACAATCCCTGAACCTAAATTTGTTTGCTGGGAAGTCTTTGATAAAGCAGCAGTGAAATTGAAGGTATGTAATTGAATGTATGTCAATAAAAGATACATAAGGAAAGATGCAAAAGGACAATGCTTCATATATCAGTAACCAGACTATTGCTGGTCTCATTGACTTAAATAAATGTTTTCTATTTTAATGTATGTTAAACTACAGACCACAAACTGTTTAAATCAACAACACATAGCATTCAGGGCTGTCCAGTCACAGTAACGTTATGAGGCGGAAGATATACTGTACGTGTGAGACAGTACAAACTATTTTGAAAAACTATTTTGGACCCGACAGGAAACCCGATGACTCTTTTTGAGCACATGCAAAGAGGGTGTTTACATAGATGTTGTAAAGTCACAGCATTAAAAACAGCCCATTCACTTCTAAGAGAGTGGAAAATGATCTTTAAAAAAACCAAATGGATCCTAAAATACTAGTTGAATAGTTTAAATAAACACACTGCAACTATCTAATACTGTTTTTAGCTTCACTTATGCCTTTTCCCATGGCACGACAATTCAAATCGATACACTATTAAAACTTGAATTAGTACGCTGTAATGACATCCATTAGCATTTAACAAATTATTAAATGTGGTTTAGATGACAGATTTTTGCAATTGATCATTCGTTTCCAGAGGGAGATGGTACTTCATGTTTTAGTGCTAATATCTGTGTGCATGTGCATGGCAGGATTACGACATATTGATCTGTTCTATTCTACTGAAGTTTATCAATCTTTCCTATGTAAGCTTGCACTACCACAATTCTTTCTTACCTATACTAAAGTGCATGTTTGAGCTATACTAAAATGCATGTTTTACCTATAAAAGCAACTTGCACGGACATTTCATAAAACATGTCATGCCTTTGTTTTGTCTCGAGATTCACACCAGTCATGTTTTATTTTTTTATTTTATGAAGCCACAGTTTAAAAAGCTACTTAAATGGGACCTATTATGCAAAATTTACTTTTACATGGTGTTTGGACATAAATGTGTGTCGTAGTGTGTGTTTCTATGCGAGTGCTTCAGATGTGTGCGCTCAGAAAATCATATATCCGAAGTTTAGACCGAGATGTCTTTCAGATAATAAACCTTCATGACGATGAAGAACTGCAATGTCACGTGAACATGACCATGATAGAGATGATAATCATAACCAATCAGATGTATTGTTCAGTTTTGGCAGAGTATACGAGGCACAGGCTTTAGAGAATTCATCCGGTGGGGTGCAGCAGCTCATTTGCATTTAAAGAGACAGTACATGCACGAAAACAGCATGTGTTCCTTATACTCAAAATTGTCATTTACAACACAGTATAATAAATGATTTTCAGCTGAAACTTCACAGACATGTTCTGGGGACACCTGAGATTTATATAACATCTGGTAAAAGGGGGCATGATAGGTCCCCTTTAAATGTCCTAATTGAACTAAGGCCTAATCTTGGATTAATATAGATTCTGTATGTAATAGACTGTAAAGCCACAACAATGTGGTCTGGTTTCAGAAACTGGGCTTAGATTAAGCCAGGATTAGGGCTTCATTCAATTAGGACATTTATGAATGTGCATTAGGGGGAAAAAAAACATTAGGCCTAATTGGTGTGAATCCTGCAATGGCATTTATATATTTTATTATGTTTCAGTGCAAGTTGTTTTCAGATAAAACATCTTAAGTCTTGTCTGTGATACCAGGGGTGTGTGAATTACTGGACAAATAAATGTAATGGATTTTAAATCTAATTTATATATTTGCTTTTTCTTTTTACTATACATTCAGTTTATATATTATCTGGGTTTATCCATTATCTTCTCCATTTCATTTCCTGAGTGAAGCCACATTACCCGCAGGTGCATTAGTAGCATATTTTATTCATCTTGGAAGGGCAATTCAATATCTAGTTGGTTTTTCTCGTCCCACTTCACTCAACAGAAAAATAATTTTATTTGTTTTGTTTCTGTTCCTGACATAAAAAGTACTGTTGTGGTTTCTACTCAAGAATGACTAGCAAAGACCAACTAAAAGGCATTAGCTTAAAGAGAAATCAATGATAATTAAAGGCAGGTGAAACTAATGACGATAACTACTAAAATGACAACAAGCAGAGACCAGAAACCAAACAGGATGTAAACCTGGAAACAATGAGAACAGGGAATGCACTTCAAAATAAAAGTCCAACACAGACACAGAACTGGGATCGCAACTTTACTTATCCATCAAAATAAAGTAAACCTAAATACTGAATTACACCATAAAAAATAAATAAATAAATGCAACGTTGTTGAACTGAATGTGAAACTCTGGGAAACTACTTAATGTCTGACAAAACGCAGATAAATACATGCCTATTATACCAGTTATTTTTAACACGCTGACCCCGGGTATTTGTCTATCTAAGCAAGTTCAGAAACTCAGGCCGTAGTGTGTCTGTTAAAGTGTTGTTCCCCGTCGAGTTGGAAATGCAGAACAAGGATGTGTCTACCCGAGAGGACATATCTAGCAAACAAATTTAGGTTCTGGGAACGTTCTGGGAACGTTAGATTTTGGTTCCCAGAAAGTTCCTAGAACTTTCCCTTAAGGTTAAGGGAACGTTCCCGGAACATTCTCCTTACGTTAGAAAAATGGAACCTAAATAACGGTAACGCTTCCTTTTACAGTCCAGTTACCCATGTAAATACTATGTACTTATTTTAGTAACTACAATTACTGGGTAATAACTAGTACTAACCCTGAACCTACCCCTAAACCTACCCCTGTTCCTATAACGTTTTGTTTGGTTCCCAAAAAATAGCCTCATTGGACCATTCGGGAACGTCAGGGGAACGTTCTGTGTCCCTTTCTGATGAGGGGTGGGATTAAAGTCAGGCACTTTTCCAATCCTGGAGTGTGATTGGCCACAGGTCACGGTGTTACATTATTCTTTTACAAAACCTCTTTTAAATTATTAAAGACATCATATACAACACATAGAATCCATACACGATAAGAAACGGTGAAGTCATCGTGTCTGCCGTGTTACCATTCAATAACATAAACTGTGCTTTGCATGAGTGTTGCCGTTTATATCAATTTATGGTCTCCAAAGGTAGGATTGGATTCAAATATATCTGTGGCCTTTCTTTGTTTCTGGGAAGGCATTTGCAGTTCTTGCCTAAACATTAGAAATGAATTTGGTGGTTGGAGTCAACCTGTAGTCCAATAAGAAGTCCTGTTTTTTGTGTTGGTGGGTGCAGAAGGTCTGCCTGCCTCGTAAGAGGTGTCTGGCAGTTGTCTTAGCATCTTATCTGATGTAGCTGACCATTTGTTTTTGTTCATTCATCAAGGATCCAATTACAGTGTGGCACACCGGCAGTTAGAGAGGGGCCCTGTTATCTTATGACTTTTCATTTGGTATGACAAGCTACAGGTAAGTTAATGATTATTTCATCCAGGTAGAATTACTCTGCCTTATCATAAAGAGTTTGCAGCATTTGCATGTGTAATAAGTTCCTTCATAAAGACAGTAATGGGTCTGCTGCATGTTCCTGCTATTGCTTTTACGTCACAACATCATAATGTTTACCTGAAAGACGATGAACGGTCAAATGTCCTTGTTAATAGTACAAGGCATAATGCAAACTTACTAAGTGCGTCTAGCTGAACATGCTAGTGTCACAGACAACCCCCATGTTTTATTTTTATGAAGCATGAACATCTGTTGCTAATGCATGTGAACAACAATGACCTTTGTGCTTTTCTAATAGTAAGTGGTCATGGTGTCTGTCTGCGTGACCGGAAAGAAATATTCCAGATATAGCTTTGTTTACCACAAACAATAATTCTGACGTGTCCCACAAGTAAAAATGGGCTTATATCGTGGAGTTTGTCATTTTAAATTGTGACGATGGAATAGCCTATATCTCAAAATAGTTATTTTTGCTGGAATTGTCCAGGTAATTTTGCCTACTCTTTTATGAATACTGCATGTGAATTTGGATATCTTGTCACATACCGTTTTTTCACCTATATAGAAGGAAAGTAGGATATTTCGGATTCGTCCAGAGTCTGTTTTCATGAGTGAGCTATCGAATAATTCACTCAAACACTGATTCATTCAGGAAAGAAACGAATTATTTATTTTATTCATTATTCTATTTTATTGTATTTTTGTTTTGATGTTTTTTTGTGGCGGGCCTACCTAAACAGTACTGCGAAATCTTTACCAGCCTCATGGCGCCCAGACACTTCACACTCATTCCCCACATGGCGCCCAAACTCATTTTGGTCATTAGCCAAATCCGATCGATATACAGCTTCAAATGGTTCAAAAGGCTTATTTTGCCATTTCATTTCCACAGAAAACTATTAACCGTATACATGTGGGATGTCTAAAAAAAACAAATAGCAAAATAAACAAAGAAATGCATACAAATTCTGAGATAAATTTGTAAGAGAAAATGCTACATGTATATGAACTGCCAGTAGCCAATGCCAATATTGTATATTTAATTTTAAACTCGATTTATGCTTAGTAGGCTATTTGATAGAGAAAAATAGGCTATTATATTTTCCATAATATTTGTTTTAATCTCTGTCTTAGGAAAACCGTTTCCAAATGTGCACTAAAGTTCCAGGATTTCAGTCATTAAGAAAACAAATGCAATTAAATTAAAAGTGAAATTTTTACTAAAAACGTGTTATTGTGGGATGTGTGGGTCTAAACTAGTTGTTAATTACAATTAAAAACAATAACGATTGTCATAGTATTACAGAGATTCTATGGGAAAAAATGTTTGAAAAAATGGAGCACTGTGGCGACATTATGCAACATGCTATGTTTATGATTTCCTTATAACCTTATAACCACTTGACTTGCATCCTTAGCAGCCCATCTGTGTAACTGCTATTTAAACATTATGTGTTCCTTATGAGTCATTTGACAGGAAAGTGTCAAGAATGTAAATAAATGTATAAACACTAAATTTGCTAGTTTATATAATCAAAGCATCCCTTTCTACACAAACACACATGAAGTCATGGACATTTACCCTCATGAACCCATCTGACATGTCATTGCTCTTTTGCACGAATACATTATTTAGGCTACAATAAAGGTAAAGAATAAAGGTTCCAAAAAAGTTTTTTTTTTTTCTTTTTTTGCAGTAATGGCAAGGAAGAACCATTTTAAGAACCTTTCAAATAATAATTCTTTTAAAAAACACGTTTTCTTATAGTGTGAAGAGACTTTTTAATATCTAAAAAAAACTTTTTCACTATAGCCTTTTGTGCAATGGAAATGTGCATGGATGTTTAAGGTTCTTCAAGGAACCATAATCATATTTATGTTGTACTCCAAGACACTTTAATTTTACCACGGTATTGCCAAGGTATGCTAGCCCTATTATAAATGTCTAAAACACCATGATTCTTTTTGCTATTCATTTTTAGTCGCATCACTATATGAGAATCACAGAATCACATTAGTCAAGCTCGCATCAGTTGACTCTCCACGTCTCCAAAAGTGTTGTTTTCTATTCCAGCTCTATCCATCTCTCAACCTGAAACACATTTGGACACTTTTGAAACACCTGACAAACTTGATTTTGATGATAAGCACAAATATTCTCAAGAGAGAGCAAATTCTTATTTGACGGTATATGTCAGCTAACGCTCACATGGATGCCACATGGTAAGGCTGCTTCATTTCATTCACACCTGATGCTAAATAACACAGATGCCACTAATCATCTGCCCTTCATCCATATCAGCAGACACGTTAATTCAAACAAGGAACGTGGTGATTCAGTTGCAGAAACAATTTCTATTCATCTTCTTAGAATGATGCCATTTTATATTTCACACTTGTTAATGATGATCTGCAATATTCAGTGGGCATCCATTCCAACGGTTTTTATATTTAATTCATGGTTGTTTGTGCGCATTTCCTCATATTTTAGTCATTTATTCTGGGCATTTGCACATCAAATTGGACACAATATCAAGAATCAGTCCACATACATTTTTATGACCTTCCCAGCTGAACAAAAAACAGCACAGATGAAAAATATATAATCGGTTATGAGAAGGCCAAACCTATTGTTGTGGGGATTCATGAAGCACGAGTGGCATAAATAAAAACAACTCCACCTTCCTATCAAATATTCTAGTTATTAAAATGTAAATTTTTTGGGACAGTTACAAATCACTCAGTAACTGAAGCAGATATAGCCTAATAAATCAAAAGCTTGTTCATTCCTTTAGATCAACCAGAAACATTTTGTGAAAACCTCTTGTCCCATTTAAAGGGTATATACACCGTAAAACTTAAAATAATAGCCCAAGCTTTTATTTTCCCAAATCAACGAACTGCACCGGCTTGTATTTGAGACAGAAGGCGTCTATATGAGACAGGCCTTTAATTTAGTGTTGAGATATTGTTCATTGAGTGTAGGCCTAGAGATAACGATCCAAATAGCATGTAGGCTGATAGACGGAAAGCATGACAGTCGGAGGTTACCACATTATATTACGTTTTAAAAATAATAATAATAATAAAAACATATTTACAAATATACTGTTCTCAAAGTTAATTAAAAAATACACATTACATTCCAAACGTCCTTATAGTTAAAGTTATTAGTTATAAACATAGTATTTTTTTGTTCTCAAAGTTAATTAAAAAAATACACATTACATTCCAAACGTCCTTATAGTTAAAGTTATTAGTTATTAGTTATAAACATATTTTTTTGTTCTCAAAGTTAATTAAAAAATACACATTACATTCCAAACGTCCTTATAGTTAAAGTTATTAGTTATTAGTTATAAACATAGTATTTTTTTTTTCTTTTTACAGAACAGCTTCAAAATTTGCTATTTCAGTATGGGTTTCTGTTCACTTATTTCTAGGCAGAAGGTCCAATGGACGACCAATTATCACAGAATCAATTACGTAATAGCATTTTAAAAAATCTGGATGAGAGGGTAAATTATATCTTTCACCAAGGAAGTGCATTCATCCTTATTAGAGCAACTATGTAATTTCATGTGTCATGGGGGAAAGTAAAAAATGATTAAATGCATAGATTAAATAAACACTGGAGAAAAAATGACTCTAGAGTTAATCATAGGGTCATTTGCTAGAAAATCATTGGACTTTTACAAGTAAAAATTGATTGGATAGAATCTATGTCTCATTCTCACCTAATTTATAACCTGTTGAATAAAAAGAGACACAGACCTTTTTTATAAATAAGAACTGTTTTGATAAATGAACTTTTTTGCACTTTCTGCTGTTTTCTGAGCAAAATATTTACCCTTAATTTCAGATGCTATGCTAACTTATTTTAAATGTATTTGGCAGTTCTAACAATTAATGAGTTAGAATATTCATCATAATGTTGCAAAATTCTCTCAAATGTAATTCAGGACATCTGCAATGGACATGGCTATTGTTTTTTTTTTTTCAGGGGGACTGTCTGACTGGTGACTGAAGTCTCAGACAAGCACAAATAATGGCTTTTGTGATGGTTTACGCCTCATATTCCATGTGAGAGATCACAGTTTATTGATCCGTGTCAAATCATTTTAATCGAGATAAGATGGTGGGCCGATGAGTGAAACTGTAAGCCTTCAGAATGATTTTATTTGAAAAAAATGAATCTAATCAAAATGCAGTTTCTGAATTTTTAATGGAGTTCAGATGGAGCATGACATGATGACACTCTCCTGTCAGTAAGTCTAAAAAATTCAAAGACCTATTTTTAAGAATCCTGAATATGGTAATGCAGCTCTTGTAAAGAACCTGATATCTATAGACGTGAACATTACCTATATGATTTAATAGCTTCTAGATAGATAGATAGATAGATAGATAGATAGATAGATAGATAGATAGATAGATAGATAGATAGATAGATAGATAGATAGATAGATAGATAGATAGATAGATAGATAGATAGATAGATAGATAGATAGATAGATAGATAGATAGATAGATAGATAGATAGATAGATAGATAGATAGATAGATAGATAGATAGATAGATAGATAGATAGATAGATAGATAGATAGATAGATAGATAGATAGATAGATAGATAGATAGATAGATAGATAGATAGATAGATAGATAGATAGATAGATAGATAGATAGATAGATAGATAGATAGATAGATAGATAGATAGATAGATAGATAGATAGATAGATAGATAGATAGATAGATAGATAGATAGATAGATAGATAGATAGATAGATAGATAGATCTTGTCCACCTAAAACATGAACATTCTGTCATCAATTTCTCACCTTCCAAAATGGTAGCCTATAACTTTCTTTTCTCTGCAAACCACAAAATGATACATTTCCACACTCCTCTTTTCCATTCACTGAAAAATGTTGACCAGGGAAAGTAAAAAAAAGAAAAAGCCCCCAACATGCAACTTTATGTTGCTTTTTGCTATTTTTGAAGCTTAAAAAGCGCCAGGTCACCATTCACTTCCATTGAATGGAAAAGATTAAAAATTCTGCTGACTGTTTTTGTGTTCCACAGCAAAAATAAAATCGCATGGGTTTGGAAGATATACCAAAATAAAGGTGAGTGAGTACAAGATGATATTTCTCCCTTTATTTTCTCCTGTAAGTAACCTCCTGTAAGTAACTGTATAGATTTTCAGCCTCCCTCCTGTGCGACAACTATGTCAACCTCCCTTGTGCTTCTCTCATACTCTACTTCCACCCCGTACAGCTTGCTTTCGTTTGCCCATCCTCCCCGAGGAATAAAGCATAATAACACTTGTCATCATTCCTGGTTAGTGCATCTCATTCAAGATGATACTTAAGTGTGTGTACTGCATGACTCCTGGCATACTCTTAAGTGATTGTATAAAAATATGTGTGAAATTCACAATAACAGTTTCTCCTGTCCTTTCCCCTACTCTAAAAATCCACAACGGTCGAAAACACATCGGACGACACTGAAAGGTGTGACTCAACATGTCAGGCACATCTCAGGTGAGTTTTACCTCAGAGCGACGTCTCTCCGGGCCTCATTTTGCGCGACGGTGCTGGTCAGGAGAGCAGAAACAGTGTCGTAAGCTACTAAGACTCAAGGAGAGTAGTCACAGAACACGAGAGACCCGAGGCTAGTTCTGGGAAAACCTGCTTTTTGAACCTGAACTGCATCTGTGTCCATTTCTTTTTCTAAATTCTAAAGACAGTCAGACTGTGTGTGTCTTATTTGCAATTTTAATGCGAATCTGTCCCTTCCCATTTCCATGCGCATTCCCCTGTCCAGCATATATGAGGCTATTTTTTCTTGCACAAAGGACAGCTGCTAAGAGGATAGACTTCCTCCACTTACCCTAACGTTTAAATATTAATGTCACTCTCGTGAATAATTGATGTCACAATTTATTAATCTCAACAGGAACACCAGACCTAAAGTTACCAAGCAAATAAAAAGAGATGCTGGGGGAAGTTTTAACCATTTCGGTGTTATTTGTAAAGTGCTTTTTTTTTTTCTCCACAAAACAAAAAATAGTTTCAAAGAATCAGTTACAGAAAAATTTCACTGGCAAAGTAGGTTCATTATCCATTGTCAATGGTGCAAGGCACTGCAAGCAGCTTTTTATTGGTAAACGAGTTGCTAGAATTCACATGTGAACATTTCCACAAACTTAAAATCGATGCGAAATCCGCATGGGAATTTTTATTTTTTTTATTTTTATTTTTTTTTTTTGAATAAGGGGACTTTCACATGATTTCACATTCCTGATTGCGTGGATTCTGCGTTTCGGTCACAGAATTTCACCATACAAAGTAACTTTTGTGTGGGGGATATTTCAGTGGCCCTTCTACATGTTACATCAACACTCCAGTAGATTAACCCCTTAATTTTTTTTTCTCTCTCTCTTTCTTTTTTTTTTTTTTTTTTGTTAATAAATGTATATTTGTTTGGACGTTACCTTTGCGAGCGAGTGCATTTTTATTTATGTTGTGGCCGTAACAGGCAACAAGTGACCCTCTTTATGAGTGAGTCACAAACTACAGGCCCTATCATTGACCCACGAAGCAAGTGTATTTTGCTAGTTTCAGCCCAACGCAGTTATCATTTTTTTTACATCCTGTGCCACATTTTTAAAAAGCAAATGCATTTGTGCTATTTTGAGGCAACTGAATTATTATCTTTGTTATTTAAAGCTACAGTGTGTAACTCTTTTCATTTATTCTTAGCTAAAAACACTTAAAAAATATATGTGCTCATTAGTTCGTTCAAATAATAAAGTATTCTCGTGAGTGTATAATATGCCATTGAAAATACATACGGGTAAGGGGTTTTAATGTCGGTCGCCATGTTGCCCCTCCATCTTGAAAGTACATTAGCCAAAGAGGGACAAACCTGTTAATTCAAGCTTTGCCTTTCGTGTTTACGTTTGAGTTAAAACTCATGGACGAGGTCGAACTGGAAGCCATGTTAATCTTGGACTATATTGGCAACCGTAGGAGTTAAAACGAAATCGGAATTGAGAGGAACAGAAACTAAGAAATTACACTCTGATTGGTTTATTGTACGTTACGCCCCAAAACACACCCATTACTCATTAAGAGAATAGGGACAACCATTTTTTCTTGTCCTTGTGATATATTTTTTGGTCCCTATGAGGGAAAAGAGCTTATAAATATACTAAGTGATGTTTGTTGTTTTGTTTTTTAATTTAAAAATGCAGAAAGTTTCTGTGATGGGTAGGTTTAGGGTTAGGTGATATAAAATACAGTTTGTCCCCATAAAACCCAGTGTGCGCATGTGCATACAAAATGTATAGGCCTATACATTCAAGACAAGATTAACCATGGTGGTATTTTAAATGCAAATGCATGCTATTTCTATTTTTAATGTATCCTCTTTAATAATGCAACAAGTGTGATACTTGATATTTGAAGTGTCATGCATTCACATTAGCACATTACACGAACATTACGCAGTCACATTAACATGAACATCATGAGAAAAGCCAAGCTCTACTTCCTGTTGTCTTTGTGCCTTTCCCTCAAACCCAATGCTGTGTGGCTTCTGAATACTAGCAGCAAACATTACATTCACTAACACTTAATCCTATACTATAACACTTTTTCATCACTGTCACTTCACCCTGAGATGAAACTAATATATGCCCATACATAAGAGACACTCTGCTGTCTCAGGAAGATGGATAACTTGCTTGAGCTCACTCATGGACAAAAATCTGCTGGGTTGTATATGTTTTAAAAAAAAAAAAAAAGTTTAACCATTTAAACCAATGGCCCACGTTGAAACAACTCAGCATTTTTAGAGTGTATTTATGGGTTGTGAATGAGGGTGATGTGTCTTTTTAACATTGGAGAAATAATGATGATTTATTTTGTTGAGATAATACAAGACCATTAGAGAAACATTTGGCCCTTTTCTTTTTATGGAAAAATAGTGTATGTTTCTCCGCCTTATTTATTGATAGGTATGAAGATTACATACAGTATGAAGTAGATTTCAAAGAATGTGAAAGCAATATTTTTTTGCAATATTTTGAAGACTTTGAGTGACCAGGTATGCGTAAATAGTTTGATTTGATTTCATGTTGATTTTAAAATCAGACATAAACCCTTGTGATGTTATCAGCCTGAATTCTTGATCGTTTTTTTTTTTTTTCCTCCTGCTATTTTCCCATTATGTTAAAAGGTCTTTCCTTGTTGCTGAATGAGTTCAATCTCTAGAGCCTGTTGGTCAGTAAATGAATGTCCAGTAGATGGAACGAATTGTTGTAATTGATGGCCTTCTTGTTGGAAACACCTCAAGATTTTGACAACATCTAGTAAATGGTCCTTTAAGAAGACCTCACTTTCAAGATGAATGAGGAAAAGCCACTAGCAAGGTAGTTTCACTTCCATTATTGAAATGATCTATGTGAACTGAATCAAAGGTCAAAGCATTTGTCAAGTGTTCTTGAACGCTGAGTTATAACAGTGAGTTTACAGGCTCTTCAGTTCCTATTTAGGTGCTGTCCTTGACATGTGGCTTCTCTGTAAAACTCATTTAAGAGCATACACTTTGGAGAAATCAGTCTTAAAAGGGCCACGGTGGTGTTTTCATTACATTATGCAACATACATTATATTAATGCTTTTCAAGTCAGCATTAAATCAAAATTGACTTGCTTCCCAGCTAACAAAAATATATTTTGCTAACGTTGCCATTAAGCTCCGAATGGCCTCTGAACATTCAAAACTGGTTATAATTTTTTGGTAATGCAAACATTAAGTGAAACCTTCCATTTTATCATTTTGCAAACATTATGGGACCATTACTTTTTTAAATGTTCTCTGAAGTAATAACAACATTTAAAAGACGTTTTAGAAAAGTGTCATGAATATGTATACATAATGGTTTTAACTTCACGAAAACCTTGCCAGAATGTTAGCCAAAGTTCTGAGAACGATCCCTGTTAGCTAAGTTGGAACTGAAATCAATACTGGATCATTTTTAAATTAATAGCCAATCAGACTGTGCAGGATGGGTAATCTCATCACCAATGGCTGCTGCTATACAATCTTCATTTGATAAAACCTGATCAGAGCAACCTGATGAATCACACTTTAGTCTCAATGACAAAAAAAAGCACTAAGCACCTCCTCTGGTCCTCGCAGAAAAATGGCGATATTCAAATATGCAATCACTTCACATTCGATTTTTTTCAAACAGAAACATCATAAGAGACTAGGTTTGTTTATAATCCTTCAAAACCTTCAAGTGCTTGTTGAAAGAACATGGTCCTCGGTACGTGTATAGATTAAAGTGTCTAAGCGATAGCAGACGTAATGTGCTGAAAAAAAGGGCGATGTGTGTGTCACAACAATAAAGAGACGGAGCAGTGTTTTGAAAAAAAGGCCTTTTTGTGCTATGCATCTCAAACTCTGATAATATAAAATGTCCATAGGATACATTTCGAATCAAATTTAAATAATATTTACTGAATTTATTGTCTAATCAAATTTCAGCACTGTAGCTCATTTCTAATTGGTTAACCAGAGGATGGTTAAACTATCACAATAGATGGTCATCTTTACAGACAGCTTTCCTGTGATAATTTATAGATTTTTTTTAATGCAGTTGTTTAAATAAACAACTTGAGCTAGACTAAAAGATAAAGCAGCAAAGTTAAAAACTCTGACATAGATCAATGACTAACTGAATTAAATATTCAATCAGTTAACAGTTTACTACAGTCATATGTGAAAGTGAAAACTGCTAAATGAATACACCACATAATTTTACATTCATTTTGACCAGCATTAACCATTCTTTCACAGAAATAGATTCTTGGACTTCGGGACTCTAAAGGACAATAGCTCCTCGGACGTGTCAAACGAAATCAGGGTCTGTCAGCGACCACCTCGTGATGTCATATAGGAGACTGGCTTCAGGTGTATTGACCCTATTCTAGGTCTGGAGGAATGATGTCTGACATGGACACAGAGTTGTCAGTATTCATTTCTGCTGTACAGTGGACATGTCCAGAGAGTTGCCTTGACATTAGAGTGAAGGAAGCTGCCATTGTGATTTAGTACTGACTGATTCTTATTTATCTGTAATATCAAATGGCCAACAACGTGGACCATTTATGATTAGATGGGTAGTAGCTGACATAACATGAGTGCAGTGACACTGACATCAGTCCCCTGCAGCATTTTTCTAATATTTGTATAAAAATGATAAATGCCATTGTATGCGAACACACATTTACAGACTATACACTCTTAAAAATAAAGGTTCCAATAGAGGGTTTTTGCAGGGATGCCATTAATAAGAACCTTTCTTTTTTTACGAGTGTATGGGATATTTCAACTATGGAAGTGCTAAAAACTAAATGCTGTATAAAATGGTGCAAATTCCAAGAAATTGCCAGTTCCAGCATCTTAAATGGTTGGCCTACTTTCTTTTATGAATTTAGGATACTTTTATGCCTTTGAGATGACTGGGGAAAAGTTTCCGAATCAACTTGAATTCATCCCTATACAGTGGGGTACAAAAGTCTGAGACCACGCTGAAGTCTATGGCTTTCTATGAATCACAAGATGCTCTTTGAAACATTGTCAAATCACGCTGGTATCACATGTTAACCAGCATGATTTGAGAATGTCAGGTTTTAACTTGTGGAGTTCAAACAGCATTACTAATACATATTTTTTTAAAAATTAAATAAAACAAAAATTCACCAGTGATCTTTTGTATACATCTAAGCTTGATATTTATATTGGGGCTGTCAAACGATTAATCGCATCCAAAATAAAAGTTTGTGTTCACATAATATATGTGGGTGCACTGTGTATAATTATTTTTTATATATATAAATACACACACATGCATGTATATTTAAGAAAAAAATATTATTTACATATAAAATATTTATATTTATATATAATATAAATTATATATATAAATCTATATACAGTATACATGAAAATATTTCTTAAATATATACAAGCATGTGTGTGTATTTATATATATATAATAATTATACACAGTGCACCCACATATATTATGTAAACACAAACTTTTATTTTGGATGCGATTAATCGTTTGACAGCCCTAAACGATTAATCGCGATTAATCGCATCCGAAATAAAAGTTTGCGTTTACATAATATATGTGGGGGCACTGAGTATAATTATTTTGTATATATATAAAAACACACGCATGCATGTATATTTAAGAAAAAAATATGATTTATATATAAAATTTTTATATTTATTTATAATATAAATTATATATAAATCTATTATACAGTATATACATGAAAATATTTCTTAAATATACTCAAGCATGTGTGTGTATTTTTATATATAAAATAATTATATACAGTGCCCCCACATATATTATGTAAACACAAACTTTTATTTTGGATGCGATTAATCGCGATTAATCGTTTGACAGCCCTAATATATATATATATATATATATATATATATAAATATACACACATATATATATATATATATATATATATATATATATATATATATATATATATATATATATATATATATATATATATATATATATATATATATATATATATATATGAAGAGTTCAGATGCAAAAGCCTCTAAGTGCCATTGGAAATTTTCTTCTAAAATTATCATTTTTATCAAGCTTGTATATTTAAGTTCAGTAATTTCACTTAAATGGCAATGAAGATTACCTATTAATTGTAATTTAAGTGAAATTACTGAACTTAAATACACAAGCTTGATAAAAATGGTCATTCTAGAACAAAATTTCAAATGGCACTTAGAGGCTTTTGCATCTGAACTCTTCATATATACACCCCGGTCAAAAGTTTAATTTTTTTTTAAAGAAGTCATTGTGATAATATTTCACAGTAATTTTTTTTCCTGTATTTTTGATCAAATAAATGCAGGCTTGATTAACCTAAGATTCTTCTTTCAAAAATGTCCCTAGTAGGCTACTGTACACACCCACCCCCACAGACACACACACACACACACACACACACACACACAGTTATCCTGTTTCTTAAGGATAAAACATTTTACATAAACTCCTAGTGGTTATAAAACTGCTAAATAACCAAAAGGGTTGAAGGTTCAAACCCCTAAATGGGTTTCTTTATACTATCACCACTGTGTTCAAAGCACTTGCTCCAAGAAGAGGATTGTCCCTGTAAAAAAAAAAAAGTCACTTTGAATCTAAGGGTCCCCTAAATATAACCCAACGTACTCACCTGTCCACACTGATCACGCACAGCGTCATGATAGATGCAGTGCAGCACATCACATCCATAGCGATGAAGATGTTACAGAAGACCTCTCCAAAAAGCCACTTTCCTCCAGTGAGGTCCGTCACGATCACGAATGGCATCACCACAACAGCCACGGAAAGATCCGCCACGGCCAGAGACACCAGCAGATAGTTGGACGGCTGTCTGAGCTTTTTAACGACGCACACCGCAATCACCACCAACATATTTCCAATCACCGTCACGGTGGTGATGATGGCCAGCATAATTCCGATAACAATCTTTTCCGCTGAGGTGAAATCAAGCAGTTGTTCCCCACAGGAATTGTTCCACATGGCCATTGAGATGTTGTAGAATAAGTGTGAGGAACCATTGAAAACTTCCGACGCGACCTCGGGGTGAGTGAACGAGAAGAAATCTAGTGCGCCCGATGAGTTGAACATCATCCCTGCGCCTGATGATGAAGAGCTCGCCAAGAGTGCGCTCCGTCCGCCAAACGCATGCTGAAGCGAGCGCAGATCTGGGGTGTCTTCCAGCTTTCCAAAAGAAAAAGAAAGAACAAGACAAGTCGTGAGGAGGGTATAGGAAAGGAAAACTTAAATAAACGGGACGAGAGAGGACAATCGCTTTGGTTTGGCTGATAATAGCTAATGTGCGCGTGGAGGCAGTCCTTGACTTGATGGAAGTGACAGTTCTGCAGAATTGCGCACTCTAGTAGGTTAAACGCGTAACTTTCTCATCAAAGGGAAGCCGAAGGTCTCAGCTCCACCTACACGAAGATGTTTCGGTTTTTTCTTGCGATCTATTTCGGTTGCAAGTAGCAACAACACTGTTTTTAACAGCTTTCTAGTCATTATCTGCTCTGACTTCACTTCTCATTAGATTAAATATAGACTGGAAAGGGGAGAATAAATAATAAAACGACTTAGCCTATCTGACAGATATAATACAGTATAATAACACACCTGCCTCTCTGACAGACCAAATGCTCTGTTTACAGCGACAATCATTTTCATTAAAAGATAAACTGGTGACAGCCATGAGAGACTGCGAACCTTTGCAATGTGGGCGTGTCCACTAAATATAGCCTATTACTTTTATGCAAATGTACAACATCAAATATAAGCAGCAACATCTGGAGAGTGCAGACAGAGGAGCTTGATTAATTAATAATAATTATATATGATTATGAATTATAGGCCAATAAATAATTACGATAATAATAACAACAGGAAAACTATTAACCTTCAAATGGTCTTCGTTTCCTGTTTACACTTCTGGGCTTCGGGGTCTATACGACCCCAACACCTGATTGTACAACAATTGTACAAAAAAATATACATTTTTAATCATACAAATAATATATCTTTTTTGTTTACTTCTCATCTATTCATTAATGCTGTGTTTTTGGAGCTATAAAGTACTTTTGGCTCCATATATCACAGTTCCTCAACTACACCATTAGCTTGCATGTGAAATATTATTTTTATGATACATTGCATTTATGCTCTAGTAGGCCTTCATTTCTGTGTAAAAAATTTCAGATTTATGTCGGATTTTTTTTTTTTTTGACACATGAAGAAAATATGTTTAGTTTTTTATCACATTTCCCATTCATTTCAATGTGGGGTCATATTGACCCCGAAGACCAGAAGTGTAAACATTTTTTTTTACACACCTTCAGAACAACCGAATCAAGACCAGTTTTTGTGTGCGTGTGTGTATAGATTGATAATGTATGAAAAGTCACAAAATCAGGGAACCTTCTTTTTTTTATTAAGTCAAAGTCGATTGGGGTCGTATAGACCCCATGACCCGATTGAGGGCTACACCAATTAGAAAACTGAAGGGGTGCCATTTTTTTAGGCCTATAAGCTTTGTATTTTACAATGTAATAGTCTATGTACCTGTTGGCTAAATTAACAGTATGAACTTGTTCTTCACCTGGTTTATTGGTCAGTTGGTTTGAGCAATGCATTATGGTGATTTTCTTATTTTTGCCCTACGTCATCCATTTTCTCTGGGGTTTTTTTCTCTATTGCCACCTTTCTGTTGAATTTTTTTTTCGAGTTTTATTAAAAGACGATCTTACCAGTGCGAATCACCCCTTAGGTTGGTGAACAAAACGGTTGGTTCAAACCCTGCAAGGGGCAATTCATGATCACTGTCCGTGCCATGGAAAAAGCCCATTAAATTCAGGTTGCTACAGGGGATATTGTCCATGATATAAGTGTACTGTAAGTCACTTTGGATAAAGCGCCAGAAAAAAAATGCTTATCATTTTAGACTTTTCAGAACACCATGCAGAACTCGGAGAAAACAAAAGCCCTGAAAAGCTGAACATTCAAAACCTATCAGCTGAAATTTGATAGTCCTTGGAAGAAGAAAAAAACAAAACAAACATCCTGTATGTATGGATGGTGAGCACTCATCCTCATGGAGTTAAGTGGCATGAAAAATGAATCTGTAATGAAGCAGAGAACTGCACAGAATCGGACAGCATGTTCCCTTGCGTATGTGAAAAGGCCATCATCATCATCATCTTCTTCATCATCATCATTGTTAAACAGCTGGGGCAAGTCACCCCCAGAGCCTTAATGTTATCTAAATGCATAATTTTTGTGACCAATCCTTTGCTTATGGGTAAAACTGGGTTTATGATTTAAAGCAGTATAGAAGATGGGGCAGCTTTCAAAAAGTAATCCTTTGTACTTTATTAATCCTTAGTAATCCTTAGTATCTTAAAGGCATATTAATCCTTAAAGTGATATTACCTAAATTATATATAAAATACCTTTTGAAAGGGTACAGTGACAGCTTTTGTGGCTTTTTTTTCTGTGAGTGAATCTTTTAGATGCCATGGACCTCCAAATATGATCTTCCTGGTGCGAGGCCCCTCATTCCTAAAGTTTAAAAGCTATATATTTTCATGTAAAGACCAAATTCAAATAATATTAATATTAGTTTATTTATGTTACATTGTTCTTTTTTCCCATTGGGCTTGAATGTAGATATTATTATATATGATGTTAACGATTATTTATTATTATTATTATTTTAAATCCATTTATTTTAATCAGTGTTTTATTTCAAGGAATTATTTAGTTTAATCTCATTTTTTATTATTTATTAATTTGTACATTTTTTTTTTACACTGAGCTATGAGCTATAGGATAAGTTTTAGACTTCTTTTTTTTTTTAAACTCAATGTTAAACCTGGGTCAAAAGTGTTGCGAGAGAGATGAAAGCCAAACATCTGCTTTGACCCAGCATGCTCTCTGCTTCCCTCAAGCCTCATTGGTCTTTTTCAGAGAATAGCCTGACAAGCAGAGCACTAATGATGAATGTCAGCTTAAATTAAAAGTCATTGCAGTGATTTGCAGTCATTGCAGTGACTGTTGCTGAAATTGCCCTGTTAATGCTCATATATGATCCTCATTCAGTAGATCTGGTAAAGGTGTTTGTTTACTTAAAAATCTCTGTTATAGGCCTATTATATAATTAATTCATTAACCATTATATATCTGACTCCTGGCCTGGGTTATTAGTTATTTCTCGCCATATGCAAGATGAATTATCAATTTCAATGAATTTTCTTAGCAAAGATTTTTCCGTGGTAGGTTGCCAATTATTTCCCCAATTCTCCCCATTACATGGCTAGTAAGGACTCTCACATATTTACACCTACGGACAATTTTTAGCATCTCCAATTTACCTCAATTCATGGCCTCATGGCTTCAGAGAATAAGATCAAGACATATGGCCTGACTCAAGCCTGCATCCTCATAGGAGCACCGCATTATAATTACATTTTGTTGATTGATGTTTCAATTAAGTAACTAAATCTCTGATGTTTTTAATGTGCACAAAGTACTTTATTGCACATAAATGAATGAAAAGAAGATTTGAAAATATGTTTAAGTTGTGCGCAGGTTTGCGCCGCCGCGGTGTGATACGAGAGACACGCAGTGACCCATCCATATGAGTGTTTTCAGTTTTGAGCCTTGTTGAATAGAGATATTATCCTCAATTGCCCTTTTTGTGGATCAGAATAGTCTCCAATCTGACAATTTGGAATCATGCATGTGGCAGAGTTACATTTCGTTCCAGTTGTTTTGTTCTCTCTGTAGACATTTTTAATAATTAATTGAGATGTCTGATGAACTCAAATACTTGTTTATGGCTGCATGATAAAACAGTGTTTACTCTACGTAGCTTGTGTCTTCACAATCATAGCAGAGTAAAAAAGAAATGTCTCACACAATCCTCTAAAGGAAGGAGACAAAAAATAAAAACTCTTGGCATGAGGACGGAGATGTTTGACTTAATGTGCTTTAATAATAGCAACATTGATGGATCCAAACTGGCAATTCAAATGCATATTTGAAATTTCCTGACTGCCAAATGAATCGAACTTTTCACAAATTAAGAAATGTGGCAGCAGGCTGTTTTTGGTAACAATATCTTTGTACTCATTTAACAAAATGGAGTTCATTTGTCAAGCTTTTCAGAATCTCTCTTCTTAGTTGTGTCCACTTCATAGATCAGATAATTCTTTCTCTTGAAGAATTTTGAGGAATATTTCTTAGAGACTAGGGGCCTAAATGTTCAACTAAACAGGACACGTGGAACACAGTAGGCTAGATAAGTCATGTAGTTTAGATAAGTCGGTTAGTTATCGCTCTCCTGCACGGTGAAACAAATAGTATATAAGTGAGAGTTCCACATTTAAGACTGCAGCATCATCTGTTTTGTGAAATATTTTTTGGCTTTGAAATGGTGAACTTTGTTCAGTAGTGTGGCAAGAAAAGGAATTACCATGCAGCAAAGTTTTACCCGAGGCCTTAAGGGAAAGGGGTGAACACTTTGAAGAACTATTCAAAGTATTTACTATCCAAAGACCATTCCTTATGCTGTTTAAAATTGAGTTCTTTGCTGACTTTTAAAACATTCCATGCAAATCCAGATTTGTTTTTATATAGTTAAAAGCTTGCATGCAACCCCAATTTTTTTTAAAATAATTTTCTGAATTTAGTTTCATTAGAATTGTATGGTATTTTCCTCAGAGGACACCAAGCATGAAGAGGTATGCTCTGCTTTTCTTATTTTTATTTAATATCTTGGGCCCAGCAGTTCATTTTTGTTCTAGGCTATAGGCTAGAGGACTTTAGCCATACACTTCTCTGAGACCACACACGTCACTGTTTTAAATGATGTCTTAAAGAGAACATCCTGGGCTTTCAGAGAAACAGGCTAGCAGTTTGTCCATGACATGCATCATTTGCATTTTGAGTTCAGTCAGGGTATAATTTAGGCTACTTAAAAAACAACAACTATACAATTACAAATATAGGCTACAAATCTTCTATAAACATATCTGTGCAAATTTTTATTTCATAATCAGAAATATTGAGAAAAGAAAAGCTAAAGAGTCAATAGACATTCGTGCTTGTATTTTAATGTGTTTTAATACTGTCTAAAGAGTGCCTATTTAAATAAAATCTTAATAAGAAAATTGATTTCATGTTTCTTATGTTAAAAAACTGCTCAAACTTAAAGATGTTTCATGGGTAACAATCTGTCCCATCATGCATTTCTGCAAAATAACGTTTTTAACCGCGAGCGCAACACATGGGCAACCGAATCGGTTCTTCTGAATGGCAATTTTTCAATGATCCACTGACGTGTATGGAATCTGTCCTCTGCGTTTAACCCATAGCACGTTAGGGCGCACACATTTCACACACCCGGAGCAGTGTGCAGCAATTCACTTTGACGTCCAATTTCTTCCTAGTCGCGTCCTGCCAGTATAAAGAATTAAACCTGCGACCTTCGGGTTATTTGCAGGTTATTTGAGTTAACTCAAAAGTGCTCCCAAACGTTCGTGATTCATTACCTGTATTGACTGAACCGTTTAAAAGAATCGCGAATCAGATAACATTACTGAATCATCTACTGAATCAGTATTTGTTCATTTGAATCAGTTCATTCTACCGGGCTTGCTGGAGAGAACAGTTGGTTCATTGTCTCACAATATAAAATTCGAAATATTGTCAGGTAAAGTTACATTTACACCAAGTTTACGATTTTATACACGCATCAACCTGATTTGTTTATGAAAGTCATCGAGTATAAATGACTTTTTTAAATTGCGTTCGTCATTCTGTCGAATAATCTAACGTTAACGTTAATCCGCTCAATTTTACTTTGAGCATTGTCTAGTCAGTATTATCCTCTGCGTTCGACAAAATGCCAAAAAAGTACCATATTTACTTTGGTAATTGTATCTTCCTCTAAAAATTTAAAATGTCATTTAGGCTACTTGAATTTGCTAATCAAATTATATAAGTGAAATAATGTCAGCTGTTGTTTTAGATCCTGTCAGGCTGACACGTGCTCATGTCGACTTGGCTAGCTAACTAACTTTGACTCGGTGTTCCCACAAAATACTCGATTATACCATTGAATTTATGTATTGGATGTAACGTTAAAGCATGTCTCTGTTGTGCCATATCTTTATCTTGCAAAATGACTCATTCATGGATTATTTGTAGCATGTTGTTTAGATTAACTCATGCAAATGTATTAAGAATTGCTTATAAATCAGTGGAGATTTTCTAATATGATTTAATGCCTGAGATTTCTGCAGTGCTTGACAATGTTTTAGATCATAGACATGTCAACTAGAAACCTCCATTGATTTCTGTGCTTTGTTTTTGTCAGTTGCATTGAAGTGCAACAGGAAGAAATGGATCCAAAACGACCACCCTTTCCTGGTCCCCCTGGGGCCACCCGCCTACCATGGCTGCAGCCGGCACAGGGTCGCGGTCAACTGCCAGACCAGCCCCAATTGGGCCGAGCCAGAGGTCTTGTCCTGCCTAAAGAGGAACCTCTCCCCGGACGAGGTAGAGCCCTAGGTGTACCTGGAGAATCGCCTGTGCGATTTGGCAGAGGAGTAACTCAATCTGTAAGTGAGCCTCTGGTGGGCATGGGTAGAGGAGTGCAGTTTCCAATGGAAGAGGGAGGTTTTGGGCGAGGCCGAGGTTTTTTGCTGCCCACTCCTGAGCCCACTGTTGGGATCGGTAGAGGGGCTGCTGTGGGACCAGTGCCTACCCGTGACATTGAAAGATCAGATGTGCAGGAAAAGATGCCTGAGCTGCAAGCAGAGGTGGCTCCAATGATTGCCAAGGTAAGTGGTGGGCATAGTTAGGGGGCTGCAAAATTGGGGAAATTCTTTGATTAAAAAATGCTATTATGAGTTAAAATGCAATTAAAACAATTTGAGGTTTGCTGTGCTTGTTTTTAGGATTGCACAGTTTTATGATTATATATCGCTAATAAAAATATACAAAATTAAAACAAAATAATGTAACATTTCACTCTAAAATAAAACATTGAATATGGCTTGTTTTTAGGGCCACACAATTAGGCGAGAAGTTTGTGATTTATATATCAATATGGCTATATAATTATTATTATTAATTAGAAAATAAAAATATAAAAATGACTAAATAAAAGCAAAATATTGTAAAATTTTAACTGTAAAATAAAAACATTGTCGTAGAAAAAATATTATAATAATACTTTCATTTGACATCAGTATTTATGGCTAACCTTTATGTTGACAGAAAACTGCAGGGAGAGGACAAGTTCGGTATTTTACACTTAAATCCCTGTTTTAACATAATTTCTGATGAAATAGCAACAATCCTTCCTAAAATGCTGTAAACTTTAGTTTACAAAGATGTGAAGTTCTCAGGGGTGTTCACTGATATGCTCTCACAAATTCGCTGCAAAGGGGCTTTTTTGTGTTATATATCTTCTAGATAAACACATTTGATTTGGTAATGGATTTATGCATTAAGTCTCAGGTTTGGATTTCTTTTAGGTTGATGCTCCTGGGACAGGGTCATCGCTGGTGTCCATGTTCAGGGGCCTGGGAATTGAGCCAGGAAAGACCTGGGGCAGAGGGGCAGCACCTATTGGTATGTAAAGAGAACAGAGAGAAAAGTTTTTGTTTTTTTGGTTCGGTTTGTGTCTTAATATTTTCAGAAGTGACTTCTAAATGAATACATTCATACATATATACTTTCTTGGAATACAAAATTAAATGTTTAGAAGAATGTAAAAGCTGTCCATGCTGTAAGATAAGAGTCCCTCTGCAGATCCGACAATGACAAAAAGCACCATAAAAGTAATCCATATTCTGATGCAGACATCTAACCTCCATCCTCCGTTATCCACCTAACACCGGTTCATTCATTTAATTGTATTTGTGCGTCGAAAGTGAATGTGATCAAAAACTCTGCAAAAACTTAAATGCAAGTGTTCATAAAAGACACATTTCAAATGGCTGTGGAGCTGAAGACAACTCCCATGATTCCACACTCCTCATTCACAGTGTCAAGCTACGCCTTTTTAATTGTTTTGAATATGTGAACTCTAGCTGTGAAAATTATACGGTGCCTTTAGTTTAGGTCACTTATTTTGGCCCAAAACCAAAAATAACTGTTTCGGCGGAAATGTTAGGTAGCTGAAATTTTGGTGAAGTGTTGAAATGTTGTCTTAAGCACCAAATCAGCATATTAGAATGATTTCTGAAGGATCATGTGACACTGAAGACTGGAGTAATGGCTGCTGAAAACATTTTTAAATGTATTCAATTAGAAAGCAGTTATTTTAAATTTAATTCATATTTCACAGTATTACTGTATTTTCTGTGGAGTTAAATCAAATAAATTCAGCCTTGGTGATCATAAGATACTTATTTGATGATAAGACACTTATTTTACTTCTCTGAGATGTTTGAGCATTCATTCAGGCTGAGATGCAGCATTTTTTTAAACAAGATACATGCTGGCACCATAAGAAGCAGGGCCTATACTGTACATTATAAATGCAATGCATCTTTCTGTATATTGCATTTAATCAAACTCATACCTGTTTCATTATTCATATCAGGGCTAGGTTGATTGGAGTGGGCATTAAATTGTGCTCAATCATTCTTGCATCCTTGGCAACATCAACAAAGTTAAATAGTCACCACTTAGACTTGTGAATTACTGCTCAAGACAGCAGGAAGGTCAAATAGCTAATAATGAAAACAAACCTAATCTACAATGTAAATACAAATGATGAAAGTAAGCTCATTCGTCTTGAATTTAAGAGCTCTTTTTCTTTGTAAGAATTTAACCAGTGCTTGAAATAGTCCTTGGCTTCTGTATCGGTGACCTTTCTACGTTTTCGCCTTGCGCACAACTCTTGGGGAGCCGCTGCTTTTTTCGGGCTGCACTTCACAGCAGACTGGCTGGCTTAAAAAAATATTTTTCTATGCAAACATGACATTTTAAGATGAGGCTTCCAACCTTTTCGAGCACTACCCTATGGCGCATCACAGTGTTTCTGATATTCATAATGCAACGGTTCTGTAAGTAAACAAGCTGTCTTAACCAAGATCTTTCAATCAGCAGATCAATCCCTAGTCATCCCACTTGATTTTTCTGGATGTCAGATATTAATATTTCAGTACCAAAAAAGAAGACAATTCAGAAACTAGGCTAATTAAACTGCAAGTGTAAGAGTGTAAGCAGAGTGTAATGGAGCCCTTTACAATGCTATTGCGGTAAAAGAAGAAACAGCACGAATTATGACAGAGTGCAAACCTGAACTAGCAAGGTTTGGGAAAGTTTACAAAACTTCAAAACAAAAATGCTGTCGCGTGCAATACGTGCAAGGCGGAACTTGCTTTTCACGGGATGTCGGAGCACTTAAAGAGGAAACATCCTGGCAAAGAGGAGCCGGTGAGAACTGAGTGTTCTCCAGCTGGAGCTAACTAAATAGAGGTAAATCTCTTTATTAGATAATGCAATACTACTAATACAAGTAATAATATTAATATAATTACATACATCAATAATAATATAATTACAGTAATGTTTTATTTTGCATAGAATAAAGCTTGATCGAGCTTAGGAGTCAGGGCTGTTTTTATTATTGTAACACTCTTGGGTATTATAGTCTCATCGCTTGCCTGTATTTTGTTCCATAATCATGAAGACTTACAAAAGGAGATGTTAGGAAGAATATCATGGCAGTTACTTTTTCATACCATTCTTTGTTGTGTACTGAAGTAAATGCCCCTTTTTCTGTTTCAGTTCTAAGAAAAGCAGTGGGCTTATTAAACATTGCTTAGAGAGCATTTGTGTGATTTGAGTTGGATCAAAATCTGAAAACTTAAAGAGAATGACCTGTTTTGTTTGCTCAAAGTTCATTAAAACAACTATTTCAAAAGCTGAACTGATTTTCTTTTTTTATATTATAGTAAGAACATGTGTAACTCAATGTTTTAACTAATTGAAAAGTCTGAATAATCGTTCCAAGCCTACTGATTAGTTGGCGAAATAATCGACGATTAAGCTCTAAAATCGTTAGATTAATCGATTATCAAAATAATCGTCTGTTGCAGCCCTAGACGATGACTATAATTAAATGTAAAATTCAATATTGTTTACGAATAAAAACAAGACTAAATTTGGTTTACAAAATAAATACTATGCAAAAATGTCTCATCATTTTCATATTTCATTTTCGTTATACAGTAAATTTCATTTTTATGACTGGATTGTGAGATTCCGTCCACCTTTTATGCATCACAAAAGTCTTGTTTTTTTTTTTTATGTATGATCTCCTACAGTTTAGTTAACGAAGAAGCAGGCTGTCTAAGGGTTGTGTGTGAGTATAATTATATTATTTGTCTGTATTGAATGTTTTCTCTGTCCTTATTCAGGCAGGGGTGTAGCGAGTGATTTTGGGGCAGATGTCGAGCCCAAACCGAGCATAATTGGGCCAGCTGGTCTGACTCCAGGAAGAGGGGACTCTCTTTTAGAAGAATCCATCAGGTGATGTTCTCCAGCACCACCCAGGATTACTCAGGATTGTTGTTTCTTTCTTGTTTTCTGAGTCCAATTTCTTTCTCCCTCAATTTTTATTTGTACATGGATAATAATACGTAATAGTAAATAATGTCCTATTTCATGTCATTTCAATCCTGCATGACATTTTCTTGGAAGGTGGAAAAATGGGGAAGATTGTAAGTGAATAAGAACTCAAATTCGGGTCTGTTCATCACACAAAGCTGTCTTATGGCTTCAGACAAGTTAGGCCATATGGATCACCTGTATGATAATTTAATGGGATTTATGTTTGTCTTTTTGGAGTTTATAATTTTGCTTCATTGAGGAAAGAAAGTCATATGGTTTGGAACGACATGAGGATGAATAAATACAAGATTTTTTTATTAAAATATGAATTTTGAAATGTTTTAAAATGCTGGTCACTTTGTGCACTTACAGTTTCCTGGGCAGAGGATTCGTTGGTGTTGGCAGAGCAGCGTTGCCTCCTATGGGTGTAGGTCGTGGACCGATTGGCCCATCAGGCCCTATGTCTCCCATTGCTGCCCCTTCCTCTTTGGCACCTGCTGCCTCCATCTCTGAAGAAGCTCTGATTGTTCCCGGGACACCACCTAAAGTTGAAGTGAAAATTGAGACAGTGAAGTATGAATTCTTTCAGTCACCTCTGATTGTAATTTCGGATCATTTCAAGCAAGTAAATGCATTGTTTGTAATTTGCAGTATATACAATGTTCAAAGGTTGGTGTAAGATACTATTTTTTAAAAGAAATACTTTTATTTAGAGATGCACCGATTGACCGGCGTGTGACCAGAACCGGCAGATTTTCACTTGATCGGCCATGACCGGCGACCGGCCGGTCAGTCTGACATAATGCCGAATCCGATTTTATGCCAGTCAAATACACACAGGCGCCGCATGATTAACATCGCGCAACATCAGTATCACACGTGCACATGGAACACACATGTAGGGAACCTCTTGAGTTACAGCCGTTTCACCCCTTAATTACACCTCAAGCATGAGCGGCGCATATGTTTTTCTGCTTGCATGTTAATCAACGAGTGCATTCACACCGGGAGCAGTGCTTGAGCGTCAAGCAGGAAGTGAGCAGCAGTGAAGCGGTTTCTGCGCCGTGTCTATTTTTGCTGCGCTGCTCACACTCAATTAAAGTGAAAGCACAGTTTTGATGAAAAAAAAAAAAATTTAAAAGTGGATTTAAAGGATTTAAAAGTGCCCAAAATGCAGAATTTGCATGTTGTGTTTTAACAAGAACTGGAGTAGGCTATGTCAATAAAGAAAATGTACCCATTTAAATTTGTTTTTATTATTGAGTTTGAGAAAGTATATGGTGTTTTTTTTTTCTTTAATATATAGAAAATAAATATTTGTGTTATTGAAAATAAAAAAGTGGTTTGAAAAATAAAATCGGAATTGGCTGAAATCGGTATTGGTAGGTCAAACTTAATGAAAATCGGAATCGGCCTAGAAAATTGTAATCGGTGCATCTCTACTTTTATTCAGCAAGGATGCATTAAATTGATCAAAAGGGAGAGTTGTAATGATACAAAATATTTATATTTGAAATAAATACAAATGTTCATTTGTACAATCTTGGGCTGCACGATACTGGGAAAATATATGATATGCAATGTTTTGGAGTATTGCGATAATGATACTATAGCAATAGCTCCTACTGGGGAGGCGGGTATAAAGATTGTAAGGCCACATTTGATTGGTCGAATTTGGATAAACAACATATGCATGCACGCAACACACAAATGCTTGGCACATAAAATGTAATTTATCGCACCTCTCTGCGATATGGATCGCATATACTCTTATCGCGATAGCGATAATTGTTCGATATATCGTGCAGCCCTAGTACAATCTATTCATCAAACATTCCACAAAAAATAATAACTGTTATTAAGACTGATAATAAAAACACAGTATGTTAGTTTTACATTATATATATTCAAGCTGAATTTTGATAAGTGCCTAATTCGCAAATTAATCACTTGATTGGTGCAGTTCTTTACAACAAATCAATCCAACCAGTTGGTACAAGCTCATGTGTCTCTCCTACACTGTGTTCTTCAGGGATCCTCTGCCGAAAATAGGAACCAAAGGCAATCCTGTGTCCATCGGCTCAAACTACATTCCCATCTGCTGCAAAAACGATGCTGTGTTTCAGTACCATGTTACATTTACGTGAGTCTTAAAGACACCCTGTGGTTATAATCAAGTTTTTAATGTTGATTATATGCCTATGTGGTGTTTTAAAATGCTTTCATACAAACCATGAGCAAATTCTTCAGTTTACACCATATTTTCTAGTTTACAGAGTATTTTCTAGTTTAAATGCAGTGTACCAAAGACGGTCTCAAAAATGCGCTTTGAAGCTTCTACTGTTTCCTACCATGACAAACATGTTACCAATTTCGGTAACTTGTGGGGCGGGGCGGAGCTTTTCATTAGGAGGCTAATGTCCGATTTTGTAAAAATGCATTACAATTCTACAACCTTGTAGTCGAATTCTCTCTCCATCTACTTCTAAATGTTTCCAATTTAAAGATATATGGCTGAATGAAATCAATATTCCCACTTGCCTTTGTTCAGCGTTTACTACCGTTAACAGTGTATCAGGTAGTCCGAGCTGGTGTGACGAGGGTTGGGTGCCGTTCACGTTTTCACATCGCGCAGAGCGGCTCTGGAAATGCATTTTTATTCTCATATAGTGGGACTGCAGAGGCTGAAAAACACCGCAAGCATCCCACATGCTTCAGTGTGTGTGTGTGTGGTAAATGAAACCTCACGTCTGCGCCACTCATTTACACAGTTCAGAACCTAACTTTGATTTAGTGGAGGCATATTAATGGCTCTGCATGTACTATATAAAAAACATTTTAATGTATTATTTTGATGATCAGAAATTTGTTTTAAAAGATAGAATTATTGACAGCAGGGGTCTTTAAAAAATGTTTCAAAACATTGATAGCAAAAGGTTTGTTAGTGCCCACAGGTTCTGATATATAGTTACAGAAAAATAATGTGCACACTGTTCTCAGTGCTGTTCTTGAAATGATTTTACGCAAAGATCTGAATTGTACTTTTGACAAATGTTTAAAATGATGTGCACTCACTTTAGATAAAGACTTCAGCCTTGCCTAATGTTGTCATCTGACATATTTAGTGATTCAGATGGTGGTCCCTCCATATGGTGGCTAGCATATTGAAGTCCCATGACCAGAGGACAAAAGCTTTTTTTTTTTTTTGTACCAGATTTTTTTAAACAAGCTAACATCACTGTCACAGTTGGACACTTATAATTGACCCCATTGGAAACATAAACAAAAACTACAGAAGTAACTTCGATCAGTTTTCAGAGCTAATGCTTTCTAATATTGACTGTTCTAGATCAGAAATGGCCAGCGAACAATGAAGATGCCTTAGTGCACCTTTAAACATGGGTTTTTTGCTCTAACAAGTTGTTTGCCCCTGCATGTCAGAATAAAGTAGACATTTTAGTTCATGGCCTATATTGTGACCATTATTCATTGAATAATTATGATTAGCAGCATTTCCTTTAGAACACATGATTAATGAAGTGAATGATCGGCTATTGAATTTCAGCCCGAACGTTGAGTCCATCGGTATGCGCTTCGGTATGATGAAGGAACATCGGCCTACCACGGGAGAGGTGGTGGCTTTTGACGGATCTATCCTCTATCTGCCTAAACGTCTTGAAGAGGTTTGTATGCTTTGTATGTTGTTATTTTCCACTTTAAACATTCCTCATTTCCCAAGTTTACTTTGGCTTTGCTGTGTGACAGGTTGTTCATCTTAAAGCTGAGAGAAAAACCGACAACCAGGAGATCGACATCAAGATCCAGTTGACTAAGATTCTGCCTCCCAGCTCTGACCTGTGTATCCCATTCTACAACGTGGTTCTAAGGAGGTGTGTATTCTCTTCAACTGTATAGTTTCAGGATTTTCACTACGGGGTAAACCTGTTAGCCAGCACCCCCACTTTTGAAAAATCCTCAGAAATGGCATACCCAAACTAAAACAGAAAGAGTTCATTAACCCTTTTGCACTAAAAGCACAAGTATGGTCTCATTTGAAAGCTGACACTTGGCAGTTTATTGTAAATTTAGAATTAATTATTGTCATTTTTTTTATAAAAAGCTTCAAAGTTTTTTAAAGTTAAAATAAATGTATTTTTTATGAAATATCTTCATAAATATAATATTGAAGTAGGAATTGTATCAATCTAGAAATGCACTGCAGCTAAAGCCACATGTCTGACCATATAATATTTAAAATCTGAAGATAAGTCTAAAACTCTGAATGTAATTAAATGTTTTTAAAAATCATGAAATGTGACTTTATTTTGATTAGACTCTAAAATGCAAACTTTTTGTGGTGCAAACGAGCCCCATTCAGTCTCAGTCTTCCCTGCACACATTCACACATCTCCGGCCTGGTTATGGCTCTAAATATGTTTTTCTTTTGTCTTCATTATAATTACTAACGACTGGCTATTCACGCTTTTTCAATCCCTAATTTTTGTTTCAAAGTTGTCACTTCACATTTGAAACTATCAAATGCCCTTCTTAAAAAAGAAACATTTCATTAAGCATTCCTATTTGAAAATTTTCATAAAAATAACAGCTCGGTGGCAGGTGCATCTACATAACAAAGCATGCAGAAGTCTGTAATTTTTATCATAGCAACTCTTCAACTGTCTCCGCTGTCATTTCTGATCAATTTAATGCATCCTTGCTGAAAAAAATCTTGCTGACCCCTAATTTTTTTGAATTTCGTTTAATTTATCCAAATAGTCTTCATTGTTTTTCAAAAATTGTATCGCATGAACTTCGCAAAGAGGGCAAAATCCACATACAACGAAAAAGTACTGCAGTGTGTGCTATGTAACAAAAGATGGAAATTATATTGAAAATCAAATTCATACTGAAATAATCATATGTGTGCACCATTAAAAACTACACGGTAATTGAATGACAAAATTAGCATTAAAAAGTCAAACATAGCCCGGCCTCTGAGAGAATGTAAGATCTCTCGGCGTTTTCACTAGGCATAATTCTTCCATCTCCGTTACAGAGAGAACTCTTCTCTTGTAAGACAAAACCCTTAGCAGTCATATCACTCAGTGGGTTCCCTCGTGTGTTGTCCTGGAGTCTCTGCACTGGGCCTGTCTAAAGTCAACCATGTTTGAAATCTACAATTAGCTGCGGTCTCGGCGGGGACTGAACACCCTTTGCTCTTGATAGCCAGGAGTGAAAACATGCTCCTGAGAGACCACTCGCCTGTGCCTGCCTCACTCCATTTCCCTCCACTGCATCTTTTAAAGTTTAGAGATGGGGTCATCAAACAATTTTGGAAAATCAAATAAGTATAATCGCGTTACGGCTCGCATGACGTAGCAGCCCGATGAGAAATGAAGACTATGGGTTCCGTTGTGTGTTAAACCAAAATTATAGGTTCAATACAAGTTAAACTCATCCTACAGCACAACATTTTATTTTGTCTTTGAAAGGCCAAAAGGTTACAGTGAGGTATTTACAATAGACAATATAGTGTTTAATGGCATAGAAAATTATTTGGGCCAATGTTTGGAGTGTTTAATGGCTAGGGGTGGGAATCTCTGAATCTCACAATTGAATTGATTACGATTCAGAGGGCTGTGATGCTAAATCTATTATCTATCTTTTTTTGTGTGTGACTATTTGGTACTTTTAAAGTCCCCGTGAACCGGAAGTTGCAAACGATTTTTCTCCCGTGCTGTGACGTATTTCCAAGTGAAACGGAATATTGAACAGAGGGCAGGGTTTTACTCTAGCGCTCCTCCTCTCCATCTCTCGCTCATAGCAAACTAACGGTTTGAGGGGAGTGGTTAAGCGTTTCCCCACCCAAACTGTGAAACCTACGTCATCAACCGTTCCAGACCGGAAGTAGCTTTTCAGATTTTGATTAAAGATTACCAAGGTAAAACATTTTTTTAATATATATTTACTTGCACGGATTAATTGTTCACCACAAGACTAGTAATATGCGCTAACAAAGTAAATAGGTTCAATTTTGATTTCACGGGGACTTTAAGGGAAACTATTTACAATGACCCAAAAAGAATTTACTTCCAATATCTTTTATTAATAAAATAAATGGAAGTGATTTGGTAAGTCAACTGTAAGGTTACATTTGCCAGCATATGTCCCAACATTGCAAAGAACCAACAGAAAAAGAAAAGTGTGCCTGTACTAGCAGCATACTTGTAGTAAATTAATACAAACTTCAGCATATTCTGAATCTTTTACATAAAATAAGAGACTTATAACCAACATCCTCCTGTTATGTGCAACTGAGCAAAATAAGTGATACACAGGTGATACTTGTGATTTTATAATTGATTGTAATATTTTATAGTTGTTCAAATTGTTATTTGTTAGTTTTCACGTTAGGTTGTCATAACAACAAAGTTGTAATATTGTATGCAACTATAAAATATATATAATAATTAAATCATACAATGACAATTTGAATCCCCCCTTCATGTAATTGAGATCATCAATCAAGTTTTATCGCAAAAAAATCTCAAAGGCTGCCTACCAATAACCATTTGATAATTTATGGCCATTATTAAAGTAAGTATTCAGTAATGTGTTGAGAAACGCTGCCAGTGTGAAAACACAACGTGAGCCTGCTGTCGTAGTTAAGCTGTTCGCTTCGCACCACACGAGCAGGCGTTTTGAACCAGGCTGTATTGTTGAGCCCTGTGGATTATTGCTCCACTTTTTCAGTGCATATAAGACAAGTCTGAGCTACAATGCCTTGTTGACAGCCAGCTCTGACATCTCTCACTTTCCTCTCATTCTTTCTCTCCCGCTCCAGAGTGATGAAAATACTGGGGCTGAAATTAGTGGGCAGGAACCATTACGACCCCAACGCTGTTGTGGTTCTCGGCAAACACAGGTATTTTGCACCATCCTGATTGTCCTCGATTACATTCCAACTTAAATTGCTGTGCTCCACATTGTTTGGTTTCACCCTGAATAAATCTAGACTCAAGCTTCGGTATTTTTCCACCTGCCTTCGTATCAGCACCACTTACAATAATGGCTTGCATTCTGATTCTCTGTTCAGGGTCCTGGTGAGCGTTTGTTCCTAAATGTGTTTGTGAATGTGTGTCTTTCAGGCTTCAAGTGTGGCCTGGATACTCCACCAGTATCAAGCACACTGATGGTGGCCTCTACCTCATTGTGGATGTCTCACATAAGGTGCTGCGAAACGACTCCGTGCTGGATATCATGTGAGTTTGATCAGTGTAATCACTCATTCAGACATGTCCACATGTGTAAAGCCATTACCGTTTTGTCAGGTCCATACTTTGTTCTACCAAAATACCTAATATTCTACGGTTTATGAGTAAAACATTGTTCTAACTGCAGTTTAAATGCATTAATGTCCCCACTGAGCTGCATTTGAAAATGTTTAAATGCCACTTCACATGACGTTTTTGTGTTTTCTCTGCATTGCAAAGATGAGTTTTGTTGATACTGATTTCATTGATTGGTTGCAGCCCTATTGTGTCTTTGAATTTGAAATTTTTATTTGACACAAAAGATGATGCATACCTTTAAGTTTCAAAAATGTTTTTTTAAGGGTAAAAATTCCCATAAAAGGTTCAAATCAATTTAAACTTATTAAAAAAAAGATAATTTCTGTCTCTACTGTGAACTGACCACCATACAGATTTTGAAGAATAATATCATAAACTTCAGGAGTCAGCTGTCCACGGCAGTCCTAAACCTGCCAAGATACCAACACAATAAATGCACTAGGCAAAATATAAATATCTGATCTAAATATCGTTATCGATAAAATCCTAGAACATTTCGAGATATAATATTTTTTTGTCAATATCGCACACCCATACATGTATAGTTTTTCTAACAGTGCTTTTAGAATATTATTTATTGGGTGTTTTACTTTTAACTACTCTGTTTATTCCAGTGGATAGCATTTGATACCGAAATGCAATAAAAACATTTTAAATACAATTTTATAAAAAAACAAAAACAATTTCATTCAAAATAATGGCCTGCGTATGAACTTCCACATGAGTGTGGATGCTTTTGTAACATTCATTTTCAATGAGACTTGGACATTTTAGGCAATATGAATGTCAGAGACAATTGGTCAAATTTATTCAGAGTTCTTATCAGGGATTTAATCGCTGTCAGAGAGAATGAGACCTTGGAAAGAAAAGCAGAAAAGCAGCTCACTAGGTTTTGATTACATCTCGAAAATTCAAATGCATGCTAAACTTTAGAATCATAACGATAATCAGTCACTATAATCAGTTTGCAAAAATCAGTGGAATGATGTAAATTGCTTAACCCTGCTGTCTCCGAATACCTGTTTGTTTGTCTGTCGCAGGAACCTGATTTATCAAGGAAGTCGTGAGAGTTTTCAGGATGAATGCACAAAGGAGTTTGTTGGTTCAATTGTGATCACTCGCTATAACAACCGCACTTACCGTATCGATGACATTGAGTGGGCAAAGTCTCCCAAAGACACCTTCACCTTGGCTGATGGATCTGTGACCACATTTGTCGATTATTACAGGTTCATGTGCAATGTTGGGAACCCACTTCTCTGATTTAAGTCCAGAATGCATGTAAAAGACACGACAGCTGGACAGTAAATTGTATAACTAGATTATATGACACAAATGACATTGTGAATGTCCTTGCATTCATAAATTCTAGCCCATTATGACAGATATATGTTGTTTTAAAGCGATAAATTACAGTTTTATAGTTTGTTGTCGGGATTTTCTAATTAGCTTTTTATATGCACAGTAAGAACTATGGCATTACCATAAAGGAACTGGACCAACCACTGCTCATCCATCGTCCAAAAGAGAGGTCCAAACCAGGAGGAAAGGTGATGAATGCATATCAGGATTGCTGGACTAGAAGTAGATGCTGTTTTGTTTTGTTTTATTTTTTTTAGAAATGACTGACAGCTGCATGTTAGTCGTTGGTTGTCTGAATGACATGTTTCGCAGGCCTGATTGAATTCACACTCCATGCTGTCATCTAGTGGTGTCATTGGGTGCTGTAGTGTACATTTAATAGTAATTTATTTGGCCTTGTAACTAGTAGGCAGGGTCTGCATTTTTATAGCTTTTTCATATCAGTCATATACACTACTATTCAAATGTTTGGGGTCATTAAAGAAAGAAATACTTTTATTCAGCAATGATGCATTTAATTCAAATGAGATGGTAAAGACATGTATAATGTTACAAAATAAATGTTATAATAAGAAATGTTTATTGAGAAACAAACCAGCATTTTAGAATGATTTCTAAAGGATCATGTAACTGAAGTAATGACTGCTAAAAAAATTAGCTTTGCCATCACAGAAATAAATAATATTTGAAATGATATTAAAATAGAAATGTTATTTTAAAATGTATTACATGTTTTATATAACTATATCACTATTTTTACTAGGGGTGTAGCGGTTCACAAAATTTACGGTTCGGTTCGATACTATACACTTGTGTCACGGTTCGGTATGTTTTCGATACAGCAAAACGAAAGAAATGCCAGAGAAATTTACTTGATTTAATTTTTTTAATTATATTTTTATTAAAATTAACATCATAAAGTATGATATTGTTTTACTTTAAGCAATGATGGAGCTATACTTGACTTTTCTTTGGAGCATATAAAACAAAACAGCTCCTTGGACAAAATGAAATGTAATATTGTAGTAGTTTATAAACAAAGGTCTATTTTAGTTCAGATTAACATTTCAGATTAACGTTCTGCTTACATTAGATTTGCCATTTGATGTTGACCAATGTTGTGGCAATGTCACACCAGCGTCTCTTACATTATGAACGTGCTTTCCACGCGCCTATATTTGAAATAACGAAATTTTGGTCGGCAGGAAAAATGGTCCAGTGAACCGTTCAGTTTAAAAATGTATACCAAAAACCGAACCGAAAGCCTCGTATCAAACGGTTCAATACCAATACGTGCATTTTACTGTATTTTTCATCAAATAAATGCATCATTGGTGAGCATAAGATGCTTGTTTTCTACTAAAAGCATAAAAAAGTATGAATTTATGAATAGTGTAGTTTTTCCATCACATACTAACCAGTCTCATGGTCAAGTGGCTCCTCATAAAAACTTTTGATCTACTCAATAATAGGTAATAACGGGTGAAATCCTGCTGCTGCCTGAACTCTCCTTCATGACTGGCATCCCTGAAAAAATGAGGAAAGATTTCAGAGCCATGAAGGTACGAATCCATCACCAGTCAAACAATCTTGGCACATTAACAAGTGTCAGATTGAGTTAGTTGGGTGAACTCTTTATTTTGGAAACTGTTCAGATGGGGTCACTCTGACCTATCCCTCTTGGTCCCTGTGTTTCAGGATCTGACCATGCACATTAATGTGGGAGCCGAGCAACACACCCAGAGTCTCAAACAACTGCTGCACAACATCAACAGCAATAACGAAGCTCTCTCAGAGCTGGGCCGCTGGGGCCTCAGCATCAGCCAGGAGATTCTAGTGGTGAGAAAGGAAACGGACACCTCCGTAATGCACTTGACAGTGGAATTTAGTCTACGGCCCTTTTTTATTTTAGATGTATAGTAAAAGAGAACTTTGTTTCAACTAGACAAAATAAAGCTTTCATTTTATCCAATGCAAGTAGTTTTCAGAATCACTTATATTGAAACATGCTGGTCATATATGTGTACATCTGTGTTGTTCACCCTTTTAATTAACTGTATTGATTGGCTTACTGTATTTTTCGTTCATCATGATCCATTGGTGTTCTTTTAGTTAACTTGAATTACTTAAATGTTTTGTTTCTGCACAGACTCAAGGAAGAATTCTGCCCAACGAGACCATCTGCTTGCATGCGGCCTCTTTCGCCACATCTCCGTCAGTAGACTGGTCCAGAGAGGTGGTTCGAGACGCATCCATCAGCACTGTGAGTCAGAAAAATCAGAGCTCGGACACAGCGCAGGGTGTTTGAACGAAAAAAAAATAACTGTAGTCATTGTTTTGCGGCGGAGTGGTCAGAAAATGCCCAATTGATGCTTATGGTCTCATACCGTAGAAAGAAAGCTGCCTCATTTGGCTTGATTGGGCCTGGGTAGTCTGACTTCTGAACAAAGTGACTAAACTTATATAAATTAAGATAAATTGACTAATAAATTGGTTTGTTTTAGTGAAAGTAAAAACGTATAGCTGGACTAGTTTAGTGTGATTTCACTAAATGACTCTTATTTATTTTAGTAAATCCAAAAAAAAATACAGCTGGACCAGTGTAGACTGATTTGAATTAATGACTCTTATTATCCATTTTTTGTGAATCTACTTAATCTGACTAAACTGTAAAAGAGAAGAGAATTAGGCTGTGTAAATTATCTTTTGTTGTTTTGAATGTGACAAAATTGAATTTGAAAGCCCTAATCTTTCACATTGCACCCAAGTTGTAGTTCATCCTGTCCCATGATTCCTCTCTGTCAGGTCCCTCTGAACTGCTGGGCTGTTTTCTTTCCTCGGCGGGCAACCGATCAGGCAGAGGAGCTGGTAAACACTTTTACAAGGGTAGCTGGACCAATGGGCATCAGAGTTGAGCGGCCCATCCGCGTAGAGTTACGGGATGACCGAACTGAGACATTCGTCAAGAGCATTCACTCTCAACTCACCAGTGAGGTACACAGATAGACTTGTGAAACTGCAATCAAAAAAGTTGATTATTCTCTCAAAGAACATCTCCAAGGACCATGGTTCTTTTGGCTTAGTAAATGGAAGTAATATTTCAATACCATAGTAATTGAAAATGGTTCTCAATTTGGCTCAGATCAGTTCTCCTTTGGTTTTCAGCCCCGTGTGCAGCTGGTCGTGTGCATCATGACCGGAAATAGAGATGACCTATACAGCGCTATCAAAAAGCTCTGCTGCATCCAGAGTCCAGTGCCATCACAGGTTTGAGTGAAACACAATGTCTTTGCATTTTATAGTTCAATTTCTGAATTTAAGCAAAGTTTGAGGTCGGTAAATTTTCTTCTTCCATGTTTTTAATCAGATTCATATGCTCAGCAATTTGATAACCTGGCCCAATGTCAAATACATTGAAATTTCAGTTTCAAATAACAGTTTTCTATTATAATATAATTTAAAAGTAATTTTTTTTCCTGTGATGGCAAAGCTGAATTTTCAACAACCATTACTTCACTCTTCAGTGTCGCATGATCCTTCAGAATTCAATGTTAAAAACAGTTGTGCTGCTTAATATTTTGTGAAAATCATAATTTGTCTTTCCAGGATTTTAATAAAGAAACCGAACAAAGCTCTGTGCGTGTGCATATTGACGCTAAAGGGTGCCATGTGTGTCACTATATGATGCCCTAGGATGAGAATGCGTTGTATATTTTCATGTGAAGCAGAATATACAACATGAAGAAATCTATACAATACAGTCATACATTCCATATCATGTCTGAATCTCAGTGGCTCTTATTTTATAGGCCATTAACGTGCGGACCATCTCCCAGCCACAAAAACTCCGCAGCATCGCTCAAAAGATCCTTCTGCAGATTAACTGCAAACTGGGAGGAGAGCTGTGGACAGTGAATGTTCCTCTGGTGAGTGTGTGTGAATCAGACCTTTTGCCCACGGGTGGCCCTGCAGTTACCGTACTGTGTGTCGCTCAGTATTTCATTTAAAAAGAAACCGCTCAAGTAAATATTGAGCATTGGGAATGAACTTTAAAATGGTCACTTCACAGTGAGAAGCAATATACGATAGTTAGGTGTGATCCATTGTCTAGTGTTTATTTTCGTTAACGCATTAGTTTCATGGGTTCATATCTTGACTATACTCATGAGGAAAAACTGTTCCTCCATATTTTAAGAGACATTACCTCAAAAACCAGCAGCCGCAAACTCATTAATAGTCTTGAGAAGGCAAGAAAAACATTAAAATAACATTAGTATTATTTTCATTGTAAATGAATTTTCCCACTTTTGTTCACAATTTTTTAATAACCTATAATAGATGAAATAGGAAGTAATGCATGATAAAGAAAAAAGGCATGAATTTTAAGAGCCCTAAGTGTCACACATTATTCCTTCTAAATGGTACTGATGCTGTATTGTTGCAGAAAATAAATATTAGCAAATGGGATTAACTAAAAGAAGAACTTCTAACTACTAATTTTCATTGGAACAGAAATACCTGATGGTCATTGGGGTGGATGTTCACCATGACGCAAGCAAGAAGAGCCGATCTGTCATGGGCTTTGTGGCAAGTCTCAACAGGTAACTTTATGAAATATAGTGCAGTTGGACTCATTTAATATCCCAAATCACAAAGTACATAAACACTATCATTCAAAAGTTTGGGGTTGTTTTTGGAAGAAGTCTTTTACGCTTAACATTAATTTTATCAAAAATAAAGCAAAAACAGTAATATTGTGAAATTTTACAATTTAAAATAACTGTCACATGACCCTTCAGAAATCATTCTTATATTCAGATGACATATATATAAAAACTAGGGATGTGCATCTTCTAGTTCAGGCCGATGCGATACGCATCCCGATGCGTAGCCAACGATATGATACATTAAAGATACATATAAGCAGCTACCGATGCGATGCAATATGACTCACTACTCTTACGATGTGGTACGATGCGATTCAATGTAATATATGATGCAATGGATAAAAATATGATGCTATGCAATTCAGTATGGTATAGATAGTAGACTTTTATTTCTTTTATTCAGTCATACAGCAAATCATAAAGTGCCATCTGACTTTTATTGCTTGGTTCTTTTATATTTAATCACAAAACCATTTTTAATAAAAGCAGGTGCTGTTTTAACATAAACAAACAAATTTTAAAAAAAAAAGTTTCACAAAAGGGTCTTTCATAACTGTATTCAGATGTAAAAATATATATCTATGAAAAACTATTATTGGCAATCACAGACTTCTGTAAACCAGATCTTAATGAACTTAATGTCCTGACTCTCAGGACACGCCTCACTCTTAGCAGAAATTAAAATGTGCTGCTTACAAGCAGCACATGTGAGATCTTTGAATCAGACCTAACCCTGTGTTTGTCCTGGTTTAGCATGCTGACCAAATGGTACTCCAGGGTCACCTTCCAAATGCCTCACGAGGAGATAATCAACGGCTTCCGAGTGTGTCTGTTGGCTGCCCTGCAGAAATACTACGAGGTAAAAAACGTACATAAATATTAATCAGATAAAATATAGGCTCTACAACAAATGTCAAATGACAGCTCTTGGCCAAAGGCAAAAATATTTTTTTTTCTATTTCAATACTCTACAGCTTAGGTATTTTTATGCTTGACCATCTTACCATTTTATATATAAATAGGTGAACCACGCCTTCCCAGAGAAGATCGTCATCTATCGCGACGGCGTGTCAGACGGACAGCTGAAGACCGTGGAGCTTTATGAGATCCCTCAGATTTTGAAATGCTTCGAGACCATCCCGAACTACGAACCGAAGCTGGCTTTCATCGTGGTGCAGAAAAGAATCAGCACCACCCTGTACTCCTATGGATCAAACCACTTCGGGACCCCCTCGCCAGGAACCGTGCTGGACCACACCGTCACTAACAGAGAATGGTTGGAGAGCTGAAGCTTGTGCTTTGCGTGCAGTTTAGGGTTCTGTAAACCGCTTTAGCAGTCAAAAAAAAAAAACGGTGATACCGGTTCCTGAACGATACTTTTTTTCGATATCAATATTATGAAAATAAAAAAATTAAATGCATTTTAACATAAAATAAAAACACAAATTAAACACACAAAAAAAAAAAAAGGTGGCTATATTTTTTTGCAGTTTTTTTACAAACATATTTTCAGTCTGTAAAAAAGCACCAATGCTGAAGTTTTATGTTTCCTAGTCATTTAACAACATGTAAGCTATACTTTAAATGAGCTTGCGCATGCTTTTTCTGCAAAGCTGCTTTGAAACGATATGTTTTGTGAAAAAAGCTACAAATAAATGTGAATTGAATTAAATAAGCTACTGGGAGGGCAGGAAATGCCTTGAAAAGCTTGCCACAAAGCACTGGCAAAAGTAGCATAATAATTATGAATGTTGGGAAAAAATAGCAAGGAGACATTTTTAATTGTTTATTAATAAACTAGTGTTTTCTGAGTAGTTGTCTGCAAAGATGAAGATGCTGACTTATCATTTCTGCAGTATAGTGAACACGTGTGCCTATAGAGAGAAATTTACCTTTTATTTGGTTTACATAATCCAACTCTGTTTCAAACTGGTTAGTTTAAAAGAAATAGACCTAAAGACTCGTCGAAAACTAGACTTTGTTGGCTGCAAAGATGAAGTTGACGACGCTGACTCGTCATTCCTGCAGTATAGTGAATGTGCGTGCGCCTATAGAGAGAAATTCACCTTTTATTTGGATTACAATGCATTACAATTTGTTTAGAATTGGTTTAAAAGTAAAACTATTTTAAGCTTCTATAGGCCTTTTTCACATGTCTGTGAGGCAGGTATTCTATACGCTGAGTTTCGGTTAATTTGTGACACGCTCCAGTTCTTTTTGCAGTCGAACTTTCTGCTATCAAGTTTATTATGTGTTCTGTTGTAGTGCTTCATCAGATTTTTATCTTGGCAGCAATGTTCTTGTCACAAATATTGGATTGCACGCTGCTGGCATCGAGTCTTGGTGAAATGTAGCTCCACTTTTGATCTTTTCCACATATTTTCCATCTATGTGGGTGGGTCTTTTTGGGCAACCGCATAAACTAGTGTTTTCCCTCCACAGCAAATCATGATGTTTACGAGATTAGGTAAAAATTTTGTACCAAGACAGTGTTTCACTACTCGAAAGTATCTATATTATACTCGAGGCAATTTGTTTGGTGCCTAAAAAGCATCGAACTCGATACCCAGCCCTAGCAGTGCCCTAGAATCTGCAACGTGATGTGCACAGCACAGGTCTAGTCTAGTGCATTACCAGGAGGAAATAAAATGTTGTATATGTAGTGACATGTTTCTCTTCTCTCTAGGGTGGACTTCTACCTAATGGCACATTCGATTCGACAGGGTTGTGGTCTGCCCACTCATTACATAGCAGTGTACAACACTGCAAACCTCACCCCTGACCACTTACAGAGGTAAGAAAGTAGTCCTAGTTGACTGGTGTTTTTTAACCGAAGCTGTTCAAACGAGCGTATATTAAACAAAAAATCAAATGAAAAAAGTTATTTAACGTTCACAGGTTGACCTTCAAGATGTGTCACCTGTACTGGAACTGGCCCGGAACGATACGCGTTCCTGCACCTTGCAAGTATGCCCACAAACTGGCCTTCCTGTCTGGCCAGTACCTCCATTCAGAGCCTGCTATCCAGCTCTCAGAGAAACTGTTCTTTCTGTGAATGAGACCCGGTCAATGTCTCAGCTGGACCCCAGAGGTGTGGTCTTCATCTTCGAATCTTTGTCATTTGTTCTTGGTTTTGTTTTATTAATGTTCTTAAGTGTTGTTCAAAATGTTATTTGCATGTAATCTGAAACATCCTACAAGTGTTTGTTTTTTTCTCTTTGTAACACTTAGTTGATCGCTTTTGTGGCGCATTACTGAATAAAGTGCATGTCACACTTAGTTTTTTTGCCTCAGTGTCTTTCTCATCAGTGATTGTTTGAAAAAATGCCACATCAACATCTCAAGACTTTCATTACTCCATTTTACAAGTAACAAACTTAATGCGTTGAGGGGTAATGTATTGGAGACTGAAGTTGAAAATAATAAATGAACAAAAAGAACCAGCAATATGTCCCTGTAAATTTGTGAAGTCTAGACATTCAGTGACTGCATTAGGGTTCAGTGGAAAATTGAGGAGGGAGGTATATTTGTGTCCACTAGATGTCAGCATTTTCAAGATCACTAAACAAGACTTTTTAAAATAGCTTAAAAAAAAGAAAATCAGTCATGAAATAAAAGCATTGTAATGCAAACGTTAAGCAGACAGAATGTGTCCTAATAACATAACTATATGTAGACTTCTCACTTGAATGAATCCTCAGCAGAAATTTCACCCAGATCCCCAGTGTCATAGGTTGTCAGTCACACTCACTGCGACCGTAGCATGATGCACAAAGTGTGTGAAGTGTCAGGTGCCCAATGTATCCCAAATGGAGTTCCAGAATCTCCATTGGTTGCTCAAAGCCATTTCCTGTCACTTGCAGGCACCATCTAGCACCATCTGAACAAGACTCCTAAAACACAGCTGGAGCTCTACCCAGTCAAAGACATGGGCTATTGACATCACAGATGAAAAGCAACAACCATCTACGAGCAAGATAATAGTTGGATGTCACTCATGATGTTAGTGAATTAAACATGTAAATGCGATGGGGTTTGAATATTTTAACGTGAATTAATAGCAGTGTCTCAATTCCTGAGCTTCCTGTACTTAATTCGAAGACCTTGCATCTCAGCCTTTGTTTTTGCTATATGGATCTATAATCATTCTAAGATATAAAATTCACAGCGACTCAAAATAATAATCCGTTGCATTTCTGCATTTAGGAATTTGAGCACAATGAAAATAAAAGACAATTCCCCTCGATTGGTAAATTATCAAAAACGTTTGACATCATGAAAAGAAAACGCGAGATTGCCACGTGCACCATCTGCGATCAGTCGTATCTTCTCTTCTATGCATTACAAAAATCGTCTTCGAACTAACTTTTAACTACATCTAACTAACTAAATGAAAATGCACACGTACGACCTCGATTCAGCGTATTAAAATATAACTAAAAATATCTTGACCTTTGTTTAGATGGCACTGGAGTAAAGCGGATTCTCTCTACTACAAAAGAAGGAAATAGGCAAATGCTAGGCTTGAATATTAAATTAGCTTGTTCCGAAGTACTCCAATGGGAAATGCCTATCTAATGAATATTAATTGTTTTACAATATCGCATTCCTGATTGGCCTGGTCTGCTGAATATTAAGTAGAATTTGCGGGGCGGCGCTCACTAATGACGCAATGTCCCCCCGCCCCGTGTGTTGGTTCCATGCTGCTGTCTTGTGAATGGGTCAAGAAGACGGAGGAAAATAGACAACCGGCCTCTAGCTTTTAAAGGAGTGCGTACCCATATGTCCTCCTGTACATTCGGTACCGTCAGATAACGGACCCGTCAAGCGCCAACAGACCAAGAAATCTCAAATTTGGTGAGCGGCATCTTTTTTAAAAAAAATATAACGTTACTAGGCTATTTGGCTAACCATTAACCACGTCAAGGATGTTTGCTGATTTTACATCAGATCCGCGTGAGGATAAATCGTGTTATAAGCAGTGCGTTGGAGGCGTGCGTGATTACTGGTATTAGTGGATGTGAGCGTGTCTGACGTGTCTGGAACTAGACAGGTTTGTTGATGGCCTGTTGTTAGCATAGATGATTTGATGTTTACCATATTTCGCAGAAGTGTGAGTATACAGACCTTCGTCAGTGCTGTTTACCTATAATTTTAGGTCTTACGTTGCAGTTTACTGGCCATGAACAACCACATATCTGAGATCCAATGTATTGTTATTATTAGTCCTGACTCCTGGGGATTATATTATTATCACCAGGACAGAAAGAGCAGGCAGTGTTGTTGTAGCAAACTTTATCTATTTGTTGTCTTAAATGGTAGATCCTCTCTGTTTGCTGTGAAGTTTGATCTAGTGGAATTGTTTTGAAAGTTAGCTTGACTCTTGAGATTTTATTTGTGTTCTTCTGACATGCTGTATAGATATTAATGTGTTGTCAGTCTGACAGTTTTCTGGATTTTGAAGATGTAGCCTAAAGCTTGACTTGTCCATGATGTGATGATTATGATAATAATGTAATTGTAACTTTCATTCTGGCCATTAACTGCATTATTGTAATAATATAGTGTATGCGTGTTTCACTTGCTTGTCCTAAAACGGATGTATTGAGAACAGATAGATGTATAACAGGGTGGGAAATGGCAATATAATGCTGGTATAAAACAAAGAATTTATTGGTGGCAAGTGAGACCGATAAAATTGTTAATAAACATTTTATTTAACATAATTCTTTATTTGAAATGAAAAAGAAAAAAAATATTAAACGGAAACCGTGGTTTTATCAATTGTTAAAGGTGCTTTAATTTAATTTGCAACTTTTCACACATGAAATTCCACTTCTGTTGAATGATTAATTCACCTGACTAATGTATATATATATATATATATATGTGTGTGTGTGTGTGTGTGTGTGTGTGTGTGTGTGTGTGTGTGTGTGTGTGTGTGTGTGTGTGTGTGTAAAAATGTAAAAAAAAAACTTTGGATCTTTATGAAGTAGGATATATTAATAATAATGGTAACTTTATTATAATTTTCATTAGTTAACATTAACTAAGAATGAACAATACTTCTTCAGCATTTGTTTATCTTTGTTACTGTTAATTTCAACATTTACTAATATTTTATTTAAAACTTGTTATCATGCACTGTGAACAAACAATGAACAACTGGATTTGCATTAACTAATGTTAACAAATAACAAAAAGTAACAAATGTAATGTTCATGTTTAGTTCATGTTAGTTATTGAACCTTATTGCAAAGTGTTACCATAATAATAATAATAATAATACAGGTTTCCTGTTGTCACAGAACACAATATTGTAATTAATTATAATAATTAAGTTTACAATTTTTGTTGGGTATATATATAAACATTTTTCAGTAAATAAACATTTTTCTCATATATTTGTCACTGAGAAATTGCTAAAAAATTATCTACTAATATATATATATATACATACATACACTGGTATACATATTTTTGTTTATTTATAATTATTTAAAAGTTGAAAAATACAGAAATTAATTGGCCAAAAAGGTTTGGGATCCATAATAATATAAATATTAGGCTAAATAATAATAAATTAATTTAAATGAATAAAGACTCTCTTGATTTATATTGAAGTTAATGTGTACTTTTGGCCCTGTTCTCTGATGTAAAAATGAAGATAACAGTGATTACAGTCGTCACCAGGGTTGATTACTCCACTGACTATCTCCACAGTTACCAAAAAAATCACTGGAATCACTCAGCTAATCCTTCGGGGGTAGGAGGGTTGTCAGATTTGACGTAATGTGGAAAGCAGCAGAACTACTTGTTATCCATTTTTCCAGCTTAGTGGTTAGGCATTGGATGCTGATGCCTGTTTGTTGGTGGTAATTATTTTTGAGGATGCCCCCACTAGCTGAAGGGAAGTGTCCTCTGGCATAATGATGGGTCTGATGATTTAACTACAGTGCCTCTTGTATAAAGGGGCTTTGATCAACGGAGCCCTGGGCATTTGAAAAGTCAATTGATCCAGCTGTTTAGAACTAAAGAAGAACTTCTGTATAAAGTATGAGCAACAGGTAAAGTTCTTTTTTAGCATTGCTTGTACATGGACTGTTCAGAGATTTTAATATTTGCACTTGCTTTCTTTAAATGGCACCAGAAGATGTCACAGAAGGATTCGAAGTCTTGCCAACAACAGCGTTCAAGTTGTCAGCAGTCAGCAAATCTACTTTAACAAAGTCATAGCTCTCAAATTTCTTATAACCTTGAAGAGGGTTTGGTCTGCATGTCTTGCTGTAACTTGCATTTCTGCATCAGAACAAATTTTGATTGCATTTTGTGGCTATTACATTTTTGGCTTCTTGTTATCAGAGTTTGAAAACAAAGGACAAATGAAGAGTTCAGATGCAAAAACCTCTAAATGCCATTTGAAATTTTCTTCTTGAATGATGATTTTATTTTTTATCTAACTTGTATATTTAAGTTCAGTAATTTCAGTTAAATAACAATTAATAGGTAATTATCATTGCCATTTAAGTGAAATCACTGAACTTAAATATACAAGCTTGATAAAAATGATCATTCTAGAAGAAAATTTCAAATGGCACTTAGAGGCTTTTGCATCTGAACTCTTCAAATGTGTGTGGGACAAGTTATGTACTAAAGTGAGCTCCTAATGTTCAAACCTTAAAGGGATAGTTTACCCAAAAATGATAATTCTGTCATCATTTACTCGCCCTTATATCATTCCAAACCTGTATGACTTTCTGTGGAACCCAAAAGAAGATATTTTGAAAATGAATGTCAATGTCTTTTAGTTTAGGCTTTTAGCTTTTGACAGAATTTTCATTTTCGGCTAATCTACCACTTTAACAATGATGATATGTAAGCAATAGTAATGTTTGGCTGTGAAAGCAGTACTAAGTTGTGTAAAAGTGTTGTGATAAACAGCCAGCAGGCTTGTGTGGAAGTGTAGCTGTAATGCTAATCCAACCCAGCACATTGTTGCTTAAACTGCTTTTCTCATATTTGGCTGGATAAGGTTGTTGTTGGAGCAATAAGTGTTATTGTACAACATGCTGAAAGGCATAGTACACACAGCACATCCTCTCCGAACTTTGAAAAGCTTTTCCAGTGCTTTCCTTAGAGAGCGTTCCCCCCGTCACCTTTCCGTCCATTGTTTTCCCTGTTGTCTTTTGCATGTTCATAGAGGGTTATAGAGTGTCTCCTTGACAGCAGGTGTCTAGTCGTTGATGGCGAGTGGCGACCTCTCTTGTTTTTTTTCCCCCTGAGTCATGCTATAAAACCCGACACGTCAGCAGAGTGAAGATGCCTATAAAGTGGAAAGGTTTGCTCTCTTTTCCACTAGAGTGCAGGTTAGTCTGCATTCCTAATCAGGAGACATTCAGATGGAATGTGAGTTTAAGATGTCCCTGGCATATTTAGGTCATTTTGTAGTTGTGTTACCATTTCTCTTTGAGGGCTGTCAAACGATTAATCGCGATTAATCGGATCCAAAATAAAAATTTGTGTTTACATATGTATATATGTGGGTGCACTGTGTATAATTATTTTGTATATATATAAATACACACACATGCGTGTATATTTAAGAAAAAAATATTATTTATATATAAAATATTTATATATAATATAATCTATATATAAATCTATATACAGTATATACATGAAAATATTTCTTAAATATATACAGCCATGTGTGTATATATATATATATATATATATATATATAAAATAATTATACACAGTGCACCCACATATATGATGTAAACACAAACTTTTATTTTGGATGCGATTAATCGCGATTAATCGTTTAACAGCCCTAATTACCCAATAATTTCAAGATTTTAGGAATGAGAAATTAATAAAATAGTATTATTATAAATGAACATTTTAAAGTTTTAACTAATGGATTAACAAGTTGAATTTTATTTTAAAACGTTTTATTTTCAAGATAAACAAATAAAAACAATGCTTGCATTTATCTTATTAGCAATTTTTAACAGGACTGTTGTTTAAGATCCTATAACACCACTAACAATTTAAAACGTCCTAGTTAAAACATTTATTTTTTAGAAAAAACATTTATTATAAAGAAAAAAAGAATTTTTTTTTCTTTTATTCCTCTGTTTATGGTTTTATTGTCTGTACAGTCAACTCTGTTGTTTTATTCAGTGCTTTATAAATAAAATTTGAATTTGAATTTATTTAAAATAAATTAAAAAGATTTTCACAAAACATGACTTTTAGCCTAAGAAGTGAACTAGACTTTGTTTACAGTTATTTTGGTCTTTTATACTTAATGACAGTTGTTTTTATCTAAAGTATTAATATTTGTTTTACATTTCAATTTATCTTAAATACACTGTATCTTACCACAAATCCTTTGGAAAGGACCAATCATAGACCACATGCTAGTTCTAATGATAATAACCTTGGACTATTTTGATTTATTATGATGGTCATTTATTTAAGCATATTTGACTGTTTTAGGCTGAGATGCATGGGTCTCAATGCTTTCCAAAGATACTTTCCCTTGTAAAACCATTTTTATTTTCAAAGCTTTGATTTAGAGCCCGACCGATAAAGGATTCTGAAGGCCGATACAAATATACCGATACAAATATTTGTTGGTTTTAAAATCCGATATTCCGATATATCGGCAGATATTTTTTATTTTATTTTTTTTTCAGGAACGCACAACAACAAACATTAACAGATTTCCCTAACATTAGTTATTTGTAGTTATGTGTTTTTGTAGTTATGTATAAAGTTTTAATTAAAATAATATGATAATGCATTTTAAAAAGAAACTTGTTTCTTTTATTGTCACAACAGAACAGAGGAGGAACCAAAGCTCATTAATTAATTAACAAAGCTCATTAAATTCCATTGATGATAGTGGCATTAGCTAGCTTTGTGGTTAGCTAGAATGTGTTGCGCGTTATAAACGAGTGTTGCCAACAGGCCAGGGATGGTATAGAGTGCCCTCTGGTAAACAAACTTATACAACTCCAACATGATATGGTTGAAGCGTGTTTCATCCATTTTTATTTTATTTTTGAAATATTAATTTATCGGCCATTATAACTGCCGATACCGATAGTTTGTAAAATGCGTAATATTGGCCGATAATATCGGCCTGCCGATATATCGGTCTGGCTCTACATTAATCCATAAATTCAAATGCACTTGTTCAGTGTTTAGGCCTACTGATTATTCGTTATACGAATGCAACAATCTCACTTCAGACTGAATACCAGACATTCTTCTCAATGACTTATCTTGTGTCCTGAAATAGGCTCAGACCGGGTCATTATAACCCTCTGCCGTTATCTGAGATACAAGGTGCATTGTTGTGACAGTGTGTTCACAACAATGTGCCTATTTTACAATTATTTGAGTTGTCGGATGATCAAAGGTGTGTGCTGTACTACAGAAACACAACTTGCTTTTTGGAGGCCCTCATAAATTATCAATAAGCCATCGAGCATCACATTTCCTCCATCTCATGAGCATTAGCATCGTCAGCGTACCTCAACCAACGTCAGCATGGCTTGGTTAACCTCTCCTTTCATGCACCCTGGTGTTCTTGATAAACATTCTCATGCACGTTTACACAGTAATTTACACCCTGTTTGTGAGTCTGGATTGCTAACGCATCATGCTGCTGAAGAAACAATATTGAACCAGATACATTTCATAAACTCAAATTTAAAAGCCATTAGTTATTTCCTCATATTGACTTGATGACAATCAGTATTGACCTTATAGTTAACATTCACTTTTCCTTCACAAGCACACTTTTGTCTGATCTTTGAAGACGCTCGCTGTCTTTGCTCTTTGTGTTTCTTTGACAGTCAGCAAGGATCTGGCAAAGTTACGGTTAAGCAACTTAGCCTTGGCTGATTTTTAAGTGCCATTTCTCGAAGGTCCTTTGTGAAGGTTTAATGGCACTTCAGTTCGGTCTGTTTGACCCAGATTAACCCTAGTGCAGGTGAGTCATGGGTCATGTACACACTGTAAAGATTCAGGAGAGAATCCCCTAAATAATCATTGTGTCTGTAATTATACCAAAGTAATATTTAAGTGAACAAAAATGTAGTTTGTTTTGGCAATTTTCCCAAACCCCATTGACAGAGGCATCCTGTTTTGGTTTGCTTTTTCAACTGCATTATTGCCTTGTCTGCTTGCCTTGTTATAAGTGCTTTGACCAATTCATAAACCTTTCATACAAGTCTAAACTAGATTTTCAGGTGCAGAACTAGTAATTATATGTAAAATATCACGCAAAGTCTTTCACTGTATACATTTAGACCCTTATAAAAGTTAAAGGGTTAGTTCACCCAAAAATGAAAATTAAGTCATTAATTACTCACCCCCATGCTGTACCAACCCCGTAAGACCTTCGTTCGTCTTCGGAACACAAATGAAGATATTTTTGATTTAATTTGAGAGCTGTATAACTACCACATTGGCTCCTAAGGGACTGCCTCTTGACGGCCCAGAAAGTCAATGAAGAAAATGTTTAAATATCCCAAGTGACTACCGTGGCTCAACTATATGTTTATCAAGCGACGCGGATACTTTTTGTGCGAAAAAACAAACAAAAATAACGAGTTTATTCGACTATTTCTTTTCTTCCTTGTAGGCCAGAACGAGAATTCCTTAGATTTCCACGACGCAGTTGAGTTTAGTTGAGCCACGGTAGTCACTTGGGATATTTAAACATTTTCTTCATTGACTTTTTGGGCCGTCAAGAGGCAGTCCCTTAGGAGCCAATGTGGTAGTTATACAGCTCTCAAATTTAATCAAAAATATCTTCATTTGTGTTCCGACGAACGAACAACGAAGGTCTTACGGGGTTGGTACAGCATGGGGGTGAGTAATTAATGACTTAATTTTCATTTTTGGGTGAACTAACCCTTTAATCAGTCGAGAGCAGTGAGTGAATTTTCTTTTTTTTTGTCTTTTCATTAACATAACATAAAAACAGACAGCAGCTCAGGAATATTTGGCTGCTGTCACTTTAAGAGTTGCTCAAATCCAATATACTCTTGTGGTGCGTTCACAACGGACGCGAATAGCGCGTCAGGCGCGAATGATTTCAATGTTAAGTCAAGGCAAAGACTCGTTTCGCTCGTAAAAAATTCTTGCGGCGCGGAAGACGCGAATAGCCTCATTCGCGCGTCAAGTTCACGTGAATGGCGCGAATGGGCTCTATGCACGGCGTTATTTCCGGTGAAGGATTAAGGATGCTCGATAACTTCCGCTGATCATAGAGTCCAATGCAATACCGAGAATTTATATTGAATTTTATACTCCATGGTTATACTAATGAAACGTTGGTCACAAAAACAGATAAAACAGACACCCCTCGTTGTGTTTATGCTTCTTTTTAAAATTATATTAAATAAATATAACTATATATAAAATTACATCTAAACGTATGTACGTTTCGTTTCAAAGACAGGAGGACAGTAAATATTGAAGACTCTGCCATAAACCCGTTTTCTGCGGTTTTCCTCCGCTTTAATCTACACAACCGGAAATGGACGAGCATCCTTACGTCAAATACGGAACTTATGCGTGCATATAGCCCATTGAGCGTCTGGCCCGTTAAGCGTGAATTATTTAGTTAGTGCCATTTGTGCATTCACGCGTTTGACGTGGATTCGCGTCTGCCGCCCGAGTTGAAAAATACACATGCATTTCCTCACGTTTATGGTCACTTATTATTACATAGCCAACCATGTTTACGATGATGATCGACAGGACGGCATTTTGACAATGTACTTTGAATTAAGTTGGTAACTGTGAAAAGGATCAACTTCTTTGAATATGCAGCACTGTCCCGAGTGTCTTTCAAAATGTATTTTTGTATGGGTCTTATGTTGCGTTCATGTGCTATAGTAATTATGGTAAATACCAAAAGCCGACATGGAAAATTCTACATGAACACCCCCTCGTGTGTTATTTTTCACTGGGCAACTCCTAGAATATTTTGATGGACGAGTTGCCGAGATGAGATAACCTTTGAACTTTTCAAAAAGGCGGAGAGCACCGCGAGAGTCGTGAATGGTAAAAATAAATACTATTCATGATCTAGAAAATATATTAGCATATTATTTACCTTTTGAGTTTTGATAAATCTTTTTTTTTTTTTTTTTTTTGCTGTTGCAGATGACTTAAGCAATCTAAAATAGTTTTAGCTAAATAACAGGTCTGGATCTCCATCTTTTTACCACATTAGGACAACAAAAGCACGTGAACGCTACACACTGGTAAATACCAGTTCACAAGTGGAAACTATCCTATTTTCCATAACACGTGAACGCAGCATTGATCCTTAAACACTACAAAGACATCTGAAATTTAAATTCCCATATGGTTTTTGGAATCAGAACTTTTGTTTCCTTTGGTTGCTCTTATCTGAAATTTGAACATTGGGATTTATTTGACACAATTCATCTCTATACAAAGAAATACTATCAAAAAAAGAATTGGCATCTGTTGTAAATTGTTATTTGCAGTTAATGTTCACTTAAAAATTTTAATGATTAATATGAAGCAGATTATATAAGATGAGGTGGATGGAAACTATAACAAGAATTAGCTAAGATTAGCTTTTTGGCACTTAACTTAAAATGTTTTTATGATGGATCACAATAAATATTTATTGACCAAGGCCGGAAATATTGGATACACGCATAGGGCTGAAATTGATTTAATTTTGATTTTGTTTTGAAAAACTGAGTATCCCTATTGCTTCCAGGGATTTTGATTCATTTTGACAGCTGCGTATTTCCAGTAGCCTTTGGGACCTGTTCAGAAGGGGCCCCCTCGGGGCCAATTAACCAGTGTTTGTGACTCACATGTGAGAAGTTAGTAACCCTTTCGAGTCTTCTTGAATCTTGTCAATGCTTAAACATTCGTGAGTCATGATGATGCAGCGCTGGCCAATCAACTGTCAGATTGTCATTCACATTGGTTCATGAATGGCTTGTACGTCTCACCGCACCGGCACATAGTTTGCACGTCTAAATGGCAATGTTTTTTTGTTTTTTTTTATTTGTTTACTCTGTGTGATTTAATTTAATGGAAAGCACATTCACTTCTAGTTGTCTTGCTGTTCATATTAAATATACAGAGCGAGTAGCTAATCAGTGTCTGCTTGTTTATTCAAACTAAGTTGTCCTATAACAGACGAACAGTTATTCAACCGAACGTCCTGGACGACGAGGACGGTTATGTTACGAACCGTCACATTTGACTCATAACCGTCATCACCAATTCTGAAACCGGCACACATTTATAATGATGTGTAGTACCTATGCAGATTTATTTAGAAAGAAAATCATGTACATTTTGATTTAACACACTTTAAAGATATGGTTTCTGTGAAATGATAGCCATTATGTCATTCTTATTAATATACCTTGTTTTCTTATCTCTTTTTCCACCTTTCTATATGTCTATGCAGTGCTCAACGTGTTGCTGGTAGAGTCATGACCCTGAGACAAGCAAATGGCTGCAAACAGCTGACCTTGACCATAAGCCTGACACTGACTCTAGGACTGCTCCAATGGCCAGTAAGAGATGTTAGTGGTCAGGATGGACTGTCTCCTACTCAAGTCCTTCAGGAGCTGCTGACACGCTATGGTGACAACACCAGCATCTCTGTCCCTCAGCTCCGAGCGCTCCTCATACGGTTAAATGGAGGACTGAGTGGAGACCATGACGCACAAACACAGCCCACCAAAACCAATGGATCTAAGGTGAGTCAAAATGGTTACAGAAAATTTGGACTGTATCTTTATATGTATTTATTACCCAGAGAGTATTTTCACACGTCTAAATGACTGTTGGATCTTCCCTGCCTCTGATTGGTTGCTTACTTGTTGCACAGACAAATACATGCATTTTGTGTTCAATGCACTATGGCTTCTCTTGTATGAATTTGAATATGAAAATCAAGTATTTGGAAGATACTTGGAATTCGCATGCCATCGCAAGAATATCAATTCCCCACCCTCTTTTTACTTTATTACATTTTTTTTATCCATATAATAAACATTTTTATATATGGACATTAGCCAACTGTTTCCAGATTGTAACCTTCTTTATGGCAAGTTAAAAAGATCCCGTTTTCCTTCATTGGTTCACATGCTTTGGTTTGCGAGGGATGTTTTAAATACTTTTAAAGCTCAGTGTCGGTCCTCATTCACTCCTAACACGAAAGAGTCTGATCTTCTCAGGGTGCTTTATAAGACATGCCAGACGTCTAATCCTCTGCCACACCAACTGTCACAACACCAATCAGTGAACAGTTAGGTCAGGAGTTGTAGCTTTCTTTAAAAGATATATTCTAAATGATATAAATACATTTATATCAACTGATTTATATTATTGTCAGTTTTCATAAATATAGAGAGAGCCTGATTTGTTAAGAAGGCTTGCTTAATATCCTTAACTGGCGCATGCAATTGGTCGCGATATCTATACAGGTGAATCTCAAAAAATTAGAAAATCGTGCAAAAGTTAATTTATTTCAGTAATTCAACTTAAAAGGGTGAAACTAATATATAAACTTTTGCATGCTATTCTAATATTTCACCTGTGTATCTGTATCATGATGCTCCAGAGATCATTCTAATATGCTGATTTGATGATACTTAATGAAATTGTATATTAGCATTGATGTTGAAAACAAGTGCTGCGTGAAATCTTTTTAAGAGTGAAAGAACCATATTTATTTGAAACTATATACAAGTATTTGTCACTTTTTTTTTTAAACAAAAGTTTCATTAATAATTGGGGGGAAAAAACGTAAATGTATGTATATTTATTTTAATCCCTGGTATTACAACATTAACTGAGTGTTAAGTAAGTAGACCCACTCAAAACCTCAAATGTTTGTCTTTGGTTTGACATTTACACTCGATGTTATTAAGTTTAAGGTTTTTTTAGAGGCTTTATCTCTTGTGCCAGCTCTCAAGCTGTAAGTTAGCCAAGAATAACACATTGTACTGTATCGGTTTTTCCACACTGATAATAGGCCATTTTGAGCCGTCATTATTTTTGTGTAAATGTGGAACTTTTACAAGGACCACAAATGGAATATCAGCACGATGTGCACAACATTTTGTTCCTTGAAGAATGGATTGTTCACCATTCACCATTCATTAAACAAAAATGTTGAGTTTATTCAATGAATTAATATAACAATAAAATGCTTCCTGGGTTTGTTTTTAATTCATTTTTGTCAGCCAAACAGCTGTGACCTAGATTGTTCTAAACTTTTATCAAATTTAAAGGGGTCCTGTCCTGTTATGCTTTTTTTTTTTAATTTTCATCTTTCTTTCTGAGTGTGATGGTCTGCAAAGTTTTAAAGCACAAAGTCCAAGTTTTCTGCCAAGGAAAAAAGGGACGAAACCTGGTTATGTATGTTAGTAGTGTGTTAACTCATGGTTATGGTTAGGGGAATGACATTTCCAAAACGCTCTCAAAGCAGTTGACCAATCACAACACACTTGTCCAGCAGCCGTCCAATCAGAGTACATTTTGCTTTTAAGAAGGGGTGCTTCATAGAGACAGGAGCTAAACAGCATTTCTGACAGACTGGGTAGAGAGGTGCTGCAATAATGTTAAAAAAATATGTTAAAAAGAATGTGTTTTTTGAAAATTAAAGCTCTTAAAGACAATTATAATAATAGGTCACTTTTAGTGAATAATATATTTTCTTGTAAATATTTTGTCTAAAAGATATACTGAATTTTAATTTAATTCTCTTGACAGCATATGTATTTTTATTTTTTCATTATTTCATATTATAATATCATCTTTCCATGTTCATAATTGAATATTTAAAGCAATTTATGCTTCAGATGAAGCCGTAAACACGGCTTAGGAAATATGTTTTTCTTATTTTCTTCGATATTTCTTTAACGCTTTTGAACCTGAATCGAAATGTTACATTGTTTGACCTCAGGGTCAAGTCTTTGGTTTCTGTCCTGTGCTGCGACAGCTCCGGCACAAACGCTGCACTCTCAATGCTGTAATTGAAGCTTCTCCACTGTGATCAGTAATTCAAACCTCTGTCCTGTCCTCTGCTCTCAGTGCTTGGCTGTAGACACTCTGGCAGCGTATGGGATGAGCGAACAGTCTCGTATAGACGAACGAGGCCTGCAGGAGATCTGCCCTACCATGATACAGCAGCTGGACTCACAAGCATGCAAGACCCAACAGGACCAAGAGTCCGAGACCAGCCCCAGACCCACTTACGCTGAGGGTAAGACTCACTATCCATTGAGAAACTGTAGATAATGTAATTGATGATGCCTAATTATTATTATCAGTCACAACATTGCCAAAAGTTTATGTACACCCCTATTTGACTGTTTTTGCTGTAACAAATCACACATCTCCTTAAACAAACATTTAAAGATTATTTATGCACAATAAAGTCCATTTATATGCCATAACTTTAATGCTCAGACCTGAACTTCATTGAACATGCAAGCCATGGTTTTAAAATGAATTGTTCAAGAATCACATATTTGTGTGCAGGTGTCAACATATTTTGATTTTAATATGTAATATGTGAGATTTGTGCACACTGTGAATGCCATGACACTTATTAACAGTTCTTGTTGGGTTTTTTTTTTAAACTGTCACATGTTGCACGTCCCCATGTGTTAAAATGTATCAATATAGATAAACCTTGGCATATTTATAGCAGACTAGTCTAGTTTATATCTGTTGATCCCTGTAGACAATCTTTGACTTTAGGCTTCTGGGAAAAATACAGTGGATCAGCTGATTTAGTTTAATAACTCTGACTGAGAGGGTCGGAAAAGTGCAGGTGTTCTCTTATGTTGAGCCTTGATCTTTAGTTAAAGTGTGATAAGAATAGTCAACTCTTTGAAAACTGAAAAAAACATAGAAATGTAATAAAAAAACAAAAGAAATGCAAGTTGCTTTGATGTATTGGTTCTCTAGGAAAGACGTAAGCTCATAAAACATTAGCTATATAATACAGTTCAAATGTTTCAGTCAGTAATATTACAATTAAATATCACAATTTGAAATGATAGTTTTTATTATTGTTATTATCACTTGAATATATTTTGAAATGTAATTTATTCCTGTGATGTCAAAGCTCCATAACTCCAGTCTTCAGTGTCACATGATCTTTCAGAAATCATTATCATTATAAAACAGTTGTGCTGCTTAATATTTTTGTTGAAATCATAAGTAATCATTTATTTCCAAAACAAATTCTTACCGACCCCAAATTTTTGAACAGTAGTGTACTTTAAAAAAAAATTAAAATAAACAAAATTGAAACCCCTTCAGATAAAAAAATATTTTGATTAAAAAATATATATATTCTCACGAAACAAATACATAAATGAAGAAGGAAGACAAAATATTAAATGCTCTGGATGCAAGTGCTATATAAATGCTATGAATATTTACTGAGTTATCCACTATTCTGTAGAGGGGGGTCAAAATGTCAGGAGGGGGGGTCAAAAATATACATAGAGATTAGTAGTCCTTGTTGCATTATGTGCCAACCGTGACCATTCAAAAATGGGAAAAGCACTTTTCCGAAGGTTTCATTGCCTGTAACTTAAGAAGTATTAAAGATATCTATAATATGTTCACCCATATTTGACTGTTTTACTGTAGCTATACCTATATAACAATCAGGTAAAACTTTCAAGAGGATTGTTAATCTTTGCGCTGCAAGATGCCATGACACTTGACAGATCTTGTAATGTTTTTTTTTTTAAACCGTCACATGTTGCACGTCCCCAGGTAATGTCAGGTATTAAAATGTATCAATATAGATAAAGATCAACAACTTGGCAAATATAGCAGACTAGTCTAGTTTATATCTGTTGATCACTGTAGACAATCTTTTACTTTAAAATACAGTGGATCAGCTGATTTAGTTTGAACTCTGACTGAGAGGGTCGGAAAAGTGCCGGTGTTCTCTTATGTTGAGCCTTGATCTCCAGTTAAAGTGTGATAAGAATAGTCAACTCTTTGTAAACTGGAAAACGTTAATGAATTAGAAAACAAAATATCTAAGCAACTGGCATTTATTTTAGTTTTTAGAAAGATGGCACAAGCACATAAAACCTTAGCTGTATAACACAGTTCATGTCTTTCAGTCAATAATATATTACGGTACAATTAAATATCACACTTTATGATATTTACCCCCCCCCCCCCTTATTTGAATATATTTTAAAATGCAATTTATTCCTGTGATTTTCTGCATCTTTACTCAGAGCCTTCAGTGTCACATGATCCTTCAGAAAGCATTCTGATATGCTGATTTAGTGCTCAAGATGCATTTCTTGTTTTTATCATTATAAAACAGTTGTCAAGTCAAGTCAAGTCACATTTATTTATATAGCGCTTTTCACAATACAGATTGTATCAAAGCAGCTTCACAGTGATAACATGAAAGTAGCACAACACAGATCAACAACATTGCTAAACACTAAATAACCCCAACTGAGCAAGCTCAAAGCAAGCCAAAAGCAAGGCGACAGTGGCATGGAACCAAACTCCATCAGATTGGATGGAGAAAAAACCTTGGGAGAACCCAGGCTCAGTCGGGGGCCAGTTCTCCTCTGGCTTACATTCATATTGTTTAAATATAAATTGTTGTTTAAATATAAATTTAAGTTGTGCTGCTTAATATTTTTGTTGAAATCATGATTTATGAGTAGATAATCATTCTCATATAGTTCATGTGATGAGGCCATTCCTTGTCAACTCAACCAGAGGTCCCCAGCTAAAAATTACGATTTAGATTTATTTTAAAAAGAAAATTAAAAACACAAAAGAAGGAAACCAAGATATTAAATGCTCAGTATTTTATTTTCATATAGAGATGATCCTTTTAGATTCCAGTTCTTAACAGATTCCTCTTTTGGTGAAACACTTTTGGGGTCACATAGATAGAATGAGGCATATATGTGCTGGCACTTCAAAATAAGACATCTTGACTTTTAAAATAGCTAGCTTGTATATTTCAGATGCCAGATACATCTGGATTCAATCACAGTACTCTGGTCAGAAGGGAGAATTGAAGGGAGTCTTTCTAAGGCTGAACTGAAATATCCCCTGTGTAGGCGACAGATATAAAAAGGCAAGACAGAGAGTTTAGAGAATTTCATGGGCGTGTGTGAAGCCTGCTGGGACATTTCAGGAGAGAAAGTCATGAAGACTATTTCACATACACTCTATAATCTGTGATTTGATAGCTTTATAGTTTTTGTGTTCAACTTAACCTAAAATAAACCATGCCTATAACGGATTATTTATTTAATATATTGAAATTCTTGTTTTTAATCAGCCTCCAAACACGTTTAACATCTGTGCACCGTATTTTCTGGCTCAGTAATATTTCCTGTCACTTTACCTCATGCTGTTCTTTATCTGCTAAACAAGTCACTTGACGTTTCTTGTGCATCCTGGCAGCGGGATGCAAAATGGAAGGAGATTGTCGCAGTGCCACTTCCCGCTGGAATTCAGGAGATAAGGAGAGGGAGAAATGTGTGCAGTCTTATAGCATCCTATTCTTAATGCAGTCTATCCCATTCAGTTCTTAACAAAAAGTTCTGTACTGGCACCATGGCACAGTGATGGTAATACGTTTTGTTCTGAGTATTTACTTTGTTCGTGAACCAAAGAAAGCCAGGGTATCTCTGGTGGTTTGGGACAGGAAATAAGATGCAGGATGCATGCCAGGCCCAAACCAGGATCATTTGCATAAGTGGCACAGCTCAGTGTGCTTTAAAATATAACATAGCATGATGCATGTGTTCATTTTAGTTTTGGTTCTCTCACCCTTCCCACTACAAAATGTGGGAACCTTTCAGGTGTTCATTTGGAGTCCCAAAACGATACTTTCTAATACAATACTAGTACATAAAAAAAAAAAAAAAAATTGCACAGGTATATGAAAACATTTACAGTTGAAACATTTCAAAATTCATTTTGTTCCTTATAAAAGCAGATTGCTGAATGTTTTTACAATAAACAACCTAAAAGGACAGTTCTTCCCAAAAATGAAAATTCGGTTATAATTTACTCTCCCTCATATCGTTTCAAAACTGTATGACTTTCTGTCTTCTGTGAAATAGATAAGAAGATATTTGAAGAACATTGCTGTCCAAACAACATTGGACCCCATTGACTTGCACTGAATGGGCAAATACTGCATACCTTTGGAAGTGGACCTTGCTCAGAATAAAAAGTCTATGCATTGACTTTATAGTGAACTCAACCTCTTTATATATTATACTTTACAAGTATAATAGTGTCTCAGTCCAGACCTCATTCACACTGGTGTTTTTAGGAAGCCAAACCATTTTGGTCATTATTGTAGACCGTGATGTATTACAATTGTGAATCTGGACTGTAAAATAAATGTAAATGAAAAAAGAATATTTCATAAGAATTTAACTTTACAGTAGTAAAGTCACAATAGTGTTATACTTTCTTGCCTTGCAAGAGTTAAACTCTCGAGCTAAGTCTCGAGGTTAAGTTTCTGTGACAACAGGTTTACAAACGTTATTTTATAAATATAGTGAAATCATCTGTCCACAGAAATGTTGGAAATTATGTAATGTAAAAAACAAAGGAAATCTGCCATACATCAAACTTTTGCGATTTGAAGAGAGCACTAAGCTGGGTCGCGATATTTTAGTTTGATTGACATATGCTTTGCCAAAGCAATGTCACAAAAAATGTAATGTTATTATGAGAAATGTAAATATATTTTTTTAGATCATGAAACTGGTGTGTCCGATTAGATGGGCCACCACAGTCTATATAATTAATGGGAGATGATGACAGAATCTTTATTTTTTGGGTGAACAATTCCTTCAAATAACTTTGAAAACCGCCTCAATGGATATTTAAACACACAAACTGATTATGGTCAATAAGCTGGTGATATTAAAGGTAATTTAAATGCTTATACGGTGGATTTTATCGGGTCATATAGGCAAAAACCCAGTTTTTTAACCTGTTCACGATTTGACATTGTGACCGTAGTACATCAAGTCTAATGTAGACATGGTTTTCTTAGGTTTTTGGATTTTCATAATGAGCTTTGATGTATCTGTGTATTTGTATATTGCTTTACAATACACATTGTCCCAAACGATCTTTCCAGAAATAAATAAGTGTGGTGTAACAGTGTCCAGAAAAAAGTAGATGAGAAAGTAATCAATTATCCATGTTTTATGTAAATGCACTCAGTGTCACTTTTTTCTCTTTTTTTTATTTTTAGTTTATGAGTCCATGTTACTGCTGTTATTTGAAAGAGAGATTTTTTTCTAAATGCTTCAGTGTGTTATGAATGATTTTCTTCTTCTCTATAGGTAAAGTGCTGTCAGCTGTTCTCCGCTGTTAACAAATTCAGCTTTTAGAGAAAGCCAGAGAATGCCTCGATCCACTCCCACATAATGACATCTCTCATACTGTACACGTGTCTATTCAGGAGTGTATTGTGACTGATATCTTGTATTTCTAGGGATTCCAGTTCGACTGGGTTCAATAACAGACAAGTGCAGCCAGACTGAAATATATGCCATAATCCACGTGCACACAAAAGCTGTGGGATGCTTCTGCACGGGGTGTCATGTCATGTCATTAAAAGGTGTATGTGTGTGTGTGTGTGTGTGTCCTGCAGTGTGGGGTTACTCAATTTTGAGTGTGACTCTGGTTAGTGCATTCGCTTTGACCAGTGTTTTTGTGGTGCCCCTGATGAGGACGCGGTTCATGCACAGAGTTCTCATCTATTTCATCGCGCTGTCCATCGGAACGTTGTTGTCTACTGCCATCCTACAGCTCCTGCCTGAGGTTTAGTATCCATCCACCTATTTCCACCCAAACACACCAAATCAACCGCGGATCAAGATTAATCTCAGAGGGGTGTCTGGAATTGTCGGCTTTTTTTTCCTTCTGTCCTCCTTCACACAATGTTTTCTCCCTTTCATACATAACAAAACACCCGTAACCACAGCAAAGACTCCTCTTAATCTCGTTGTTTCCTCTTCCTCTCCAGTTGCCTTTATTTCTTCCATGATTGTTTTGTTGGTACATTTTTTTAGGACCATAAAAGCTGTTAAAACTTCTGTTTACGGTCAGTCTTACTCGTATAGTCTAACAGCTGATAATTTTATTTATAAATAATGGCTGACAACGACCGGCAAAATCAGATGGCTAAAAAAGACCCATTAATAGATTGAATCATCCGTTTTATTAATGCTGTTTTTATGGCATTTTCCAAGCTTATTTTTGTTCAAAGGATACTTTATTTTATTGTATTTTTCATTTTTTTATTCATTAATTTATAAAATGGATAATTTTGTGTTTAAGACCACTTGAAAATTATGACTTAAAGGAGTAGTTCACTTTTAAAAAAAACTTTTGCTGATAATTTACTCACCCCCATGTCATCCAAGATATCCTTTTCTTTCTTTCTTCAGTCGAAAAGAAATTAAGGTTTTTGATGAAAACATTACAGGATTTTTATAATGGAGAAAACAGTTCAAGGCCCAAAAGACAGTTTCAGTGGAAACTGCAAATTGTTCAAAGGGCTTTAAACGATTCCAGACGATGAATAAGGGACTTATCAAGCGAAAGGGTCACTCATTTAAAAAAAAAAATAACAAAGTTTAAGTTTTGTATGCTCAAACGCTCGCCTTGCTCTGTTCTGTGATGCGCGTTCGTGACTCTCCTATTCAAACTCGTTCATCAAAATGAAGGAATATTTTCCAGAGTCAACTCGTTCATTTCGTTCATTGAATAAACCAAATGAGACTCGTTCATTTTGTTAAACAAGTTCGAACTGGAGAGTCACGGACGCGCGTCACAGAACAGAGCAAGGCGACCATTTGAGCTTATATAATACTTAAACTTTGTTATTACTTTTTTTTTTTTTTTAATGACCGATCGTTTCACTTGATAAGACCCTTAATCATCGTCTGGAATCGTTTAAAGCCCTTTTGAACAGTTTGCAGTTTGCACTGAAACTGTCTTTTGGACCTTGAACCGTTTGGTTCCCAGTAAAGTCCATTATTATGGAGAAAAATCCTGGAATCTTTTCATCAAAAACCTTAATTTCTTTTCGACTGAAGAATGAATGACATGGATATCTTGGATGACATGGGGGTGAGTAAATTATCAGCAAAAGTTTTTTTTTTTTTGTGAATTACTCCTTTAATCTTAAGCCGTTTGCAACTCAAATTGAAACAAAAAAACAAAAAGACGACCCATGAATAGTGAAATGTGATGGAATCAGATTTTTTTTTTTTTTTTTACTTTGCATTTTGTGTTGCTTGAATGTTTTGAAATATGATGGTTAAATTGGCAACAGCCAGGACAGTCGAGTTTGGTGAACCTTGAAAGCTTTAGGAGGGGTTTGGATTGTCCAAGGGCCAGTTGCTTAAACATAGCCATTATGTTAAGACAGTGTCTTAAGAACTAGTTGACCAACTAGATTACCCTTAGTTAGGGGTAATCAGTCTTACTGTTCGGGATCAAATTAGACCTATGTATGTTTTTATGTAACCGTTTATGTAACAGTCTTGAAGGAAAAAAAATGGATGACTAACTGGTAAGACTAGTCTTAGCAGTTTATGCAACTCGCCCCAAGTCAACCTAATGTTTGATGTTTGTTTGTTTCTTCCACAACTTTTGGGAGAAGATCAATACCCTCTGCCCTAATCTGCCTCCACCGCTTTTTAAATTGTTCCTCTGCCCATGAATAGTGCCTTAAAAGTAGACCACTAACAATTCATTCACTAGCTCGTCAGCTATGGAAATCCCATAGATCTAATGGAGTGCTGCATGTCCCAGGATGTTTTTTGTTGGGTTGTTGTTGGGGATGTCATTGCTCAAACAGACCTATACAGGTATCCCTTGTGCTGGGTGTTGATGGTTCATTGACTGGTCAGCATAATTACAGGTGTTTGCAGTTCCTCTGTTGCCTCTGGGAATTGTATGGGAATGTTTAGTTGTCCCATCGGGATTGAATGATTTTCAGTGACCTCGTGTCTTAAGGCATCATTTGTTCTGTGATGGTCAACAGGAAGCCGCCTCCCCCTACTTCCTCTGTGAATGAAACAATGGATTGTAAAATGTGAACACACACTACTGTTAAAAAGTTTGGAGTCATTCTTTTTTTTTTCATTTTCATTTGAAAATTGATCCAAAGTGAAACTGAAGACATTTATAATCAAAAGTTTTTGATCTTTTGAACTTTCTATTTATCAAAGAGTCCTGAAAAACTCAGCTTTGCAATAACAGGAAACATTTATTAGGAATTATAATAGTCATATTTTAAACTGCTCCTTTTTTCCAAAAAAATCTTATCGACCCCAAACTTTTGAATGGTAGTGTAATAGCATGACTCTGGAATGTTTATGATTTATTGCTGTTAATTCATTGTATCAATGAACATCATATCTACAGTAAATGCAGTTTATGAATGAGATTTGATTTAAAAAGATATAATGCATATTTCCTTCAAATGTGAATTGATTTGATAGTTCAGTGGGCCACAGAACCCCCTCGGGGAGTAAATCTCACAATTGAGATTATGAATATGAACCTCTCACCTATAATATTAATTAATCTGCTGATTAATTCAAATATTCTTTCTTCTTTTCTCCTTTTCTTTTCCACTTCCCCTGTTCTCTCTCTCTCTCGCTCTCTCGCTCTCTGTTTTGGTTGTTTGGCCAGTGTGGGGGTATGGTTTCCTGTGTGTGACAGTGATATCTCTGTGTTCACTGGTCGGGGCGAGTGTGGTTCCCTTCATGAGGAAAACCTTTTACAAGCGGTTGCTGCTGTACTTCATAGCCCTGGCCATTGGTACTCTGTACTCCAACGCCCTCTTTCAACTAATCCCAGAGGTAGAGTGGACACGTGTGGGATACGGGGTTATAGACGTGTGCCACACAACCAGACTCTCTCTAGATTTTTAGAGATGTCCTGGTTGAGTCGTTATGTTGAGTCTGGCATTTAAAGGAATAGTTTGCTCTAAATGAAAACGCTTCTTTTACTTGTCCTCATGTTGTTTCAGAACTTGTGCGACACAAATGAAAATGTTTAGTCCAACATCAAGAAAACTTCTAAGTTCACCTAAAAATCGTAATTTCCTCAATTTCCAATTCCTTCGTTCTTTTAAATATGTTTGTTAATTGTTTTTAATGTTTATAATTTAAAACAATAGACGTTATTTTGCACTGTTCTTGCCATTACATTAGCCTTATAGGGCAAGATTTGCGTTTCAGAGAGCGCATGGTGTAGAGGGGATTTTTGATAATTTATTTGGAATGACAGAGAAAGACGTAATCCAAACATATTGTTCGCCAAAGCCGCATTATTTTTAATTTGCAGCGACTCTTATTTGCCCTGTTTAGTAAATCTGGCCCTTTGATACTGACATGGCTTGAGACAAATAAAAATCTATTTATTAAAAATGGATGGTAATTCACATCACCCAAACTCCAAAAAAGGATAAAAAGTATTAAAATTCAGTAGACTCGTATGTGATATTCAGAGTTTTCTGAAGCCATTCAATAGAAGCTGGTTGGTGCGACTGAAACATTAGTCTTATTGTATACAATGGTCCAGAATGGTCTTATTGTAGACTAAATAACAGAGTTGACATTCTGCCAAAACAAAACAAAAAATCTCATTTTGAGTCAAAATAGTATGTTTTGGAACAACATGAGGGTGAGTAATTGATAACAGGATTTTCATTTTCAGGTCAATATTCCCTTCAAACACAAATTTAAGTTTTCCCAGCCTCAGTGGTTCTCCCCAGCTAGAAGGCAAAAAAAAAAAAAAAATCACAATAAAGGAACTTTGTATTGATTCATACACAGAACACATGCAGGCTACTTCTTTTAAATGGGTCATGACATGGATTTTTAATTATTTTAATATGTTCCTTTAGGTTTGATTTTATTGTTAATAAATACGAACAAAAATATTTTTGTGGGAAGAACGATTGTTTTCAACCCTCACTTGGGCCGTCTGTGTGAAATGATCAGTTTTTAAGGAGCGGTTCCTTTAAGGCTTGTCAGTAAACGGCCACTAGGAAACACAGAATCAACACCCACTCGCAGTGTATGTAACATTATCATGTGAAACCGTCATTTACAGACAAAGCGTTATAAAATCGTTTACATATACATCCAATACTGGTGACTCCTTCTGTCAACAAAAGTATCTTTGGAAACTCTCCATTACACTGTTCCTCGTTTATAAACTATCTGCAGTCAAATTTTCAGAACAATCATAAAACTCTCTGACACAATCCAGGATGCCATTTAAAAATGAAACATCCACTTGTTCCTGACGGTTATGTACTGTTTCTACAGAAAAAAGCAAATAAGCTGTTTAAACAGGATTTGTCAAAGCGAACGTTCCTTTGCATTTCCATTTACTCTTCCATTTGTCTTCTTGCCATCAGACTTAAAAGAATAGTTCACTTAAATGAAAATTCTGTCATCATTTACTCACCCTCAAGGTGTCTCAAACCTGTATTGATTTGTTTCTTCTGCTGAACACAAAGGAAGATATTTTGAAGAATGTCGGTAACGAAACCCTTGATGGACCCCATTGACTTCCATTGTATTTTTATTTTCCTACAATGGAAGTCAATGGGGTCCATCAACTGTTTGGTGACCGACATTCTTCAAAATATCTTCTTTTGTGTTCAGCACAAGAAAGAAATTGATAAAGGTTTGAAACAACTTGAGGGTGAATAAATGATGACAGAATTTTTAATTTTTAAGTGAACTATTCCTTTAAGCCTGTAGAGTAGTCTATCAGAAAGTGAATGGACAACTGTATACTATATCCAGCTTAGACCATCAGTGATTATAATATAAATATGGTTCTAAAATTAAGTTATTTATGCTTTTGACGCAATGCTCAAACTCAGTGTAGGCAAATTTCAGCCGTTAATTGAACTCTAGTGGGCGGAGCCTATGATGTGATGTCACAGATCCGCAATATCAAATGGAGACGTTTTTGGAGCTTAAGTAAATGCTATGTTTATATTGAGGAAGTCGTTTTGAGATGAAACTTACAGGATGTTTGAATGGTGTAAAGACCTCTTATGTCAAAAGATTATGCAAATTTTGATTTCTCATGTCATGACCCCTTTAAAATCATATATGCCCTTTAACTACAATTTTGAGGCAAGTTGGCATGAAACTGGAGCACACATCTTTTTGTGAACTATTTAAATAAATAACTATAAATGAATGACCCAGTCTGGTGAAAAGCCAAGCAAACATGGGGGAAGCCCTGAGGCATTAGTGAACTGTAGTGTAAAGACCCAATCTAAAATAAATCCCATGCTCACTCTTCTTGACTACTTGTAACCAAGTGTGAAATAAATATGAAGAATATGTTGTGTTCTCAGTTGGTAAATTCATTTCTTTGTGAATTAATTGGTAAAATCACCATGTTTTCACATGAAAGAGTCATTTTTTGGTGTCTAGGAGAGTGATTAGGGGCTTGTTTTTGGATTGTATCCATACTAAATGCATATATTCTACACTGCCCACATTCTGTTTTAACATATTATATACAGCCTACACACACAAACACACTATATTTCAAAGGTTTGAGGTCCAATTGTAAGAATTATCTTATATTTGATCAAAAATACCATAACAAAACTGTAATATTGTGCAATATTGCAATTTAAAATAACTTTTCTATTTTAAAATGTAATTTTTTTTTTCCTGTGATGGTAAAGCTGAAGCAGCCATGCCCGCATGATCTAATATGATGATTGCATTTTTTATTATTCTTTGATGAATAAAAAGTTAAAAACAATGGCAGTGGAATGATGTAAAAGTCTGTAGTGCCAAATGTATCCATTTAAAAAAAAAAAAAAAAAATCTTACTGACCCCAAACTTTTGAACGGTACTGTAGTTCAACATTTTACTTACAATTTTTTGCTAGTTTTATGGAAAAAAATATATATATTTAAGGTTAAAAACAAATACTATATTATTATGATTGTATTAAATTAGTTTGAGTAAAATTGTATTTGAGTAAACTTTTTTTCTTCATGTAGGCCTTCGGATTCGACCCTATGGAGGATTATTACGTGTCCAAGTCTGCTGTTGTGTTTGGAGGATTCTACCTGTTCTTCTTTACAGAGAAAGTCCTGAAGATGATCTTAAAGCCAAAGGACAAGGTGAGGTTTTTAACTAATAGTCTTCTATACAAGTAAACCATGAAATGGTTGTGTTTTTTTTTTAGCAAACAGCTTTATCTGACTGACATTGTCATTGTGACATGGGTTCCCAGTGACATCTAAAACAAAATTTGAGTTGTTTGCCATCACTTAAGAACTTTTTAAAAGTTCAAACTCATGATGTTGTGCATTGGAATGTGTGAACAGTATGTACAAAATGTTTGTGATTGATTTTAGTTCCTCAGAGGCTGCACTTTTTATTTGTATTATCCTTTGAAAGAAAATGTCTTCCTGATAGATGTTAAAAATGAGCTAAATACTCATAAAAATACATTCAGGGTTTTATTACAGTCTTGGGCAGAGCATTTTATTTAATGATTTATCATTTAAACTTGCTTTTGAGATTGTGATGGTTGTAATGCAGCACCCTCTAGTGGAGGATTTTCTTTGCAAGCTTATTCACTTTCTCTGGCCCTTCTTGTTATCGAAATTTCTCTTTTGTTAGGGAGGGCATGGCCACGGCCACAGTCACTTCCCTGCAGAGCGCTATGCCAGCTCTAATGGTGACTTGGAGGATGGTGTGATGGAGAAACTGCAGAACGGAGAGGCTGGAGGAGCATCTTTACCCAGAGTGGAAGGAGATGTCAGAGGGGTTGGAGAAGACGACAAAATGCTGAGTACTGGGCAGACCGTACAGGTGAGAAATAAAACAACATTTCTTAAAGGAGTAGTTCACTTTTGTTCATGAATATGTCCATGTCTTTCTTTCTTCAGTCTAAAAGAAATGAAGGTTTTTGATGAAAACATTTCAGGATTTTCTCCATATAATGGACTTCAATGGGAACCAAACGGTTCAAGTTCCAATTGAGAGTTTCAGTGCAGCGTCAAAGCGCTTTAAACAGCACCAGGCGATGAATAATGGTCTTATCTAGCGAAACAATCGCTCATTTAAAAAATAAATAACAAAGTTTACGTTTTATAAGCACAAATGCTCGCCATGTTCTGTTCTGTGATGAGCGTTCGTGACTCTCCTGTTCAAACTTGTTCATCAAAATGAACAAATCTTTTTTTTCGAGTCATGACTCGAAGGGTCCTAGATAAGACCCTTATTCTAACGTCTGGTGTTGTTTAAAGTCCTTTGAAGCTGCACTGAAACTTTAAACGAAACCACGTCTGGTGTCGTTTAAAGTCCTTTGAAGCTGCACTGAAACACAAACAAGACGTTGAACCATTTGGTTCCCAATGAAGTCCATTATATGGAGAAAATCATGGAATGTTTTCATCAAAAACCTTAATTTCTTTTCAACTGAAGAAAGAAAGACGTGGACATCTTGGATGACATGGGGGTCATCGCACACACTAAAATAAATAAATGAAATCTGATAACAAATTTAGCACTTGTGGAGTTAATTGATTAAGCTTGAATGACTATTAACGTCCCCCATTATGTCTCGAAGACAACTTGAAATTAAAATGAACACTACTCAAATATATTTTTTACATTTTCGTCTTTTAGTCTGTAATGTTTCTGTTATAGCGTGAAAATGTTCTGCAAAGTTACAACGCACAAAGTCACTCTAATATGAGTTATTCTCTATATCAGTAAGCACTGTTTCTCAACTCCCTTTGAAACACCTCGATTGTAGTCTTGAGTTTTCTTCCATGAACGTACATGTCACAGTGTTCCTCGGTTAAATAATTTCCACCAAACACATATGAAAATGTGTGAAGCCTGGTTGAGTTGTGTTAGTGTGTAGAACCTTGAAGCTATGGGTGTGACATTTCCAAAACGTGTTCGTCACAGTTGAGTGTTCCTGGAAAGAGAGGCGTTGCAACAATGTAAATTATGTGCTTAAGAATGTGGTTTTTTTTAAACATTCGATTCAAGTATGAAAACCTATTCTTGTAAATCCCAAAAACAAAATTAAAGGAGTAGTTCACTTAAAAAAAAAAAAACGTTTGCTGATAATTTACTCACCCCCATGTCATCCAAGATGTCCATGTCATTCTTTCTTCAGTTGAAAAGAAATTAAGGTTTTTGATGAAAACATTCCAGGATTTTTCTCCATATAATGGACTTTACTGGGAACCAAACAGTCCAAGGTCCAAAAGACAGTTTCAGTGCAAACTGCAAACTGTTCAAAAGGGCTTTAAACGATTCCAGACGATGAATAAGGGTCTTATCAAGGGAAATGATCTGTCTTTTTTTAAATATAAATAAGTTTAAGTTTTATAAGCTCAAATGGTCGCCTTGCTATGTTCTGTGATGCGCATTCGTGACTCTCCTGTTCCATCAAAATGAACAAATCTTTTTCCGTGTCAATTCGTTCATTTAATGACTCGAAAAATAGATTTGTTCATTTTGATGAACAAGTTCAAACAGGAGAGTCACGAACGCGCATCACAGAAAGGAGCAAGACTAGCATTAGTGCTTATAAAACTTAAATTTTGTTATTTATTTTTTAAATGAGCGATCGTTTCGCTTGATAAGACCCTTATTCACCGTCTAGAATCATTTAAACTTAAAGCCCTTTGAACAGTTTCCAGTTTGCACTGAAACTGACTATTGGACCTTGAACCATTTGGTGGCCAGTAAAGTGCATTATATGGAGAAAAATTAATTTCTTTTCGACTGAAGAAAGAAAAAAATGGATATCTTGGATGACATGCGAGTAAATTATCAGCAAAAGTTTTTTTTAAAGTGACCTACTCCTTTAAGACTCTGAAAAAGAGCATAATATGGCCTCTTTAAGATTAATGTCATGCCAGAATTACTGTAATTATGGATTTCCAACTTCTAAAAACGGTCCAGGACTTTTTCTAATATTCATAATTACAACTCTGAATTCAATGAACTCTAATGGCTAATGATGGCATGTATGGTTTCAACAGCCAAGGGACTCGAGTACCGCTGCACACTTTGATGTCATTTTAGTATGCTGCATTTTCTAAATTAATATAATGTGTTTCAAGAGCATTTAGAAGTGAATTAATATAGTGCTTTTGCTTTCATTAACATCAAAGCCTGTCATGTTGCAAGCGTTGCCATAAACACGTTTTTCTGGTTTGAGGATGTGACCAGCGTTTTAGTGTTGTCAGCTCGTAATTACCATCAGTTCAGCACATCTTGAGTGCGGCATGATTAATCAGCACGATTCATCAGTGTGTGTGTGGGGGGTTTTTTTTAAGGAAAAAAAAAGGCATAATTTTCATTATAAGGCATCAATCTCTAACACAATGTTTCTTATGTGAGCTAAAAGAACCCTACAGGAGCTAAAAGATGTTTCACGATTTAGTCAAATGCTCCTGGCTATTAATTAGACATGGTCCTCACTGCAGAACATGAAATCCATGGGGAGGATTCGGATCCAGCTCCACCCCCTGATCCCTAAACCCACCCCTAAACCTACCCAACTCCACCCCTCAGATCTAGATCCGACTCCGCCCCCTGGATCTCATGTACTGCAATGAGGTGCTACTGATTAATTACACTACCGTGCAAATATTTATGGTCTAAGATTTTTTTAAGAAAATGATGTACAAATGAAATAAAGACAAAATATTTCTATTTCAGAGCAATGCTGTAATTCTAAACTTCAAATTCATCAAATAATCCTGGAAAAATAATAGTCTTTACAAAAATATTAAGCAGCACACATGTTGATAATAATCAGAAATGTTAATTGAGCACGAATCAGTATATTAGAATGAATTCTGAAGGATCATGTGACAAATTCAGGAATACATAAATTTTTTCAGTTTGATTATGTAATTTCAAATTGTAGTAATTTCATAGTATTACAGTTTATAAAAAGAATGTTGATCAAATAAATGCAGCATTGATGAGTATAAGCATAAAAATATCTCCCCCAAACGTTTGAACCGAAGTGCATATTGACGACTTTTGTTTGTGTTCCTGACGCAGGACTCTCAGAGTTCAGGTGGTGCTGGAACGGGTGGATGTTATTGGCTGAAGGGCAGGGCATACTCTGACATCGCTACTCTGGCGTGGATGATCACTTTGAGCGACGGTCTCCATAATTTCATAGATGGTTTGGCTATCGGAGCCTCCTTCACTGCTTCTGTGTTCCAGGGCATCAGTACATCGGTGGCAATTCTATGTGAGGAGTTTCCACATGAGTTGGGTGGGTAGAACTGCTTCTTTAACCCTTCTGTTAATATGACCAATCAAAAATGGCCATAAACATGCTGAATGTGTTGCTGTGATGCAGGTGATTTTGTAATCTTGTTAAATGCTGGCATGAGCATCCAGCAGGCGCTGTTCTTTAACTTCCTGTCAGCGTGCTGCTGTTATCTGGGCATGGGCTTCGGCATTCTGGCTGGAAACAACTTCTCGCCTAACTGGATCTTTGCTCTTGCCGGGGGCATGTTCCTCTACATTGCACTGGCTGATATGGTAAGAGACTTCATGCTGATCATTTGCTGGCTTTTAATGAACTGGTTTTTGGATTTGATGAATTTGATTGATTCCTAAAGGGGAGTTTCTATGATTAGTGTGGTGTAAAAGAAGTTAAAGTGGTAGTTCACCCACAATCTAAATTCTGTCATCATTTACTCACCCTTATATTGTTTTAAACCTGTTTCTTTGTTCTGTTGAACACAAAAGAAGATATGTTAAAGAATGTTGGGAAATGATTTATCAAAGAATCCTGGGGGGAAAAAAAAGAAATTCAGTTCCCACAAAAATATTAAGCAAGTTTTTAACATTGATAATAAGAAGAAATGTTTCCTGAGCACTAATCAGCACATTAGAATGATTCATGTGATACAAATAAATGATATTTTACTATATGTTATGTCCTTGGTGTGCATTGAGACTTGAAATATACTTAAAGTCCCCGTGAAATCAAAATTGAACCTATTTACTTTGTTAGCGCATATTACTAGTCTTGTGGTGAACAATTAATCCGTGCAAGTAAAAATATATTTAAAAAATGTTTTACCTTGGTAATCTTTAATCAAAACCTGAAAAGTTACTTCCGGTCTGGAACGGTTTCTTTTTCTGATGACGTAGGTTTCACAACTTGGGTGGGGAAACGCTTAACCACTCCCCTCAAACCGTTAGTTTGCTATGAGCGAGAGATGGAGAGGAGGAGCGCTAGAGTAAAACCCTGCCCTCTGTTCAATATTCCGTTTCACTTGGAAATACGTCACAGCACTGGAGAAAAATCGTTTGCAACTTCCGGTTCACGGGGACTTTAATATACTTAATATAAATATAATATACTTGAAATTGACTTGACATGAAATATAGTTCCTGATCTCAAACTTTAAAACGTTAGCGTATACGCATTTGAATTTCCAGAGTCTAACTTGATAACCATGAAATCAGAGCCTGCCAATACCCATTCTGTTGATTTGTATAAGGTTTCTTACAATCCATGTGTCTCCATATTCCTTTGCAGTTTCCAGAGATGAACGAGGTGAGTCGTGAGGAAGAGGAGGCTGGAGGAAGTGGCTGTCTGCTCACTTTTGCCATCCAGAACGCAGGACTGCTCACAGGGTTTGCCATCATGCTTATACTCACCATCTACTCAGGACAGATACAGATTGCATAGCGGAGGACCTAAATACAAACTAGGACCGTGAGGGATTAACTCAGCACCTGGACTAAAACCTGAGACCTACTGGGACCTCCAGACTTAAACATGAGCCAGCTGTGCTGGCTTGTTTTAAAACGTTTGCCCAGCTGGACTAGGTCATGGCATACATCGAAATGATATGGGCTCAAACCCTAGACTGTTTGAATGAAGCTAGAATTGACTGACTTGTGAATTTTGCTTTAAATTCGTCCAAATCCCAGACCTGTGGAGGGATGGATGCTTTACCATTCATCTAGTTTAGGCCTTCTCTCGTTCTTTTGCCACAAAGCTTTAGGACACAATGATGTCCCTGTACTGTGTGGTTTCCAGAACCCTTACATACACATTTTGGTATATTTGTAATTGATTTCTAATGTTATTTTTGTTCTTTCTCTCAGAGACAGACCAGCTTTTGTGTTCCTGAACATGAGGATTAGAGTATTGTCCACTGACTGACATGTTACAGATAACTTGACTCATTTTACTGACATTTTGTCAAATGCAGGTTGTTTCCGATGCTTCAAACCAAATGGTTTTGTTTATTAAATAGAAAAACTCTAAACAAAAAAAGACCAGTTTTTCCAATCTAAGTGACAAAATATAGATATACTGTAGGCTTGTTAGTTGACGCTCATTCTATGAAGCTGAACGAAGTAGGTCACTTTAATCAATGGTTACTCTGAACTGTTGAATAAGTAGCTTTTAGATACAAAATGTATCCATACTTAATTTCTCCCCTCAATGTCATTCCATAATAGCAAGCAAAATTCTTGAAAAGGATTCATTTGTTATCGAAGTGTTTTTTATACCTCTTTAACAAAATGGCTGTGACCAAGTTTCTTCTAGAAAAATCTCCTTCAACTTTAATATGTCCATTTATGACCAGAAAAATTGCTGCACATTTTAATGTATGTTATTTGCATAACCTTATTAATATTAATTGACAGAGAGAAAATAGATCACCCCACTTCGGTTTATATTTGCTTAACCATTTATGATGATGATGATGATGATGATGATGATGATGATGATGATTAATTAAATAATAACTACTCCCAAATCTCAACTTATAATATATTTTTTTAATAATATTTTTCCGCATCCTTTCATTTAATCTGAATGCAGTACTCTTCATATTTTAAGAAATAATTGGGAAATGCAAGCAAAATGTGTGCATGAAGGTACAATAATATGATCATTCCTTATAACTTTTCCTGGTAATACTTTAGAATAAGGTCCCATTGTTTAACTTTAGTTAAATACATTAGTAAACTTAACTAACAATGAAAAATACTTCTAAAACATATAATAACTTAATGTTCATGCATATTATAAGTTCATATTAAATTATTAAATCGAAAGGATCTGCTAATATCATTTAATGAACCTGAGCTAACAGGAACTAACTATAAACGGTTGCATTTGTATCAACTAACGTTAACAAAGATTTATAAATACTGTAATAAATGTTCTGTGCTGGGAAGATTGCCTTCGAATTCCAAAAAAGTTAGCAACGTAATCCATTACGCTACACACATTCAAGGTAATATAATCTGACTACTTTTGACCTATAACTCATTTATCACATTGAATTGAATAGGATAATATTGTACCATATTGATTTAGAAAAAAATATATATATATATATCACTCTATATCAACAACATGAAATGCATTAAATATTACATTACGTCAGGGTTTCCCATGGACTAAAATCTCATTACAAGTACCGGTACTTAAATCTTGGAATCTGATTATGTAATCCAGTTACTTCCCAGCATTGTAAATGTATTAGTCATCGGTAGTTAATGCATTGAAGTTAACAAATGGAACCTTATCGTAAAGTGTTACCATTTTCCTTTATATATATATAGAACTACATTACACTAGAGCTCTTTGCAAATTTAGCATCTAGACTGTCAGGACTCACTTGAATCCTTTTTGAATACCATTTAAAGCTGAATTGTAATTTCTGTGGCACTAGTTTATTCAAAAGTTTTTGCAAAATTCCGACTTCTGTTTGTTCGGATAGGCTTCCTGAACACTACCATTGGTCACCACCTCAAATTCATCAGTCTTGCTGTGATCAGCAAATGAAAATTACACTTCAGCTTTAAAATGACTTACAAGTTGATTAGGAGTATTAATCTTATACAGTACATATGGTCTACAGATATGTTCAATTTCTATGCAGCAAAATACAATTTAAATAGTTAGAGCAAACTATGAGATTATTTAGAAAATGATCTTGCGCTTCAGATCAACCTTTATGAAGATGTTTGTCTTCCACAAAAATATATATTCTTCCATTGCTTAATACAGCTAGTTATATTCATATCTGCTATAACACTGCATAAGAATTGAACCGAACACCCCAGTATGCGGTTTAGCAAATAGCTACAAGATCATTCTGTTTGAAATGTATGATCTGAGTGTAAAAGTGTCAGGGTCGTATTTGCATTTTTTGTGCATTTAGACTATCAGCGTTACTTTTTTCTGTAAAGCCCCTTTGTCTGATGAGTGTATGTAGAAGTTGCATTCAGCTTTGTGTGTGCAGTACATGTTATAGAAACCATTATTTCAGCTGGCGTCTTATTGCTATGCATTAAAACATCCTTTTAAGTGAATTTATGCCTTAAAGAGAGGAGGTAGTCATTCAGTGGTAAAGGTTTTTGTACATCATTTTAAATTCAGTCATATTTAAAGATTTGTTAGTGTAGTGTGTGAATGTCTGTTTGTGATTTTGCAATTGTTTTTTGTCATCAGTAATTGTATTTAAATAAGAGGGAAGCTGTTTTTAAATTGTGTTGTATGAGAGCATGTGAGCAAATCAGCATCTCATTGTTCTCGGGGTTTTTTTCGTAGTGGATGGAGGCCAGTGTAGGCTACCTGGTTATGATGAAGGCATTATGTTAATTACTGTAAACATCTCAAGTGTTTTGTGACTCATACCTGTGCAACATGCGAAATATGATTGCTGGTGGCTTTTTGTTTGTATGTTTGTTTTGAATTATTAAGCCATGGTTTTTAAGTTCATCATTTGTGCAATGAAAAAAAAAAAAAAACATGATCCAGAACTGAAGCTGTTGTTTCTCCTTCATTTGTATGGTCTATTATTGTATGATATTTTAACTATACAAATGATAACATTGATTTTTATAAGCAACTTGTATTATTGGTCGCAGACAATAATTCAGCTACTACGTTTAAGATCACTCGTACGTAGGCTACTTTGAGTTCAGTTAAGTGAAGTACTCTTCATCAGGTTTGTGATTTAATGTGCTTTGAAACATCCTTAGATTCTTGATTTATCTATAAATATTGCTGCTAAATAAAGAACTGATCGAAACTGTGCTCAAGCTGGAAGGTGTTTTTAGCTGCGTTCATAAAATACTTTTTCTTTGTGGCTTACTTTGAAGACTTTTGGGTCTTTGGGTTGCATTTAAACTTGTAAAAACATCTATGTTTTTTTTCTTTCTTTCTTTTTTTATTGTGGTAGGCTATATTTGTCCTCAAATTTGTATCAGCTAAAGCTATGTGTGTGTGTTTAACGACGTTTCTGTTTACCCTCACGAGTGACAAAAGCTGTCGAGCTCTTCAGTGGATCACACACCCTTCAGAAAAGCGTTAAGTAGTTTACAATATTACAACTTAATACGAAGATTCCTTCAACATTTAGTCAACTGAAAGATGATTATAATACTAATAATAACGTTACCCCCGTCTACTAATGATTGTGAATCATAACTCAGAGGGCAGTCACTTCGTTGGCGCTATGGCTGTGAATCATGTCAGGACAGGAGTCGACTGATGCGCTGAAAGATTATTTTATTCAAGGAAATAACTACTTATTTATTTACTTGTTTAAAAAGACTTTGATTTTGAAGCTTTATTTTGGGACATTCCCGTTATCGTCACATCTCACACACGTCCAAACTGGTGTGTCCCTACTGGTCCTTTAACTGTTGCACGAGGTACAAGTTCAATACTTTATAATTCCGTTAAATGTGAACGTGCAATGTGATAATGCAATGCAGATAGCAGCATTACAAGAAGTAACTGATAAATGCATATGTCTTGTGCCAGGACTGTCATTTATTGCCTTTTCCCTGCAGTAGCGAGTCCTTGACTGTTAAACAGTTAGGTACGTTTAGAGAGAGAGCGAGAGACCTTTGTCACAATGTCATGACTAAGAGACCAACACACACACACACGCGTGTTTTATACCGTGTTTGCATACGACGACTGAAGTTGATATTAATAACATCTCGGGTTATTCCAGCAGTCAGAAACAATGCTGTGCAAATATAAGGACAAAATCCACCTTTGTATGTTCATACTAGTGCTGTTTCTTCAGCTGTTATCCAGGACTGCAGGTAAGCTCTTCATTCATGTAGCTACTGGAGTAGGCTAATAATCAAGTGTTTTGTTACAGGCTTTGAATAAACATGTTATTCTGTCGTCTTGAGAATGCAATGCCAAGTCATATTTGTGGAGCAATTTCAGCAATGTGTCTCTGCTTGATTTGCAGCTCATTCTTGTGCCAGAGGATGTGGTCAGAAGTTAAACACATGCTCCTGTCATGCAACATGTGAATCTCTGAAGGAGTGTTGTGCAGATTATAAACAGTTTTGCCTTGACATTGAACCACACTCTGGATCTCTGCTGGGAGGCACTGACTTTAAATTGCTCAACGTTACATTTGAGCAGAACATTAACCTCACTTGTAGGTAAGCCACACATTTGTTAATGTTCTCTGAAACTGTTCATGAACACTGTATTTTTAGAAAGTTTTTTAGGAATTTTAGGAATCCGTCATAACACAGTTTCATTAAAAAATGTATGACTTTGTTCTCTGAAACACAAAAATGTTCCAGTAGGAGAATGAAAACAATACTGTTACAGTTCAGTTCAGGCTGAACGTTTTCACCCTGACTGTGTGGAACACTGTGACCGTGATTAGTGATTAAGGATCATTTTTGGCTTCAATATCTTGTGGAAAAGAGGTTTTCCCCTAGCGTAAGATATTACGCAGTACTCGTTCCCTCTTCTTGAGAGAATCGAGGCTGCGTTAGTAGCCGAGTACGTTTTCTTACAATACTAATGAGAATTTTTAATTAAAGTTTAATACAAACTTTTCATTTAGACCCTAAAGAATTAAATTAACTTGTATGAAAACAGCATTATATGACCCCTTTAAGAATTCATGGATATATGTTACTCATATAGCAAGTCTTTATACAAAAATGATTGTATGAATTGAATGGATTTTATTAGGGTTGCCTTTGGATTTTGTACTCCTACATTAAAAACATACCAATTAATGCAGTAATCATTGTATATAATACAGGGTTATTATAATTACCTAAAACTCCAAAATTCCAGAAGTGTTTTGTCTTGATTTTGTTCCTCCCAAATCTTCAAGAGCAAACTAGTTAAAAATGGTTATTTGGCTGAATGAGATGAGATGGAAATGTTCTCATGTTATTGCCACCGTAGTGAGAATTGCTTTTTTTGTATTCTTCAGTGGCTCTGATAAAAGTGCATGCTAAATGAACATCTGTTAGTCAATCAGATACTACCAGTGTTGTAAATGCAGTGCAGTGTTAAACAGAGTATGTTTGACAGGTTCAACTCTGAGATTTTGACGGAGGGCTATGTGGATGAGAGCGGTGTGGGCCACTGTATCTCTCCGCTGCTCTACGAGTCTGGCTGGATCCCTTTGGAGGTGTCCACAGATGGAGTCAACTATGACAGAGCAGGAAGATGGCTCTCAGGTGAGCTACCCATTTCATAGTACACACTAAGGTTTGTAGGAATGTCAGTCAAAATGGACCTAATTTGCATATTCTTAATACACATTTAAATGCGTGCTGTGCTGTTTCAAAACTTCAAGTATTGTGACATTATGTGTTTACCTAGCAGACATTAATTTCTAGAACATTCCTTTTGTGTTCTTAGCTGATATCAGTTACCGTATGATCCTGTGGTTTATGACATAATGTTCGGATTGGGATAATCAGTAATCCGACCTCCTGAGGCATTTGATATTGAGTCAAGTTCATTGGAAAATATTTTTTTCTTAATGTAGCAGTGCTTGTTTTAATGCTGAGATTGATTGATTAGTCCATCACAGTAAACTGGGTCCTGCTCACAAGCTTATTCTGGGCAATGCCACACAGTGGCAGTACTACGGCACGACAGATGTCAGCGGGGATTTAAAGATGATATGGAAACCATCTCTAATAAACGCAGAGAAAGTCAACATCGAGCTGTGGGGTTACAATGAGACCGGTGAGTAGATCTATCGATCTATCTATCTGTCTATCTGTCTGTCTGTCTGTCTGTCTGTCTGTCTGTCTATCTATCTCTTTTTTCTGATGTTCTGTCGATTGTTCTATCATTCTATCTCTCTATCGTTCTATTGTTTTATTACTATTGTTGTCTTTCTGTCTATCATTCTGTCTGTCTATCTATCTATCTATCTTTGTTTTTTCTTATGTTCTGTCTATTGTTCTATCATTCTATCTCTCTATCGTTCTATTTTTCTATCATTATTGTTGTCTTTCTATCTATCTATCTATCTATCTATCTATCTATCTATCTATCTATCTATCTATCTATCTATCTATCTATCTATCTATCTATCATTCTGTCTATCTATCTATCCATCTATCCATCTATCCATCTATCCATCTATCCATCCATCCATCCATCCGTCCGTCCGTCCGTCCGTCCGTCCATCCATCCATCTCTTTTTTCTGATGTTCTGTCTATTGTTCTATCATTCTATCTCTCTATCGTTCTATTGTTTTATCACTATTGTTGTCTTTCTGTCTATCATTCTGTCTATCATTCTGTCTATCTATCTATCTATCAATCTATCTCTCTATCTATCTCTTTTTTTCTGATGTTCTGTCTATTGTTCTATCATTCTATCTCTCTATCGTTCTATTGTTCTATCATTATTGCTGTCTTTCTGTCTATCATTATGTCTGTCTATCTATCTATCTATCCGTCCGTCCGTCACTATGGTTCTGATGTTCTCTTAATTGTTTGTTCTTCTATCCCTATTGTTCTGTCTATCTATTGTTCTATCTATCCTTCTATCATTCTATCACTATTGTTCTATCTATCGTTCTATTAATCTTTCTATCGATCTATCATTTTATCTGTCTGTCGATATACCTATTGATAGTTCTATCTTTCTATCTGTCATTCTATCACTCTATCTATCATTCTATTTATTGGTCAATCTCCTTCTATCACTGCTGTTTTGTCTTTCTGTGTATCATTCTATTGTTCTATCTATCCTATCTATTCATATTATCTATTGTTCTGTCAACTATGTTCTATCATTCTATCTATCATTCCATCCATCTTTTTGTAGCTCTGTCTGTCTGTGAGTCTATCTATCATTTTATAATTTTATCTATCTATAGGAGATGGATTTATTAGGATTAACTAATATTGTTATTATTATGATAAACTAACAGGAGAGGCATATTCTGCTAACTGGGAGGCAGAGTGGAAGTATCTGTACACTGTGGGCAGAGATGTCCTCAACAGTGGAGTTTTCAGTTTCACTCCACAGATCGCAGAAAAACCATACTCCCTCTGGGACCTTGGGAGCATGCGGGTCAGCCCCAGCTCTAAACCAGACGGAGCTCGGTGAGAGTAGTTCAAATAAGTATTTGTATTACATAGAAATAACTAAATAACAAATTCAGAGAAACTGCTAATTTTGCAATTGTTAAAAACAGTTTTTGCTCCTTTACATTACAGTTCTTTTAATTTGTTATTTGTTATTACTGTATTTTTTATTAAATTACAAGAAACAAAAAAACAGCCTTGGTGAGCGTAAGAGATTTATTTAAAATTTTTTGATTTAGTATTTTAGGTTTATTTTTATGAGTGAAAAAGTGTTGGATGGGGCATAAAAACTTTGCTAGTTTTTTTTCTCTTTTTGAAAGAATGTTTGCTTTAAGACACGTACTGTATGTGTGAGTGTTGTTGTATTGTTAGTGCATTTTGAATGTAAAATTAACTGCTGCTCCAAGATTAGAAGAACTGTGTGAAGAGTTTTGAAAAAAATGACCAAAGTAATGATAAATGGGTCCTAGCAATTGTAAAAAAAAATAAAAAAAACTGTTCACGGCATTTTATTTAAGCACTGTGATTAAAACCAGTTGTTTTCCTTATATAATATCATAATTTATTTGTGATGTGTTCACACAGAAAAGTGAACAGCTCCAGTGAATAAAGACACTTGTTTTTGCGCAGAGATGTTAACGCCCTGTGGAGTGAGGCGCATGCGGTCGCCTGGCACCTAGAGGAGGCGTTCAGGAAGGACTCTGCAGGCTGGGCCCTGGAAAAGTGCATCAATTGGGATAAAGAAGAGAAAGCAATGCCCAACTTCCTTACGGAGATCACTGACTGCCCTTGCACGCTGGCTCAGGCTCGTGCTGACACCGGCAGATTTCATGTGAGTCCAGAGAAAAAAACTTTTATCTGATATTAAAGGGAGAGTTCACCCCAAAAAATAAAACTAGCCCATTATTTACTCACCCTAAAGCCATCCTAGGTTTATACGACATTCGTCTTTCGCTTCAGAAGGCCATTATTAACCCCCCTGAGCCGTGTGGAGTACTTTAATCATGTTTGGATGCACTTTTATGGACTTTTATAAACCATTATAAAGCTTGGTAGAGCTCCGATTGTATTTATCTAAAAGAAGAATGTCATATAAACTTAGGATGGCTTCAGGGTGAGTAAACAATTGGATATTTTTCATTTTTGGTTGAACTATACGTTTAAGGTTACAACACCAGCAACATTATATTTTGAATACTTCTTTTGAATTTTATATTTTGAATTTTGAATACTTCACCAATCACAAATTCAAGCCTTTGTAATGATAGATAAATGGGGTAAAATGGCTTAATCCATATTTATTAAAGTGTCTAAACTCAAGCTACTTTTGATGAGTTCATTTATTTTTCAGACTGATTATGGCTGTGATATCGAGGCAGGTAGTATCTGCACTTACCATCCAGGTGCAGTTCACTGCGTCAGAGCCATACATGGCAGGTAATATGACACTAATCAGAATTTTATTTATATATATATATATTTCTCATATTTTAATGGTTTAATTGAATTTAATTGTCATTAAAACAAATATCACCTAGGGACATCACGTTTGGTTACTATTGTAAACATGTATATTGTTATATTATTAAACATGAAATATATATATACTGTATATATATATATATATATATATATATATATTGTGTGTGTATAAACACACACACATGCACACATACACACAAAGTTGCTAATTTGTGTAATTTGTATTAAATGCTAATTTAAAATTCACTACAAATATTTTAAAACAAAAACTTCACACTATGAGGTTGCAAAAACAATTTATAAATGTCAATACTGCCCAAAATATTTATCTAATTTTAATATTATATTATACTGATATCAAAGCTGCATATGGGGAAATTACACAGTAACAGAAACACACTGTAGATAATTTTACATTCTCATTCATGTAAAATAGATTTTATTCTTAGTCTTACATTTATCCTGTTGATGTATTGTTTTCTTGCAGTCATGCGTATGGTGCCGGTCAGCAGTGTTGCTATGACAGCACTGGAGCGCAGATTCTCACCGGAGACTCTATTGGTGGCAGCACCCCTGATCGAGGGCACGACTGGGGGGAGCCGCCGTACAAGAAACCTCCCAGAGTTCCAGCATTCTCACACTGGAAGTATGATGTCATCAGTTTTTACTACTGCTGCCTGTGGTCAGACAACTGCGAATACTACTTCACCCACCGGCCGTCCAGTGGCTGCAGAAAATATCGTCCTCCTAGAGCAGGTAAAGAACAAATCTATAATACTTCTCTTTTCTTTTCTTTTATTAATTGTTTCATTTAGGCCTGGTTTCACAGACAGGGCTTAGATTAAACTGGGATTAGGCCTTAGTTTAATTAGGATATTTAAGTAGCTGTTATTAACATGCCCTAGAAAAAAAAAACATGGTGTAAATCCTAAGACAAACAATGGCAGAGAGATATTTTAAGGTATGCCCGAGCAAGTTGCTGTCTGTTAAAACAGCTCAAACATACATTTTAGTCTGGGACTAGTCTTAACCTTGTCTGTGAAATGGGGTTGTTGTTTTTTTACTTTATCATTAGTAGTAGTAGTAGAAGTATTATTTACACTTTTTGCCAGCAATGGTAAAGAAATGTCATGAAACTATAGGAAGTGGATTGCTGTTTGATCTAGAATGTCGTGAACCAGATGCAACCAAATGCAAACTTGTCAAATCTGATCTTTAGATTTGTGTGCAAATGTTGGTCTTTTCAACCTTTAGCTGCTGTCCTTGGTGACCCTCACTTCATGACATTCGATGGCGTGACCTTCACCTTTAATGGGAAAGGAGAGTACAATCTGGTTCACTCTTCAGCCTATGAGCTGTCTGTGCAAGGCAGGACTGAACCAATGAAATTAGAGAATGGTGAGTTCTATAATCTCCTGTATTAAGAATGGATTGAATGAGACATCTTTCATTGAGTTGGCCACGAAAATTGTCCTTTCAGGTTCTGTGGTAATGGCAACCCGACTCTGCTCAGTGGCCATGAGGGAGAAAAACTCTGATGTCATCGAGGTGCGTCTCGGGGAGCAAAAAGATGAGCTCCAGGTCTTAATGAACCAACAGGTGCTTTCCTTTTCAGAGCAAATATGGATCGACCTTAAGGGTAAGACCAGTTTATTTATCCTCTCAAAGACAGTTTATCAGAAGCACAAAATATAATATATTAGATAGCCTGACGTCGTCATACTCAGATTTTAGTCCGAATTTTCCTCTCCCATCATCAAATGTTGTGGGTGGGGCTAAGTTCGGCTGGTATCCAGGATACATATTAGAATGATTTCATGTGGATCACGTGTAATGGCTGCTGAAAATCAGCTTTGCAATCACAATTTGCCAATTAGATTTTAAAATATGTTTTAAGAAAACAGTTATTTGAAATTGTAATGATAATGTGTTTTTTTTTTAAATGCATAATTATTGTGAAATACATTAGCATTCAATTGGCAATTTTTAATTAGCCATCAACAATTCTAAATAGAACAAAAAGGCTTCCATCTTCAAATTCTTTGTAAACATATCATTTATTTTTTTATATAATTTATTCTACTTAAACAGAGTGAGAAGTGAGTTTAAGTTGACATAATGTCTTAATGTAAACATTGACATCCACGCTTTCTGTTCATTCGAATTTTGAAGGAAAAAAACACCTTACAGCAGATGCACAAGATGAAAAATCATAGTCCGTTATGATTGGCAGATTACTTTTATAGGCCGTCTGTTCTCAGCAAATATTGACATGCTACACTACAGTATTTGTGTTACGTTACATGTTTGTATATATGATACATCTGTTTTGTCCTGGTCTATTTTACAGTCTCTGTTGTCTGTTTTTTTCTTTCGCTCCAGGTGTTTTTGTTTTTTCCCCTAAACCCACTAATGTGACGGTGATGTTTCCATCGGGGACAGGAGTAGAGGTCAGAGCAGATGAAGGGGTCATGACCCTAACTGTTCTACTTCCCCATGTCTTACACAACCACACGCAGGGTCTCCTCGGCACAATGAACGACGACCCTGAGGATGAATTCACCTCTAGCAATGGCCTGATCATCCCTTCCAATAGCAGTGCACAGGACATATTCACATATTGTGCTGGCTGTGAGTAGCCATTTCACTTCCACACTACTTTACTCAAATTACCTGCCTGTATAGTCGATGTTGAATTTGCAATGATGTTGATTGAAAGTGGAATTACTGCTTGAGCTGCATGAGCGCCCCTCCTCTCTTTCACACCCAGTCCTGTCGGGAACCTGGCGAAGGGTGGCAATTTAAAGGATGGGATGGCGCTGATAATAAGGGGGAGGATGCCATTCCATCACAATATTTAAAGCAGCACTATGCAGTTGTTTTTACCTTAACTGAATAGCTTCGGAGTTTTTGCAATGGTTATATGACTATTTTCGGGTTCAATGTTGGGCGTTTGGTAACAAAGTTACCAAAGTTTCAAGCTATAGTTGGAAGGGTTTTTTTTTGCTGCCTTTCCCCCCCTAACAAAATACCATGTGTTTTTCTTCACCAGGGGCCATTACGAATGAGACTTCACTGTTTACATATGACTCAATCCACCTCCTGAATGAATATTATTATGCCCCAAAGCACGATCCGTCATTCATCCCTAACTTTTCCATTACTGAAGACCTGGAGGATCCCCTGCTGGAGCCAACGCTGAACCTATGTGTAGGAGAGGGGGCTTCCTTCTGTAAATATGATGCACTAAGCATGCGCAGTCTGCAACAAGGCAATGCCACTCTACTGTCCTACAGGAGTCATACATCCACCAAGAAAGCTCTGGAACCAGGTGAGTGGGAACACAAGGAACCGATTCTGAAGAAGCTTCCAATTCAAACTACTTTGATTTTTGCAGGAATGTTAATAACACGGATGAGCCGTGTTTAAAGCTGCTTTAACACAGCCAATAAACCCACTCATCAATTATGTATTCATGCATCCATTGCATGCTTGGCACTATAAAGTTGATAGTTAATGAAATCCCCAATCAAGCCTAGAAAATAGATCTATTATTGATGTATTGCTCAATTAATATTATTAATGTTGTATTTTATTTATTTGTATAAAGCCTGACAAAACCTTGGTACAATTGCTGAAACTACAGCATTTTGAGGCTAATTGCTAAATTATAAAACATGCAGGGATTTTGCAAAACATTTATTTAAGTTGTTTATTTTTTTTATTATTATTATTACTATTGGTTGTAGTAGTATATACTGATTAATATTATTAATATTATATTTTATTTCTTTGCTTTAAGCTTAACAAAGCCATTGTAAAATTACTGTAACTTCAGCCTTTTTTGGGTAATTGCTTAAATTTAAAACACACTGGCATTTTGCTGTTTTTTTTTTAAGTTTAGTAAGCTTTTACTTTTTCTATTGTTTATTGTTATTATTATCATTATTATTTATTAGTAATAATAATTATAACAGTAGTAATAGTAGTGGTAGTATTGTAATTATTAGTATTATTAGTATTTTTATATACTGATTAATGTAAATAATATTATTATTTTATGTGCATTAAGCCTAACCAAACCAGGGTAAAATTGCAGTAACTAAAGCCTTTTGTAGCTAATTGCTTAATTTTTCAATGGGCATTTTGCTGAATTATTTTATTTATTTATTTAAAATAATTTTGCTGAATGATTTTATTTTATTTTTAAAAAAATTTTGCTTAATTATTTTATTTTATTAATGATTATCTTCTAAAAGGTGCTTACAGTGGTCACCTGAAATTTCTATTAGTGCTATAATATATCTATATTTTTAAAACATGCTCATGCACATAGAACTCTCGTCGTTTGTTATGCATTTATCTACGCTATTATGAGGTTAAAGACCAATGCCAGCAATATATGGTGATGTCACAATTACATGTTAAAATAAAGCAGCAGCAGCAGCTCACTATTATAAATGTGACCTCTGATTCAGTTATAAAGTATTCTAAACCTGTACATGATCTGACTATTATCTGTATAATATATTTTTATGATTTTGTAATGGCTGTGACTATGATCTCAGTGCAATCCTGTGGTTGGCTGTCACCACCTAACCACGGTCAAAAGGAAGGAACCTTGTACCTGGAGCGGGCAACGGTCAAGTTCTCATGTAACAATGGATACCGTCTCTATGGGTCCCAGGAACGCACCTGTCAAGGGGACGGCATGTGGTCTGGACAAGATGCTCACTGTGTGGCTGGTAAGTAAAAGCGGACAAGTGAAAATGTCATAATTCACTCACACACAAGTCGTTCCAAACCACTAGATGGCAGTGTTTCGCTTTACAAAGTTCACATCCTTGTGTGGTAATTCTAGCAGATGATTCTAGTTTGAACTTTTTCCTCCATTACGGGTGATCTTAGACGTCTCACTGAAACAATTGCTGTCAAATCTTTGATACACTATCATTCAAAAGTTTGGGAACGGTAATAGTCTTATGCTCACCAAGGCTGAAAAATACAAACACATAATATTATGAAATATTATTACATCAACATTATTAATAATAGCCGCGTTTCCACTGCCGGGCCAGGGCCGGGCCGTGCTAGTGCGTGCCAGGGCCAGTCGCGTTTCCACTGTCACTTCCGGGGCTTGATCGGGGCTTCCTCAGGGCCAACGGCCAGGATTTCTGGCCCGTCGAATACCTTGGGCCAGAGGGGGCCAGCTCGGGCTAGAGGCGTGTTCAAGGTAAAAGGCTGAGTTTATCGGTGTTATGGAACGTTATGATCTGAAGCAAGATGCACATAGGGGTGTCCATGTTTAACCGATTAACCGTTTAAAATTGCATAACATTTTAATTTGAACTGTAGGCCTATGCCAAATGCTGCGCAACAATATATAGGCTATATATAGCTACATATCGACGAATTTTCAGATATTTGTTTGATTTTTTTGCCCCTTAAACATTTAAAATATTTGACAAATTAATATGAAAAAATATATATATTTTACTGGTTTTCTGAGGCCAAATTAGAACCTGGAAATGATATTTTCCCCGCAGTGCTGAATGAGAAGAGCCGTACAGAAAGGGGATTTATGGGGGATTTATAGGCTATAATAAATGTGTCTGATAATAAAATAATATAAAATAACGAGGCATTAATTGTTTATTAATAAACTATTGTTTTCTAAATGATTTTCGGCTAAAAACATATCTCCATCTCCGGATGCACATTTAGAGAGAAATTAAGCTACATAAACATAGAAGATATTGGCTTTCGATTCGAATTTGTTCTTTTTAAATTGGACATTTAAAGCTTTAATCTACAAAGGATATAACCCCTGTAGACTAAAGCTTTAAATGTCCAATTTAAAACGAACAAATTCGAATGCGGTGGCTGTTTCAGGTCTCGCGCTTCAGTTCACGGAGATCATGAAGCGCGTCTTGATTAATTGTTAAAGCACAACGTTTTCTTGTTATAAATAAATTTATTTGCGAATAATGTATTATTATTTTCTGTATGACCAGAAATTAAAGAGTATTTTAAGTTGTTTCCACTGAAAGAAATGCAATGAAACTGTTCACATGGGCGTCTCGCAGCCATCAGTGCGTGCTCCACACACACTGGATATGCGCTGATATTTGTCAAAAATATTGTGTTTATTTGTGCTCTGTTCCTTTTTAGGATAAAGGCGTCTTCTACATATGCAGCCTAATAAAATGTTACAATAATGATGATGATGGTTATTATTATTATTATTTGCAGACACGGAGTTTTTGTGAAATGGACGTTTTGCTTATTTTCAATTGGCAATTTCAGTTTGAAGGGTGATGGAAATGCGGCTTTAACTGCTCCGTACTTGCTGCGTTTTATTTCTATAAATTAATTTCGTTTCAAATGGGGTCCAATCAGTTATTAAAGGTGTTAAAAAATCTGTATCTCGAGATTGCGGCGCGCACACTATGCACCGAGTATTAACCGATGGGCCTCGGTTAACGATTAATGAATAACTTGAAAACGTGCCCGCAGCCCTACTTGTTATATCGCGCAAAAAATCGCTGCTTGAAATGGAGAATCGCCTGTACTGGTCTCGGGACACTATTGCAGCCACTACGGCAGTTGAGTTAATATACATGCTATCTTCCTAATTTAAAAAATAAATTAATTCATAATACCCGCTGAAATGGGTTGGGTTTTATGACGTTTGATCCTGAAAGGCGTGTTAGGGGTGGGGTCTGGGGCAGCGCTGTGGGGCTCCTGGCCCGGCAGTGGAAACGCAAGCCCGGTGCTTGAGGCCCGAGGCCACTAGCTCGGCCCGGCTCGCTGTTAGCTCTGGCCCAGCCCTAGCCCGGCAGTGGAAACGCGGCTATTGTTTTCTATTTTATTATATTGTAAAATGTAATTTACTCCTGTGATGGCAATGCAGAGTTTGATCACATGATCCTTCAGAAATGATATGCTGATTTTGCTCAAATAACATTTCTAACCACTACCAATGTTAAAAACAGTTGTCCTGCTTAATATTTTTGTGTAAAGTACAGCATTTATTTAAAAATTTAGTAAGAGTATAAATATATTCATGGTCACCTTTGATCAACAGAATGCATCCTTGCTGAATAAAAGTATTCATTTCACTTTAACCCTTACTAACCCCAAACTTTTGAACGATAGTGTCTACCCAGTGCCTCATCCCTCCATTTAGGCGTCTCTTCAGACGGACCGTCAGTCATGCAGACAGAGAGCGCCGCAGTCACACTGACCGACCTGGATGTACTTGCGCTTGTTAACTTTTGACCCCTGTCTCATTAGAACGGAACAGCATACTTCCTCTCGATAGGCATCTGCAGGATGGATCTGTTTAGAATCTGATCTGGACTCTCTCCATCAAACACATGAATGGTTTATCTGGTCCACAGCTGTTGAGAATTCATCCCCCGCTGGCTCTCCGGCCTTTCTGGGGGTTCGTTGGTTAACTGAAGAGCCAAAACAAAGCTTTATAAAACGCATCAGGCCTGCGATCCAAATAATCTTGCACTCAATTTACTTAGTGCACGCTATTGCAAACATGTTAGGTAATTCGAATTGAGGGAAAAAATCCACATAAACAAAAAAATAAATAAATGTGATACTAATGGCGTTCAGCCAATGCTTTGAAGCTTGTATTTGTCAAACTTGTTTGCTGGTAGTAAAAGTACATTGCATACACTTTCTAAAAAAGTACATTGAGTACACTTTCTAAATCAAAAACGCAGACGCTATCTGCTTTATTGATTAAGGATCGGCGAGTTTATTATCAGCTTGATAATCGTATTTGTGAACTCTGAAACTTTCAGATAAAGGGTTTTCATTAAACTCGCACAGTTACTTTACTGTTTGTGTAGGCGCTCTTTTATTACCTTTCTCTCTCCCTACCATCTCTACCATATTTCTGTCCCTTTCTGTCGCCTTTCATTCCTCTTTACCTGTCTCCTTCTCTTTATTCTTACCTGTCTCTACAATTGTGTTAACAAATTTTGATTTTAAATAAAAGCTTCTGATTTGGCCAAAAAAATTGATTATAAATCAATATGAATCAGACTGTTGACTCTTTTAAAAAAGGCCTTAAAACCCATCTTTTTAGAAAAGCCTTTTATGGCTAACAGTGCTTTTATTTTATTTATTTTATCTTCCTGTTTTTATGTGTAGCACTTTGAGGTCATTAAATTGATGTAAAGTGTGTTACAAATAAAATATGTTATTATTATTAATATGACTACAAAATAATAATGATTATTGGTGTTGTTATTTTTTTATTAAATAAAAAAAATAAATAAGATATATATTACTATATAAATATTACTAATTAATATTTCACTGTTAAATATTTTTTTAGAGTATTTAAAGCTCCAATCTGTAACGTTTTTGGGGTTAAATGATCCAAAATACATATTTGAGCAAGTACATAACCAGCCAGTGTTCAAAACTATCTGCTTGCCTTAGCTCGATTCAAAACGATAAGCTTGTAATAATGTTTTTAATTCCAGTGGTACCGGTGGATTTCCGCGGGAGATTCAAACATGTCTTTGTGTTATTGCGTCACATCAAAACATAAAGAAGGAGTCTCGGCTTTTCTCACAGCACTTGATATAATTAAATTTATCAATTTTGATGGCGGATCCAGAAAGGTTAAACGACAATCACCAGTGACAACTGGAGATTCACCCGTTGTAAAATGTAAAAGAATTCGGACTTCAGTCTGGAACAAAAGTGGATGTTACTTACTTGTTCAGATGATATTTTCCGTTGAAAATTATTATGTTGGTCATACTTCCAAAAAGTAGCATCTGGGATTCCGAATGCCAGTATCCACACCGGCGCGGTGACTGAGAGCCGCACATTCTCCTCAAAACACTGGATTCATCCGCGCTGTGCCGTGCCGTGGCACAACCCAAGTAAAGTTGATAATTCCGCGAATAACTGCAATTGTAGATTGCGGATACGGCCTGCAGCTTTAAGAAAAATAATATAATAATTAGGGATGCACCGATATGAACATTTTGGCCGATACCGATAACCGATAATCTTTATATTTGAAAGTCGATAACCGATTTATCGGCCGATAAACTTAAATCCAAATTTTTATCTAATTTTGAGAGCCTGATTACAAAAACAAAAGTCTCACAATTAAATCCACATCCCAAGCACACAATTATAATGATGTTCTCATTATAGTGTTGTATAGCCGATATGACAGATTTGCGTTGCTCATGTTGTCCCGAACCAGATTTTCATTTTTTGAAGAGATTTCAATCATATTTCAAGAAATTCAAAAACATAAACAGTTCTCAACAAGTGTCTCAGCTGAAGGGAATAATACATTATTCATCTTACCACATTTTCTTACCAGGCCGATAACGATAACATTAAAAATGAACATATATCGGCCGATACCGATATGCTGGCCGATATATCGTGCATCCCTAATAATAATTGTATTTTATTTTACATTACAACCACAGAGTTCCTTTAAAGCTTCTCTTTTGTTGACAGCAGCCGGTTTATAAGAGCTGTTCATTACATATTTGGAAAGATGGTTGCCTCATGTTGCGTCCCTGAATGCGCATTATAAGCAACCCAAACTCAGAGCAGATGTAGAGATAAAGTGATAAAGTTCTTTTCTCCAAGTGTGAGCGTGTATTATCAGCTACTGACAGTTTGGTGGATGCTTTTCTATGTATAAAAGTAATTTTTCAGTTGTCAAAAAGGATTCAGACAGATCCGCTCTAGTTAACGTGAAAGCACGACCTACAGATAACCCCACTCTACACACATACACTACATCTTTTCATTCCTGTGATATGGTCGTATCTGTTGCTCTTGAGCGCGTCTATAGTCATTATCTTTGTTTTGAAGGTCGGCCATCCCAGGCTGGCACTCTTAAGAGCTGAAATGCGTCATAGTGTCTTGGTGATCGAGGGACTCAGGACCCTTCACTTGAATTGATAGTCCCACTAAACCTCTGTTTATTCCCATGTTCCAAGACAATGTGGGGTCCGTCTCGGTGATCTTTTCCCGCTTATCTGTCCCTCTACTTTCCCTCTCTCGCTCTCTCCTTCTCTTTCTTTTGTTCTGGCTGATAAAGGTTGACATCCTAGCCCACATCCCTGTCAAGCATGTCAGCGGCGCTGGGATCAAAGAGCTGCCCCGGCCTGTAATTGACTTCCCATTACAGCGCTCTGAACCCCCAGCAAATAACCCTCAACAGTTGGTTATTTGCATGCGTTCCAGTACAGTTCAAATTCAAAGGAGCAAAACGCAGGAAAGTGAGGGTGAAATGAAGGACGTGAAAAGTGCAGGTTAACCAAAAGGACAATCGTGTGGGTTTTTGTGTTGGGCTGCAGTTATTATTTCAATAACCTGTTGGTTGTTGTTATTATTTTCTCAATCATAAAGTATTAAGCAGCAATACAACTTTTTACTGACAACACATTGAGAATGTTTTCTGGAGGAATGTGTGACATGCTAGCTTTGACATAACAAGAATAACTTACATTTTAAAATATATTCAAATAGAAAACAGTTATTTTAATTTGCAATAATATTTTATAATATTACTGTTTACTGTATTTGTGATTTAAAAAAAAAATAAAAAATTCAGCCTCGGTGACATTAGCACATTAAAAAATGTTAATGATTCCAAACTTTTGACCAGTAATGTGTATTTAATATTTATAATATTTATTTTCCACCAAAAGTTTGTTTTTGTTACACTCCACTTGATTGGCGCTTTAATGAATTATTGTGAAAAATGCCCAAACATAATGTTTTTCCATAGGATTGCATTGTTCCTTGCCAGAAGACTTGACTAATCTGTAATTAAATTTGTTTATTATTGTCATTTTGATTAACAATTTTATTGTTTGGATGTTGCAGCTGTAGTTAATATCGCTGTTTTGTTGGTTCGGACCACATCTGGACTGGACTGTGTGTATATAAATGTGCGTCACTGTACTGCAGATCCCCCGAGCCTCAACATATGGCACTGATGCTGTACCGCTTTGTCAAATTACACTGGTTATAACTCTCTATACGTCAAGAGGCACAAGATGGGAGGAAGGCGGCTAAGGGGAAGGAAAGAAGTCGATGAGGGAGAGCAGTGAAAGGGAGAACGAAATCATTTCTCCAAATTCCAAGAGCAGAGAGATATATATTTAAAGAGGACACTCACGAATGAGTGCACAACGCAGTGAGACAGTCACAAGCCCATAAGGACATAGAACGGCACGATAGGAGGGGGCATAAAGAAATGACAGACACAGCCGCCAGTGAAAATGCATTCTGACAGATTGAACTCAGCAGCAGAGAGAGGAGGTGGAATATGATGCAGAATAAAACTGACAGTGCGAGTTCAGCCGCTAACTTGCTCTTTTTCTTGTTCCCAAGAGAATGTGTCATCAGCATCGGTTCAATACACCTGCAGCCCTCTAGTGCGTTTGAAGGGGACGCAAAAAACAAGCCGAACTGTTGACATCAGTATCCCATCGCATTAAATGCAGCAAAAACAGTGCTGTAGACATTAAAGAGCCAGCAGCAGCTGTATGTTTTAAATGCAGAGTATAATTAGTTGTGCTTGTAAGGACAAACATCAGTATTATTGCTCATACTATAATTATTATTAAAATGAGTTTGCTCTACATTTATCTGCAACTTATCACAACAGATACACTGTTGTTCAAATGTTTGGGACCTGTTCGATTTTAAAAAAAGGCTCTTATGTCCATTCACCAAGGTTGCATTTATTTGTCAAAAAATGTCACAATTTAAAATAATTATTTTCTATTTCAATATATTTTAAAATATGATGGCGTCATATTTTCACATCATTACTCCAGTCTTCCGAGTCACATGCTCCTTTAGAAATCATTCTAATTGATTTGCTGCTCAAGAAACATTTATTATTAGTTGAAAACAGCCGTGTTGCTTAGTATTTTTGTGTGCGTGTGTATATATATATATATATATATAATGGACTTAAGACTTCAACTGAAGGAGGGTCCCAAAGCACATTTAAGAATCAAAATGTTGTAGAGACTTGGCTATTTTGACTTAGTCCAGTAAGCAACCACTCAGATCACCCTTGCAACCACTCAAAACATCTTAGCAAAAACCTAGCAACCACTTAGAACACCCTAACAATGCCATAGCATTATCCTGTGGTCATTTTGCAGAAAGAGTTATGCCCCACAAATGGGAAATATTAACGGGAAACTTCAAGAAGGACATCTCAGGACATCAGAGGCTGTTGTGTGTGTGTGTTTGTGCGCATTCAGTGTGTTTTTGATTATTAGTAGTCTTCTCCAGTGTTGGAACAACAACATGCCAAATGAACTTGGATAAAATACTCCAATTGTTTAACCAAACATGTCTTCAGCCATGTTTGACATGTCAGGAATTTAACCTGAGGCTGAAGGAAGTTTGTGGTTCTAGTAAAGAACACAGTTTAATTTGCATTGGAAAGCTTCACTGATTATTTAACTATATTCACAGAAGAACACTCAACTGGATGAAATGCAAAGCAGGTTTAGACACTGCATGCAGCTGCAGTATTAGAGTTGTAGTATTCCAGTTACTTTAGATAAAATTGTCTGCAAAAATAAATCAAATGTACTGAATGCAAGCGTAGTGTAATGTTACTAATATTGTACAGGGCATAGCCTAGACATCATTTCAGCTTAGCAAACAAAGAAAAAAATGTTTTAATTGTTTGTAATATTCATAAAAATGCTATGGAAGTATTAGTACTCCAAGGTACTTTAATTCACACATACCAAAAAATACATATATGGGTATTGTCCGAAAAGCCATGGTGTTACTTTTGGTACCGTTTTGCTAGTGAAGCACTGACATCTTTTTCTTTTTAAAATTTATAACCACAATGTTTTATTATTAATTACTAACAAATTTGTAATGACATTTTTCTTTTCAGATAATACATTGGCAATTGTCCTGGGGAGTGTTGGTGCGGTGTTGGCGGTAGTTGTCATGGTGATAGCAATTGTTGTGTACACGAAGAAACAGAAGAAGTGAGTCCAAATGTGTTTCTTTTCAAGTTCATTTGTTTAGTTTAAATATGTTGAAGAATAGTTGAAATTATTTCAGGAATATGGATATGCGCTCACGACATGCTTTTTTAGAGCGTGCATTATTTTATAATAATTCGACGGACTGGAGTCAATTCTTCCACTTATACTACGGTTACCACACCTCGAGACACTGTTCAGATGTTGTATTTCAAGATATAAGATCAAGATAGTCTGTAAGGACCGTTTGAAAAAACTGAATTAATTTGGCGAGTGATATGGAACTGTAATGCAGTCAAGACCTGCCTGGAACTACTTTAGCCGTGTGTTTCCCTAAAAATAGTTGAACACCTTAGATTTGTCAACCAATCAGATTCAAGCATTCAACAACCCAGTAATATCAGCTGTTTTAAAGAAGGCTCGCTCAATACTATATAGAATGCGGAAACCAAGGCGTCAAAAAAGTAGTACGTCCAAATTCATATTATGTGAAAAATACAACCATGACCTACTACTGCCAAGAGTCTGGAATTCGTATTTGACGGACACTTTACTACTGTATCCCATGAAACCTTGGGAGGAGAGTTGTGAATGCAGTGAAGTGACATAACTGACACTGGTAGGCCACATTACAGTGACAACACGACATTTGTATTACATCCGAATTTCATTCACACTACCCATATTCATACTGTATACTGTGTGTATATATATATATATATATATATATATATATATATATATATATGTGTGTGTGTGTTTAGTTGAATGCTGTCACATGATCCTTCAGAAATCGTTCTAATTACATAGCCTAATAAATGTCATTACTGTCATGTAAAGACAAATTGAATGCATTAATGCACCATTGCTAAATAAATAACAATGGGAGAACTATATTAAATAACAGAACTATTATTTAATAAGAAAATATAAAGCAAATTTGTCATGTTTTGAACTTTTCAAATGAAATGTTTGCTCTCGTCATATATAGTCTTGATATGTGATAAAGATGTCATGAAGCTCATCTAGCCCGGAAACCCAAAAACTGATGTTACAGAAGACAAAGACATAGAATTCAACTTTTACAGTTCACCCATTTATCTTTTATATATATATATATATATACATATATCTTTTTTTGATGATGTCAGTCATGTCAGTTTAAACCGTTTCATGTTCAGTTTAATTGCGCCTCTCTTCCACTAACCTTTCCGCACATGCCCCCCCAACACACACACACTCTAGTCATTTCCCCCATCCTATCTCCTCTTTTGCCCGGTTGTAACGCCTCTAGCTTTCAGTTAGATCATGTCTAGAGTTTCAGCCATGGGGGGTAATATGTCTCACCTGCCCCTCATAAAAGCCATCCCTCTTTCATCCTGTGGGGGAAGGTAATCAGAGAGTGCCAGAGTCAAAGGTGCACACCTGTAGTGAGAGAGAGAGGGATGTACTGCTGCTCTATATCCTTACAGATACTCTGATTAAACTCAAAGGTGTGACGACGCTCAGTCACATACCCCTATATTTGTGGTTATATGGTAAGCAGGGCCTTTACAGGCACATTACTAATTCTAGTTTTTCTTTCGTCATGCTAGTACACTTCAAATAAGCTTTCAAATATGTAAACTCTTCACTCTTAGACAAAATAGCTATGCTTGAAAAATCTAGTGAGTTGTTCCCACGCTAACAGCACTCTGACTCTTCACAACTCACAATCGACTCCAGTAGAGTTGCGTAAATAACATAAAATATGTGATACGGATATAAAAACTCACTTATTTCCATTGAGTGCGTCTTATTCTGCAGATAGACTTATAAGAGCTATCTTAGAAAAAATTATAATGTGTTGATAGGGTGTCTATGCAAAATGTATTTTAGTAAATGCACCCAAACCCCCCTAGAGAGACCGAGGTCCACCTACCACAGTTTCACAAAATCCTGTGGGAAACACTGCACTGCATCAAATATTTGTTGAAATGTTAGTACTGTAGTAGTTAAAGACACTTAGTATGATTAGGATGTTTAAGTGGGTCTAAGATTAAGATATTTTTACCTAAAAGCAAAAAATTTATTGATAAAGAAAAATTATTTTTTTTGCATCTGTTCTTTTGTCTTCCAGCCTTTTGGTCTGGCCATAGATCAAAACTAAATTGTATTTTTTTTTTTTTTTTTGTAAATTTGTCCGTTACTTCCACTTAAGTTCCCTCTTTGTGTACAAGTGTATAATGTGATTGAATGTGTGCGTATGTGGTGTATATGTCTGTCTTTATGTTGCCACATATGTATCTGTGTCGGCATCAGTGTGTTTCTTTTGTTCCTTCTTTCATCTGTGCATGCACGTGTGTGTGTGTGTGTGTTACGTGCTTACCTGCCTCACACTACCTGGTACTTTCCAGCGATTGGATTTCCCAGCAGGCCTCAGCAGGCCTTTCTCCCTCCCACTGTAAAGTCATTAACACTGACACACACACACACACACACACACCCTCTAATGTGCTATTATGGTTCCTCATTCTGGTCCTATCACACATCAAAGCAAGAACAGGGGCCCGCAGAGGAGAGATGGTTATCAGTAAACACTTTTGCCCACTGAAGATTTACTGTATCTTATAATTAAAAAGGCTCATTGAGTGTATGAGGCTTATAAACATTTAAGGAAATTAGTTTGAGTGGAGTTTATAGTGGTGCCAAATTCACACTAAATACCTGAGTTACAAAAAAAAAAAAAACATGCTTCTCTTTACTTATAACTATTTGCTTTTCAAAAGAATTGTTTCTAAGATGCTGTTTATACTTGGTATTAAGATGCGTTTTGGTCGATCGGATCACAAGTAGACGAGGGAGACACATTCCCTTTATAATCCATCTCTTCTGTTAAACCACTTCTGTCCTGAGTTCTTCGAGGGGCGGGTAATTTCATAGGCTTTTTCAGATCTTTCGATCTAATGGACGAAATAAGCTCGCACAATTTACACTGAACAAAATTATAAATGCAGCACTTAAAAGTCCTTGTCCGTGCTCCTAACAATTTTGACCTTAAGACCTCTTTTAAGGGTTAAGATACTTCCTGAATTTTTACTTTACTAGGATTATTTCTTTAATTTTAAGTCTAAACGCCCACATTTCTACGAATTTTCTTCGAATTTTTGTCACTAGAAGCTACTCTTTGCATTAAGATGTAAACAGATGTAAACGTGGCCTAAATTGGTTCTTCTCTGGTTCTTGGCAGTGCTTTAAGTTTTGTACAATGATTCATAATTTTTTAAGTCCATTTGTGTTTGCTCTAAAGCTATCTATGTATAATCTAGTGTGTACTTCTAAAGTACATTCTGACTATATAAGAGAGAATTATCTTCTTTCAAACTGTTAGGCCTGTGATTTATATACAAGAAAAAGATGATAGTCTTAATGAGCTCTTGGAATGCCATAAATAAAAAGCCTTAGGGGTGTTTCTGATCATAATGCTTTGGACAGATTCAAAGAGCCAGGACTTTCTGTACACCTGTGGGTAGCCAAAGGGAGGAGACCTGTGTGTGCGTGTGTGTGTGTGTGTGTGTGTGTGGCCAAAGGGAGGAGACCTGTGTGTTTGTGTGTGCATGCAAGCATGCAATTTTAACATATTAATTAATATTATACTGTCTTCTTTTTTTTCAGAGAGGAGATGAAACAACAGGGCGACAGGGTGAATTATCAGCAGCATGCATCACATCCGTGATGTTCATCAAGTATACATTCTTAAACATTTGTAAAAAAGATTTTATTTTTCAGTATTAGATTATGTGTAAAACTTATGTTTCTAATTTAATATTCTGTTTTACCAATAATTTATGGCCATAGATAGTAGATTAGTTTCTTTCTTGACTGATATGTCTGGAAACATGGTAAAAAATCGGATTATCTGATCAGTGTAATATCCATCTGGTCTGTAGTGTTGACTTGTACCTCTGTTTGATGCCTTTAAATTATCTCTAGAATTGTGTTATATGAACCACTCTTGGGAGACTCCACCACATGAACAATAGCTCTGTTCTAAAACTTATTGAGCTGCCCATTTTAATGCATTGGAATTGCTTTTGACACAGAGACAAAGGTGTATGAAACAAGATGTTGCCACCTTCTAAAAAAATCAACACGTGCTGCATCACAGTTACAATACCAGAACATTTTGTTTTTCGTGAAAAAAAAAAAAAATCCCCATATATTTTTTCTGGCCAAATATATTATATATATATATTAAACAGTACTGTTGAAATATTTAAATATATTTAGTGAGTATTTTTTTCAAATCTTAAAAAATAATCTTAAAATGTTTCAAATCCTAAAAAGAATCTTAAAAATGGCATACCAAGAAAATGTATTTGAACAAAATACAGTACAATTTTGAAATATTATTATAATTTAAAAGAACAGTTTTCTATTTTTACATATTTTGTGTGAATGTATTAATGCAATCCTGTAATTGCAAAGCTTAACAATTAAAACAAAAATAGAAAAATGTCAACAACAAAAACAAATTCCAAAAATATATTTATGTACATGTTATGTAGGATGCTGTCTTAGAAGGCCTAAGAAAGCGAGGCAGCTCACTAGGTTTTGGAACAAATGTTATGTGTGCGAGTTTGCCAAACATCTTTTTGCTAGTCTGCATTTACATTTCAAATCAGTATGATTTTGAAATAAAATTCAGTTTTATTTGTTCAATTTTGGGTAGTTTACTTTTATTTGATCATCTGAAGTTTTTTACTTTTATCTCATTTTACACACAAACCGTAAGGGAAACTGGATCAGAGTACAAGGGCAAACTTCTACAGAAACCCTATCCATGTTCTAGCCAGTAAATTTTCCTTTAGAAAACAAATGCAGGTAAAAGAATGGGAAACAGCAGGAACGTACAGCTCATGCCCTGATGACTCTGAGCGATAGATGGTCAGCATGTGTGCGGCCGCTGCTCACCCCAATTAAAATGATCTGGACCACTTGACAAGAAGTGTTTCCACAGTGTATGTGATTTGAACTTGCACTCTTTCCCACGTGCAGATGTTCATTGTGTCTTTTGCCAGACATTCGGTTGCAGACGTTACTTTAAAACGCTAAAAACGCACCACCGTTGTAGAGCTCCACACCACTGTGGTCTTTACAGATAAGGACAGAAGACGTTTAATCTTACTTTGTTCTAATTTCAGATCTTTTCATATGTTAGTCTGCCTTGGGAAAGAGATGCAGTGGAGCAGGACTCACTTGGGGTTATTCAGACTCCAAATGAGATGAATACGTTCTTTTGTAAAAGCTTTCAAGTGCTCGCGTTTATTTAGCTTGATTAGTTTAACTGAAGTGAAATGCAGGTAAATCCCTCTGATTTGTTCTGACCTGTTTACTTTCAAAGCCCAAATTTCTCATTACATTACCCTTTTATCCTGTTAAACAGTGGGATTTAGCACATCTTCTGTTCGTCTTTTGTGCTGTTGTAAATGTTCATAAAGCTCATGTCAGCTTGTCACCCTTATAATCCGTCAGCTTCTCAAACAGATCCACACACCTCAACTCATCTGGAAAGTTTAGCATTCCCAGAATCAATTCGGTCAAGAGTCGAGCAATCTGACTGAAGAGTATAAGCAATCATACAAATAATTACAAAGAAATGGCATATTGAACTAGAAGTTGAAAGACTGAAATATTATTTTCTGTAAAAAGTACTCCAATAATATGTTTTATTTACAACTTCGTTTTTTCTTTTCTTTTAGGCTGTGTGTTCACCAAAGCGTTTTTCCACGCGCCTGGCGTAAGTTTTCAATTGGAGCGCTGCGATTTTAGAACGCCATGAGCGTAACTAGGCGCTAAACGTTTTTGGAACGCTAAACCGCTCTGCGTTTTTACTGGTCGCCGAGAGTTTAAAAATGTTAATCTTTGGGTAAAACGCAGCGCTCATCACGGTCACTTTTTACCCAGCCGTCCAATCCCAGTGGAGGAGGGGCGGGACTAATACCACACCGTTTTCAGCAGAATGTCTAGCAAAGTCCACCAAAGCGTTTTTCCACGCACCTGGCGAATGTTTTCAATTGTTATCAATGGGAGCGCCGCGGTTTTTAAACGCCATGAGCGTAACAAGGCACTGAGCGTTTTTTTCACGATGAAGTACCGAGCGCCCAGCGTTTTTTCTAGTCGCTGAGAGTTAAAACTGTCAAGGATAAGACGCAGCGCTCATCACTGTCACGTTTTACCCAACTGTCCAATCACAGTGGAGGAGGGGCAGGATTAATACCACAAAGCTGCGTTTTGATATATGACATAGAACACACAGTTATAACTTGCTTGTGGTTTTTAAACTTTATTATGTCTTGTGTTTTTTAAAAACTTTATATAGACTTTAAAATGTATAAATTTTGGATTAACTTGTAAAGATTATCTTGATAGACAAAACGTGTCATAACTCTTTGTTAAACACAGATCTTATTTTTGGTGATTTTCCAAAAGTCTATGGGGAAAATGCGTAGCTTTTCGATCGAGGAAACCCATGCACCGCTAGCTTCCGAGTTGTCCTACAAAGTGACGTCATCACTTCGGAACTCCATAGACCTTATGCAGCCCCGCCCCTTTTCAGCTCTGCGCTCGTTGTCTTTTGTCTTGCGGTCTGTATTTTCACAGTGATCTTGCCTATTTATGAATGAACGGCTCGTTTTAAAATCGTCCTTGTCTACTGACATTTGTTAAGACATCTGCTTTAAACATTACAATCCTCATGATAACTTTCGGTAACTTTACGTTAAGTAAATCCACTTCAAAAGCTAATCACTCCTGGATAGCAATGCCATAGAGATATTAAAAGACAATATTCTAAAGATGACGCGCCCTTGTTTCTCTGGTGCATAATGTCTAGAGACTGAACAGGTAATAAGCATGTGGATAACATAGTCATTTTTCACAAATTCATGTATTTATGGTTCACATGGACCAAAAAGTTGAATTTCGAAACTCGTTTTCAAAAGTTTGTGTTCTCAAGCCCCCAAAAGGCATTTTTCGTGTAAATGAACGGCCAGAACAATTCAAGATTTTTTTTTTTTTAGTTTAAAAAAGGTTATGTATGTCTGTTTTCTTTTGTTTTTATGCAACCTGAAATAATCCGAAATGAGATAAAGCATATTGACCTCAGTCAGACATTTCATCTCCATCGTCATTATAACTTTCCAGAACTTTTGGAGTGGGCAGACAGTACAGTATGTTTTTCATCATCTCCTGAGTCACTTCTGTTTTTAACGTTCAGCGTCATTCTGCGGAGGCCACAGGAAAGGCCAGTACCTCGCTTTACTACACCACAGAAAGAGAGAACAGAGGGAAAAAAACGCACTCACTCCTCCCTTGCAGATGTATTCCCCCTTTCCATTACAACGGAAACCATTAGAGTTCCCATCAATCTGCCACCGTTTTGAGGTAAAGCTCTAAGAACTGGCAGCTGCAGAGACGTGCCAGCTCAACAAAACATCTGCTGGTTGTGAAGATATGGAAACTATGAAATTTGCATCTGCAGTAAGTATGTCCGCTCAAGGTGTTTTGCATATTCACTTCTTTTTACCCTTGGACATTGTCTCAAAGATCATATTCAAGGTGTTTGTTCGTTTCCCCCCACTGGATTCATCGTTTCAGGGCATGCAAATGCTCGCAGACGGGAGTCCGTTCTTTTTATTTCTTCCCTTCCCTCCTCATTTCTGTTTGCCAACCAAGCTTGAAGACAACATGTATTCTCTGGTGTCTTAATTCAATTAAGACCTATCATATTTCTTCCAGCTTTGTGACTGCATCCTCCTGCCAACTTAAACAGCGTTGTTTTTTCTAAAAGCTTTTAGATTGTTCCATCTGAGTTCAGTCCCTACAGGTTGCACTTTGAAACTCAGACATGCTCAGGCAACCTTTCATCTCTCGCTTTAACGTGCCTCTCTTCTTATTTTAAAACATTAAAAATAAACCATATCTTAAAAAGTCTTAATCAAACCCAGCGAGTCTGGTTAAGATGGGCAGCGATGTACAGGCGTTTGCACATGAAAGTTGATTTACGCGACTGATGTGGCTGGAAACGCTCTCTCTTTAAAGGAGAATCTAAATCCATCCCAGAATCCCCCCAAATCTGGGAGAGCTTTGTCCCTGCCATTACAGATAATGACTTTGACCCAGCATGGATGATTAAGTGTAATGGTCTGGGCTGAATGGGGTTGATCTGCCAAAAGCAAGTTAAAAGAGAGCGAGGAGAGAGAAAAAGGGTTTCCCCCTTCTCCATCTCAGCTATTAATCATTGTGTCTCATAACATGATATATGACTTTCTTTATATTGTAGATGGGGGAAACGATCTGTGTTAGTAGTAGGGAATATGAAATATTCAACAGTCAACAGATAAGTTAGCAAAAACCAAATTACCACACACACACACACACATTGTAGTTTACTGTTGGCTACTGGAAAATTCTTTTCTCCCTTTACTCTTAAGTTAAAAGCATTTTTGGCATAACGATTCAAATACAGTATGAAAGCAGTGTAGAACCAATTATATTTGTGATATCTAATATTGTCATTCACATATGGACAAAATAAATGATTAGATTATTAAACAGTGTTAAAGTAGAAGAAAAATAAAGTATAAAATGAATAATGTGATTGTGTTTCTCTGCTTCAAGTATTGCTAGTAACAGAATGAGAATGTTCTTAGTGATATCCATAGACATATACACTAGACCTCACCTTGGGGTTCTAAGCATGCGTCAAAACCGCCGCCATCTTGGAACAGGGGTCTTGTCATAGGTAGTAGCTAGGTAATGCTGCTATCTCTGCCTTTACTTCGAATTCATTGATGGTGGCGGACTTTTGTGCAGCGTATGATGTTCACGGATGAAATCTGAACTAGGAAGAATGTTTAAAAAAAAAAAAATCTTTCTGGAATCAATGATAAATACGTCTCACCGTTGGAACGAACCAAAAAAACAAGAAAAATCGCATTCATGATGATTTATGGTGATTTTAAATCCGTTAGACCTGTGTCTACTACATTGACACTGATGCATTAAAGTGGAGGGGCTCCCCTGTTTCAAGATGGCGGCTCTATTGACGCATTCGTTCCAATGAACTGCCGTAGCCAAGGTTGAGGTCTAGTGTATATGTCTATGAGTGATATCATGTGGAACGGACACACTGACTACTTTACCTACAATGCTTTCTCATTCTGTTCTTCCCATCTTCTCTTTATCTTTCTTACTATCTGACTGACTTCTCTTCTCCTTGCCATCTCTGCATGTCTCAGTCTGACAGGGTTTGATTACTTTGATTTTTACCCTGTAAGAATAATGGATGATTAATAGTCACCAGTTGGGTGAAACACTGTAATCTGAGATCTATCACTATTTTCTTGAAGTATGGGTAGTTGACAAATTGACATATTTTTCCAACATGTCGACACACCATGCCTCCAAAAAATGTGAAATATTTTATGCATTAAATGTATTTTTCACATAATGAAAATGAATGAAAATGATTTTTTTTTTTTTGGTTTTTAATCACTTTGAGTCAACTGATTCCACTGGTTCATTGGGCTATATGCACGCATAAGTTCCGCATTTGACGTAAGGATGCTCGTCCATTTCCGGTTGTGTAGATTAAAGCGGAGGAAAACCGGAGAAAACTGGATTATGCCAGAGTCTTCAATATTTACTGTCCTCCCGTCTTTGAAACGAAACGTACATACGTTTAGATGTAATTTTATATATAGTTATGTTTATTTAATATAATTTTAAAAAGAAGCATAAACACAACGAGTGGTGTCTGTTTTATCTGTTTTTGTGACTAACGTTTCATTAGTATAACCATGGAGTATAAAATTCAATATAAATTCTCGGTATTGCATTGGACTCTATGATCGGCGGAAGTTATCGAGCATCCTTAATCCTTCACCGGAAATAACGCCGTGCATAGAGCCCGTTTAAAGACTTTTACAATTTTTTTTTTTTTTTTTGCAGCGTTGAGCAATGTAGCCAATCACAAACATACCTGATGATTTCTTGAACGCAACGGCCAATCAGATTTATTATTCAGAATGGAACAGTTGGAAAGAAAATATATCACTTGAAGTTAGATCAAGGCCATGATCAGATTTTTGTTCCAGAACATGTTATATATCTTTAAACACAGGTGAAACCAAGCGGACTTCTGTTATCATTGGCCAAAAGAGAAAACAAAGTTCTCGCAGTGCTCAGGTGTTCGACTCCCCTCAGAGCATGTCCTTGATGTCCAGCACCAATGTGGCTGAAAACCATCAGCATGTTGGTGAGGAAAATGGGATGCCAAAGAGAAAGATGAGGAGGATGGATAGGTCTGTGGAGCTTCGTAGCTGTGATTGGAGCGACACCATCTCAGACCAGAATACTGGACTGATAAATGAGAGAATTCTTGAGGGTAAATGAAATCATCATTAGAGAATATCACTGAAGAGTCATTAATTATGCTACCACATTATATCAAAATACAACTGACGTTTAACAAGATATGTCATGAATATTTAAACAAGGATTGTTTAAAAAACTATAAAAGTTTAAATATTGAGTCATTAATTATGCGAAGGTAAATCTAGTGATCACTGGAGAATATCACGGAAGAGTCATTAGGCTTCCACATTACCACACCAATTATATCAAAATACAACTGAAGTTTGACAAGACATGTCATGAATATTTAAACAAGGATTGTTTAAAAAACTATAAAAGTTGAGGGAAAAAAATATATATATATAAATATGAAGAGTTCAGATGCAAAAGCCTCTAAGTGCCATTTGAAATTTTCTTCCAAAATTATCATTTTTTATCAAGCTTGTATATTAAGTTCAGTAATTTCACTTAAATGGCAATGAAGATTACCTATTAATTGTCATTTAAGTGAAATTACTGAACTTAAATATACAAGCTTGATAAAAATGGTCATTCTAGAACAAAATTTCAAATGGCATTTAGAGGGTTTTGCATCTGAACTCTTCATATATATATATATATATATATATATATTAATGGACAAATAGCCATAGTATGAGTATCCAATGTTTAATAAGTATTATTATTTGATTGATTGAATCATGCTTTTGTTTGATATTCCCTGCTTTAGATCAAAATTCTCTTCAGGAACCTCTATCCAGTAATCTTGAAGTCCTTCCTCCTGCAGACCAGCAGGCTCAAACCCCTTCAATCCATGAATGGTTTAAGGTATTGGCCCTAATAAGCTACAAATGAATTTAAATACATATTAATAGTTGGATAGTTTTGTCACCTTTTTGTGCATTTGTTTTTGAAAATTCTTTGTTTATTGTGATAATGGAAGAAATCAAGGTCAAATCTCTTCTCTGTGCTTTATATTTATCATTAGCCTGTTAGTGAGGAAAGTGATAGTCAGGAGAGACAAAGTAGTTTTGGAGAGCTCCTCACTCTTCACTGGAGCAGTAGCTCAGCTCAGGGTCAGAAAGTGGAGAAACAGACCATTGCAAGCATTAGCAAGAGACACGCTGGGGTAAATCCAATGACCAGTTGAGAATGTGTAAATGCTCTGTGTTTATTATTGCTCTGTACATTAGTAAGTCTACATCATTTTCAGCTAGATATGAGTATAATGGGAAACCATTCATTACAATTTGTTAAAAATCCACACGATCACATTTTATCAGAAATCCTTTGTTAAGTTAGATCAAAGTTTTTATTCCAGGACATGTCATGTATCTTTAAACACAGATGGAAGAAATTCCAAATGGTTAGGAATTCATGTAGTAACTAATTGAAACATGCTTTTGTTTGACATTCCCTGCTTTTAGATCAAAATGCTCTACAGTACAGTGCCTGTGCTCTAGAGGATCATGGTCTTCAGGAAGCTCCATCCAGTGGTCTTGAAGATCAGAAGGTTCAAACCCCTGCAGCTCCAGTCCATCAAAGCCCAGTCAGTCCAGCTCCAGGTCACAACGACGGAGTAAACGAGACAACTGAGGGTGAGTTTACAGCCATAACCTCCAACTTTAAACTCACTGCTTTCCATGCAACTAAAACGAATCATCTTTTTACAGACATTTTTAGCCGATATGAAATCGGCAGAATCCTTGTTAAGAGTGGATTTGGCTTCGTTTATGAAGGGAAACGCTTGAAGGATGTCCTTGAGGTATCGTCATTTTATTACAACTAGTGCAAAGTGCCCGTGCAGAAGTTTTTGTGTGTGTTTTTAGTAATTATTTGTTTGGTGTGTTTGAGTGTCACCAAAACGCACCAAAAATGTTGATACAATTACACAACAAAAGTTCAGTGACATTTTTATTTGTGTATGGTAGAAAGCAAATTCTGAAACTGACATTATGACATACAATAAATGTGGAAGATTGAAGTACACAGTGAACAGGGTATACAGTGAACTCTCAAAGAAACGCTACTCGCTACTACAATGATAGTCGTGAATAAAATATAATATTCAGAAGTAAAAAGTAATGTTTTGGTCAGAAGGTTTATTTTTAAACCACAACTGCTTCTTTTACCGATATATTTACCGATATCTTTTGCATTTCTAATCCAAACAACGTCAAACTTAGCACTGCACTTACTCGTGTCCGTAGCAAGACACCTGTCAAGTTTGAAATCAATCGGACTGAAGGTTGGAGAGATATGCGAATAACAGACACACAGACAGACAGATGTTCCTGCAATTTGTTTTCTTACAATATTTAGCTAACAAATTGTTTTGTCTCACTATATTAATTTCAAGTCTTTTAGTGTGTATTTTTTTTTAACTATTTACTGCATTTGTCTTGTTATAAATTTAACAAAACAAATTTTTTGGTCAATCAGGTGGCGGTGAAAATTGCCAAAAAGCCACCGAACATGGACTACATCAACCCACAAAAACGGATTTGTTTGAGGAAAATCCTTCGTCATGAATGGTTTCATGTAGTGTGCCTACAAATAATTTTGAAGATATATTCACTTTTCATTTTAAAGATTTCAAAAATGTTTTCTTCTAATTGTAATCTACGACCACAAGCATTTTTTGTTTGTTTCCGTGAAAACTACTTCTGCTACGTCGGTCTCAAAAGGATCCTGCAGTGGATGTCACAGAATTTTCAGTCTTTGGCTGCTTGATCCTTTTTCTTCAATGGATTATTTTTAAGCTATTGAAACTATTATTGTTAAATAAGTAATAATTTATAGAAATAAAATTGGTGTACCTGATCTTGACAAATGGTCTGTGTGTTATTATTGGTGGGGATTTATCACCAGTTTAGTTGCAAGTTACATTGACTTGACTTATGAAGCATCGTTGAGTCTCCATTTTCCATAAATATTGTGTGTGATGACTGTTTATATGTGAAAAAAAGCCTAAATTCAGTCTGTTTGCCATATTAAAGCGATAAATTGCTCAATTTACAATCTATGGATTAGGTTTCAATTTCTTCACAAACTTTTTGAAGAATCAAAGTGGTAGTTCTGTAGACCAACAATGGAGGGACAGAAATCTCTCAGATTTCATTAAGACTATCTTCATTTGGGTTCCGAAGATGAACGAAAGTCTTACGGGTTTGGAACGACATGAGGGTAAGTAAAAGACAGAATTGAAATTTTTGGGTGAACAAGTAAATTTAAACTGCAAGTTGCTTTAAAATGTCATAATTTGCACAACAATTTAAATATGACCCACTTTGAGAACCACTGCTTTAGAAGACATTGATTATAGATAGTGCAAGTAGCTCATTTTAATTTTTTGTCCTTTTGGTGCTTGACCTTTCTTAGTACCCATCCTCCTTCACTGTAGAAACATGAATGTTCCTTCAAATCATTTTATTTTTGTGTTTCACAAAAGAAAGAAAGCCATGTAGGTTCAGTAGGTGAGTAACCGCTGACAGCAGAATTTTAATATTTTTGGTGAACTACATTATAAGTAAACAAAGACTGACTATCTGTATGCCGCCTCACAGTTGAAAACATCCCAACGGTGACAGTTCCAGATATACTCCAGATGGCTTACTCCTGTCCTTTATGAGGGATCTGTGGCTCTGAAGTTGATATGAAATCACCAGGAACCAAACCGCACCTGCTACAAGTGTCAGGATCAGAAAAGGTATGTTGTTAAAATGCAATATAAATGCTGCATATAACACCATCAGCACCTGGTGCTCACACTGGAACACATGTCAGATCTAAGTCTTTAATTATGACTTTTATGCCCACTGCCATCCAACGGATTGGGGGTCAGTTAGATGTTTTGTTGTAATGTTTCCGAAATACAGTATCTTATGTTCACCAAGGCTGCATTCATTTGGTCAAAATACCCTAAAAACGTATTGTTGTGATTTCACAACATATTGTGAAATGTGATTTAAATATAAAATAACTGTTTTCTATGATAAAGGGGCATATTTTATTAAATATATTCATATTTTCTAATATGAAAAAATCGGAATGAATTAATTCTAGTTTTATTGCCAATGTGTGGCCAGCTTGTAAAAAGACCTTCCCTGATATCCTAAGTAAACCGCCGCACTTCAAGATGCAGTAAATGGTAAGTCAGTGGGAAGGCACAACCTGATCATCAGGTTCCTCAGGGGTGTGAGAAAGTTCAATCCTCCTTGCCCTCATATACTTTAAAATCTTACTGACTGAAACTTTTGAACTGTAAGGTTAGTTTGTTTGGTAGTGTTTTCCTCATTCTCTTTCCTCAGAGGTCATTTTTGCCTTGTTTTAAATGTAATTAGTCCAAACTCCAAAGCTAGAGATTGTTCCACCAACAAACCTCTGTGGTTTCTCAGTCACACCAATTCTGTTGGAGTAACAATCACCCTGTAATTAGTTCCAACACACAACACTGGCAAAGTTTAGGATAGTTTTTTGTGCTCTGTCAGAGCTGCGGCCTACAACAAATTGGCCCTGGCAAGCTTAGCTTTTCACGTATAACTTCAGTTTATTAACTTACACAATACTCATCCTTCGATTAATTACGTTACATGACTGACACAAGCAGCAAAGCACTGCGGCGAACTGGAATCTCATCACAGAAATCGTCAAGCTGCTGTTTCAGCAAGACTTTAGATCGGACCAGGACTTGACTGTTGGGCTTCATTTCTGAGCCGCAGGTGAAAAGGTGTTCTTCCTCTTCCAGGGTTTTAAAACGAGGAGGATCAGAGATGAAGAACATCCCAAGCAGGTGTGAATAGTTTCTGTGGGTGTTCTGTTCAGCTCAAAGGTCTTAAAGATGAGAGGTAGTAAAAAAAAAACCAAACCATTCCTCTGGGTGACATTGTGCTTTAATTAAAGAGCTCAAAGCAACACATGGAGATGGATGAGTGTGTATGTGTGTGTGGGGTGTTCTTTCCAGGTTGAATGGTTAAGAACACCACTTTCATCTTTCCTTTGAGAATGTAAAGACTTTAAAACCCCAAGGGTAAAGAATACATACCTATGTATATATTTGTTGCTGGAGGGAGAAGACACAACTTCAAATACACTGAGAAGAGAGAGATAGAATGTCTATAGTAAGTGATCATATTATGTCAAGCTATTAAGCATGTTTCCCCCAACTCTCATTCTATAGAAAAGTCATTCTTATTACGTTACGTTAATGGACAAATTATATTATTTAAATTATATATAACATCATGGTTGTATGTGCTGTCCTGCAAATTTGAATGTAAAAAAATTATTTTAAAAAATCATTTTGTTTACTAATGCAATAAAATGTGTTCGTCTATCTATCTATCTATCTATCTATCAGCAGTGGCTCACAGAAACACGAGCAAACAAGATGGTTGCTGTTGTTGGTAGGCGCATGCATGTATTTTGCTTAAAGCTACATTCTGTGATTTTACCGCCATCTAGTGGTGAAAAGATATATGACCAGTATATGACCAGTTTCTGTTCCTCTCAATAGAGGGCCGAAGTGATGACGTCACTTTGTAGGACAACTCGGAAGCTAGCGGCGCACGGGTTCCCTCGGTCGAAAAGCAATGCATTTTCCCCATAGACTTTTGGGAAAATCGCAAAAAATAAGATCTGTGTTTAACAAAGGGTTGTGGCCCTTACACGTTTTGTCTAGCAAGATAATCTTTACAAGTTAATCCAAAATTTATACATTTTGAAGCCTATATAAAGATAAAAAAAAACACAGACACAATAAATTTTAAAAAACCACAAGCAGGTTATAACTGTGTATTCTATGTCATAGATCAAAACGTGGAAATATTTAGAGGCTCTGTTCACCACAGACCTTATTTCAGGTGATTTAGCAAAAACCCATTCAAAAATCCCATAGGCTTTAGAGCGAGGGAACCGTAATGTTAAAATGCTAACTCACTTCCGCGTTTTGGCCAACAGAGTAACGTCGTAACTTCGGCACTCTATCCACAAGTTTCCGAGGGGCGCTCCTGTAAAAAATAAAGTGGGTGAAACTTCCGGTGACGCGGCGGAAGTAGCATTCCAATGGTATTTTGTGTGTTAGTTAGCGAAGAGGCTAGCTGTTTTCCGGAGAATTATTTTACTATTTAAAGACGCAAATCTTTATGAGAGATGTCGTTATGGAGCTCAGGGACAACATGTGCTGTTCGCGGTTGTATAACCGGACTAAACTAATTTAGTGGCTTGTTTTGAACATAAGCTGAAAACGAAATCAGAGTGATCCTGCCAACGACTGTAGTTTCCATCACCTCCCAAAAGACGACGAATCTTCCTGTGTACATTTGTTTAAATTCTTAATGTTCTATAAACTCTATCAGCATGTGTTTGGCTGTTCTCTACTGATGTTACAGCTAAACTCAGGATCAAAGCCTGTGTTGACAGAATACCAAATGTGCCAGTTAATGTATTCAAGCAGCACATTCATTTATAATTTTGAATAAACTCCAAAGCACAATGACTAAGTGTGTATTTTTTATTTTAATTGTTTGTCAGCTCGCACAACTGTCTGTAACCATGCCTTGATGAGTATTGATTATTAATAATGTTATTATAATACTCCCAATCAACTACTGCGGAGGGTAAAGGTACTGTTATTTCACCCTTTTGAATTTCGTTGAGGTTGTGTTCCCACATCGTTAGCTAGTTTGGATCGCTATAACTTGAATGACTGTCAACTGTTGAATGAACGAGTGTCAAGCATGTCAAATCGCGCTTTGTTTACTTCCAACCGGAAGTCGCGCCCACTTTTGACACAAGGCCTCATGGGGCGTAGGAAACTTGTGGATTCCGATGTCGTTTTAACTCCTACGGTGGCCAATCTAGTCCAAGATTAACATGGCTTCCATTTCGGCCTCGTCCATGAGTGTTAACTCAAACGTAAACGCGAAAGGTGAAGCTTGAATTAACGGGTATGTCCCTCTTCGGCTAATGTACTCTCAAGATGGAGGGGCAACATGGAGACGGTATGTATTTTCAATGGCATATTATACATTCACGAGAATACTTTATTACTTGAACAAAGTAAATATAATGAGCAAAGAACAAAGTGTTTTTAGCTAAGAATAAACTAAAAGAGTTACACAGTATAGCTTTAATAAATCAAATTAAAACAGGCACAGTGAGTGAAGTGGGAATAATCGCACTGACAGTGATAAAAAGATTCAATGTCAAATCAAGGAGAGACCGCCTTGCGGAAGATACCTTGGCTGTTGGCCCGGTTCCTCGGTTTCAATATCTACCCTAACACGAAAATCTGTATAGATCTTGGGAATGTGTAAACCATACACGCTTTAGTCTAAAGCAAGTATGTATAATGATATAATTCTGGACTTTCCAGTGAACCCTGAAACTGCTTTTAACATGCCCCAACAAGTTCGAAAGACTGCATTAGCTACTTAAATCTCAGGTCTTTTGTTGTTGGAAATTAAGACAAAACTATAAAGCATGCCAAATTTTAAGATTATTTAACTCCTCTTCAATATTCATAAAAAGGCTAAATGTATTACAGATTACTTTAATGGATTACAATTTACTTATAAAGCGACACATTTTCATAAATACTACTTTATAAAATGTTATATGTTAAGTAAATTAACTCTAAACACTCAAATAATCCATAACACATACATTTTGCATTGTTTCCAAGATTTTGCGAATGATTGCAATGTATATTCTCAGCTTTTTTGACATTAGAAAAGATGAGATCATGTAGATCTACTATTATAGGGACAGGGAGTGTGTCCATTCTCTCTTAAATGCATATAATTATTATACACTTACAAACATCAGACAAAGGCTGAAGTCACTGACACATCTAACAACCCGGAATACACCTGAGGAACTTGTTAGGACTCGACCGTCTAATTGTGATGTAGTCACATGCTCTTTTATGTGTGTGTATTGACTAGGTTGATGGAATGGTCCTAATAGTATAAGTAATTGCTGGTGCAGAAGACAAATCTAATTATGTTGGTTTGGTGTTTTTTGGGTTTTCGTAAGTTTACTGAAACAACCCTTACATATCATGTGTAGACAAATTAAGACATTTCCTAGCCAACTCTGTATTGCAGTGTGCCTAACATCCTGTGGATGATTCACTCCGTTATGGTCACTTTCATACCCAACGAATCATTTCAAACTTTAAAAAAAGGCAGCAGGCAGCGAGTGTTATTTTTACCGAGCCGTTTGGGGTTTTGGGTGAGTTCGTTTTAATTTCAGTGGTGGATGAAGTCACTGAAAAAGCCTGTTATGGCTGCTGTCCTCTTCATGCCCTGCACTGGTAATGGATCCTCCATTTATGTGTTCTCCCACTAGAGAGAGACATTCTGCACAAATGATGCTGCTTGTTTTATTGACTGGAATGTATGACATTGAAATGAGGTTTATGTTCCAGTGAGCAGTGTAATTTTTTTTTAACCACAGAAGGCTGACAAGCTTTAAATTTACATTTAAGTTATATTCCTCATGTTTATGTAAACACTGTAAAAATAAAGTTGCTGCCTTAAATTGTTAAGTACACTCAACTTGGATTTTTAAACCAATTCAACTAAGTTGAATCTTCTTGTATGAAATACAAAAAAGTTGTAAATTGCTTAACTTATTTTGATGAGTTAAAGCGATGTATAAACATGTCTACCTTATAGTGTAAATATCAACTCAACATGCATTCACGGTAAAAAATATGATCAACATGTTATGTCAACATGTTTTTTTTCCATTACTTTAACTTATCAAAATATGTTAAGCAATTATACAAGACTCAACTAATTTTTTTTTAAGTCAGTTTAATTTGATTAGCAAATGTCTTTTTTATAGTGTTGTTAAAAAACTTGTAAACCAAACGAAGTGAACCAAATGAAAGCTTACAAATCCTAAGCCTATTTAATTTCTCAGTTGTTTAATTGTTCATTCATTTCATTTTTGTTATGGAAACACTTTGCATTAAGGTTTTTTTTTTTTTGGTTAACACTATTGAACTACATTTTTTAACATACAGTATTTCTCAGTTAGTTCATTTCAACATTAAATACGTTTATACAAACCAAAAGTTGCATTTTTTTAACTTAAGTTAATGCACTGTGAACTAACATTCACTGAACAATGAACAACAGTATTTTTATTCACATTTTGAAAGATTAATACAAATATGTAAGTTAATACATTAACTAATGTTAACAAATGAAACCTTTTTGTAATGCAAAGTTTTAGTGTTGAAGTCTATCTATCTATCTATCTATCTATCTATCTATCTATCTATCTATCTATCTATCTATCTATCTATCTATCTATCTATATCTGTCTGTCTGTCTGTCTGTCTGTCTGTCTGTCTGTCTGTCTGTCTGTCTGTCTGTCTGTCTGTCTGTCTGTCTGTCTGTCTGTCTGTCTGTCTGTCTATCTATCTATCTATCTATCTATCTATCTATCTATCTATCTATCTATCTATCTATCTATCTATCTATCTATCTATCTATCTATCTATCTATCTGTCTATCTATCTATCTATCTATCTATCTATCTATCTATCTGACAATGTCACATACTGTAGCCTATTGGAATCATCGCCGATTTAAAAGTCTTCAGTGATTCTTTTCTTTTCTCTGTGTTGTCCGTCTCGCTCATGGCTATTGGATTTCTAGACATCCCACAGCGCGCAACAGGTATATGTCCCCATGCATAGGGCAGGTTGAATCTATTGCCCCGATTTCCTGTCACATGATTTGAAATAGGATCCCGACTTTTTCTGCTATCTGTCTTGTGTGTGTATGTGTGTGTGTGTGTCTGTCTGGGGGCAGCGCTGATCTTCCTAAAAGTTCATACGCTCTTAACGCGAACGCGCAGCGAGATTCTGTGACATTCAGCTGCTCACTGCTTCAGCTCCACTGACCTGACTGGACTCTTCACACTTCACCTGCGAGAAGAGAGGGAGAGAAGGTGTTCAGATCTCTTATAGCCTACACAGAAGTGCGATGGATTCGTGGAGAATCGCAGCTTTGCTCCTTGCTGCCTGCCTCAGCGCGTCAACTTCAGACCAGTTCGATACGGGTTAGTCCTCAACTCTTATGACTTGTAACTTTGTGCATTGGGGTGGTTGTAGGTCTTTTATGAGATGTTTCTTACAGTCGTGCACTGGGTTGAGCCCGCATTGTCCCTACTCCAGTCTCGAGATGAGCATCTGCGTGCAGCGCGTTCTGTCACTGTTCTTGCCTCGTCTTGCCTCTGGTTCAGCTGTATGAACCACACAATCCATTCAGCTAAATCATATCAAAAACAAGTTCGCTGTGTTGCATTTGGACGATTCTTCAATTAGAGACACTTTTGAAAGCGTCTTTAAAAATTAAACTATGTTTCATGGTGTGTTATAAAGTTATTGCATATCTTGGTATAAAGAACCATCAAGTGATGAGTAGTTGATAGTAGTAGCGTAGTATTGTGTGCTATGGTAATGATCGTGATAAAATGACTTTTTTTAAAAAAAAAGGTTGAGAAAAAAATTGACATCTCTCTCTCTGTGTGTGTAGGCTATATAGCCTATATTATATGCAATATATTTTAATATGCTTTATTTTATTATTTTTTAATTAAGTTAATGTTAACACTTTTAAAATAATTATTTATAAATAGATAAATCGTTGCAAATTTACCTTTCAACACTAAAAAGGTTTTGTATACTGTATCACAACATTTATGAATCACAACATGCCTTATATTTCCCACTTGGATATGCTTTAATGTATTTTTCAGGACAGATATGAAATCAAAAGACATCCAAATACATCCAGTATTGAACATCAATGGTAGATAAGTAAACCTGTCAATTAGAGTAGCTTAGAGGTTTTTTGTAATCCCAAGAGCAGTTTAATTAGACAATGATGACACAAGAGATCCCTTACAGATATTTACAATGGTAACAATAGCGTCCGCCAAAATGCCATAGTTACTGTGGTTATTGTTTGTAAAATAAAACTGTGGTAATTTGTGGTAATCTGTCACCATTCTGTCACGTAATATATTGAAAGCGTCTTACTTTCTTTGAATGAGATCCCATATTAGGAGGACAGTAACAACAGTCATTGTCGAAACTGGTATTGTGGGGGTTTTGTCTCTCAAACAACTTAATCTACTTGTTATTAATAAGCAGGCCATGTTGTTTTCATATGATATTTAGTATTTGAAAGATCAAAAACATTATTTTCATTTAGAAACCACAAAACAGTACAAATTGTATGTCCCATATTTCAAGTAGGTGCACTTGAGATATTTAATTTTATCATAAATCCATCTTCAACATCAGACAACCATCAATGAATTGTCTCTATGCAAAACCCAAAAGAAATTGTAGTTCATAAATGTTTTGCAATAATTACACAAAGCAAGTATCTCGCACCCCAGATAATCAAGCAAAGAAAGTGGTGGAAGTGATGTCAGCATCTGGCCGACCAATCAAAGTTAATGTGTGTGACAAGACACAAAAACAATTTGAGGGAAATCTTGTTTCCTAGTTTAATAAAAATCAGATTTGATTGTTTGGTGTCATCATCAAAAAGGTTAATACTTTTTTATTGTTATAAATTTGTTAATTGATTGCTAAGTTAATTGATTGTTAGCTAACTTGTTGTGTTACCAAGTCCAGGCATATCCAACTTTTTCTCCAAAAGTACATTTGAAACTTAGTTTAAAGACATTTTGCTTATCTAGATTTCAAGTAGTTTAAATTTCCACTAATTGAAGATTAAATAAATCTGCACTAAAATGCAAAAGACACTTGTAGAGTATTCTAGGTTGTCGCATTGCTTTGCTAACATCATAAGCTGTAATTTGTGTTGTGTTTCAAGTCTCAGAACCAAATCCCCTACGCTCTCTTTTAATTTTTTTTTAATTATAGCCTTTGATTCAAATGACAGGTTAGGCTATCTGAGCAATGGGTAAGCAGCACATGCCCTCTTTACCTAGCAATGCATTTAAAGCTGCCTTCCAGAACCTATTCATGATCATTACCTGACTTATTCCTCTTTAAACGTTTTTCTACCATTTTTGACATGTAGCGTGACTAATTTTGACAGGTTCATGGCTAATTAGTAATTAATAAGGCATGCAGTAACATGTCCATCCACCCAGAGGTTTGAATGTGTTGCAGTAAAACATAATTTATTGAAATGACTTGATGGCTCATTGTAATCCTCGCGTTTCAAAAATATAATAAAAATCATTCAACAACAGTGAGACTTTGCCATCAATTTATGAATATGATCATTTGCAGCTAGCAAGATTTATTGCATGAATTAATTAGTGCATGCATTTGCTTTATTGAAGTGGTTTTCATTGCATTTGTTGGGCTCTTCAGTTCTCTTTTTCTTCTTATCAGTTATTGATATCTGATGAGTGAAGAGACATTGTGTTGTTCTTCTAATGTCTATGTGTGATTGGATAGAGATTTATACTTGTGAATGATGAAACACTTTGCATTTTAAATTATGTTAGACTTTTGAAAGAAATAATGTGGCATCTGCGGGGTTTTTTTTTTCATTAAAGGTGCTGTAAGCAATTTATAAGAAACTGTTGTTGATTTAGAATCAACTCGATTCCAAAAACTCATGCAATGCAAGACTAAAGGTCTATTTATCATAGCTGAAGTGAAGCAAAATAATGCTTTGCGAAAAATAAAGTGAAGATAATGAACGACAAGGAAGAACAAAAAAATGAACATGCTGTATGCAAGAGTATATACTGTACTAGCAAGAGTTGGCTGTAAGTCACCAGCATCACATCAGCTGCAGATAACAATGGCTGTGTCCGAAATCTCCACTCAAACCACTAATCCCTACTCCCTATGTAGGGGGTAGGGAGTAGAGCACTATATAGTGAGCTCACAAGCAAAATAGAAACACCACTTTTTGATTATTTCATTGCTGTCCCACTATTTATACATGTGTGTGCTTACAAACAATTTATACATGTCTGACAAAATTGTAAAACTACTACATATCATAAGTTAAACGAGACAGAACCTAACTTACATTTGTATGACAAATTTGTATTGTCGCGCTGCTCCGCTTGTCATCCATCCGTGATACGATCAGCGCAATGCATGATGCCGGTATGTAGGGCTTGACCATCAGTTGTACACTACTTTTCAAAATGCATTCTGGGATACATTGAGTGGAGTAGGGTATAATAATCATCACTATACATTCGGACAGCACTACAAAAAAAATCTGAAACTGTGTGGATGAAAAGACAGTTTGTGAATTTGTTTTATACTCTCTTTTAGTTTAGTTTAAAGCTTTATTAATCCCCGTGGGGCAATTAGTTTGAACTCACATGGTGCCTCACATGAAAACACTTAGCACATACATTCAATACATAATAAAAAAAAAAAAAAAAATATATATATATATATATATATATATATATATATATAAATAAGTAAAAACATCACCTAGTTTATTAATCGTATTGCTTCAGGCACAAAAGTACATTTGTGGCAATTTGTAGAGCATTTAATTGCCCTTAAACGTTGTCCAAGGGGCATCCACTCAAATAGACATTTGTAATGTCTCTCAGCCATCTCTCTTCCTATAGTCTTTCTTGCTCACTCTCCTCCCCCATCATGAGTGGACACGCCCCCTACTGCTGATTGGCTACTAACACAAGTGCTGGGTCCGATCCAATTTCAAAACAGTTTCTCACAAATCACTTAACATAGGGAAATGGGAAAACAATTTCTTTTGCCTTTTTCTTGACATTGCATGAATTAAAAGCTTCTGCTCCTTTGCGTTTAAACAGATCTAAGACATATGAGCAGGTTGTACCTGCACCTTGACCAGGCCAGAGACCAAGTCTGTATTTCCTCAGACAAATATGTATTAAAGGTGCAATAGGTGATTCTCTACAGAAACGTTTTTTGTAATGCTGGTTTAAAGTCTCCTCAAATCCTGATAGCAATCACTATGTTAAGCTGTCTAAATGTATATTTATAAATATATATCATCCGTGAAAGGCATAGGACCACAAAATTTGGTCTGAATGAAATGATAGCATGTGTTCCCACTTCCCAGTCTGTCAATTGTTCACACATACTGTACGTCATATGTCATTGGCGAGTTCTCGTATACGCTAAGCAGGCAAGCAGTTTATGTTTGTTATTGTAGTAGATACTATTACTCACTGTACTATAAAGTTGTGAATGGTGATAACGTTGTCTCTGGACCTCTCGCTTCTGGTCTGTGCACGTTCATGCGTTTTGGCGGAGGCTTGGCTTTGGATGGCGATTTGCAGGGATCGTATGCTTTCAAAGCTAGCAGGCTAAAGTTAGCATTTTCCAGATCACCTATTGCACCTTTAAATGAATAGTTTATTTGAAAAATGTAAGTTTTGTAAATGTAAGTTTTATTCACGGACTTTGAGAAGAAGCATCTGTGTCCAGACAGGCACTCATGTAAAGTGGATTTGGGTTTAGTTAAAGGGACACTCCACCCATTTGCATTAAGCTTTCCATTGTTAGAAACCCAGTTATACTATAGACAAGAGAAGAGAGAAATCTGCTATTTACCTTTTTCACTTCCTCCTACAATGACGCAAAAATCATAATTTTATGTCATTGTAGGAGGAAGTGTAAGAGGGGGGATTTCTGAAAAGACTACAAGCACTTCCCACCCTTTCAAACCCGCCCATAGGGGGTTGGGCCTAATGCGCTAACAGACCAATCACAGATCAGTGCCAGTGCGTTTGATTTCACCGGCAGAAACGTTTTGAAAATATGGACGAAGGTACTGAACACGCAGACGGATGCATTATGGAGGATTGGGATTACACATAGTGTCAGCCATCTTTTTTGGAAGCTAAGCTAGCAGGCTCTTGTTCTGTGGAGAAAGCCGAGTAGTAGGGTTGCCGCGGTGAGGAAAATTTCCCACCGGTTAATCGACGTGTGACAACACCGGTAATCCCGGTGTCACCGTGGAGGGCAGGGCGGGGGGGTTAAATAGCTTTTAAATGCGTGCGCGTTATACTTTCACTTTCGAAATAAGCGTCAATTGCTTGAATGGACAAAAAAACAACTCGCTGATAATAAAACTTTTATTTATAGACTTTTATTAGCATAACGAACGAATAAAAATAACCCCATGCATAGGCTGAAAAAAGTGAAAATCGGCAAAATGTGGGCCCAAACAAATAAGAACCATAAAACGTTTATTAACGAATAAGAAAATAAAATAGGCCTAAATAAATTACACAAAGTTTAAATGAGATAAAACCAATTAAAAAGAGACGAATATAAAATAAAAACTTCAAAACGGACCTTAGCCTACATAAATGACATAGCCTACTTTCACTTTCGAAATAAGCGTCAATTGCAATTCAGCGTCAATTGCTGGAATGGACAAAAAAAAAAAAAAACAACTCGCTGACAATAAACTTTTATTTAGACAGCACTTTTATTAGAATAATAAACGAATAAAATATAGACAGAACTTTTATTAGCATAACGAACGAATAAAAATAACCCCATGCATAGGCTGAAAAAAGTGAAAATCGGCAAACTGTGGGCCCAAAAAAATAAAACGTTTATTAACGAATAAGAAAACAAAATAGGCCTAAATAAATTAAACAAAGTTTAAATAAGATAAAACCAAATAAAAAGAGACGAATATAAAATAAAAACTTTAAAAAGGACCTTAGCCTACATAAATGACAGCACTCTAAAAAAAAGTAAAACACTATAAATTGGCATTTATTAACATTAATATATATTGGCAAAAATATTGCCAAACAGGCGATTTTGCATTGCGTTTTGACACCAAATCTTCCACCATTATCTTGCTTTTCTGTAATTTGACTCGTTCTCGTCTCCACACGTGCTAAATGGAATCCTGATGCTTGCTGATCTGTGACGTGACGGCACGCGTTGCGCAGTTCATTTTTAATTATAATGCTCTCTTCAGAACTAAATAATTGAAAATTATTATTTTTAATTAATTCAAATAAATATTTTAGCAAAAACGAATACTTTAAAAAAAAAAAGTCAAGACATCGCGGTGTCACGGTGGGAAAGTGATGTCACCGGTGATGGGGCTTAAAACCGGTAACACTGTCAACACCGTCTATCGCGGCAAGCCTACCGAGTAGTAACTTTAAGGGTTACCGTCCTCTTTTTCCCAGACATGTCCGGCCGTCGATGTCCAGGATTCAGCTTTTGCTTTCTGCAGTCGCCATGTATTGTTTACATGTACAGCTTTTGTTTCAATCTAACTGAATTCATTCTGATTGGTGAATCTGAATGTAGTGTTTACATGAACGCTAAAAAAGTGATCGGTTGATGTGCGTTTTAACATTGCTAAGAAAATTCCCGCTCCTCCGTGAGAGATACGAGCCCGGTAACTTACGTCTCACAGCTGTCGCTCATCAGTACTCACGCGTCATTCTCCACACGGCCCTCATTCGTCCCGCTCGCCACAGTAAACATGATGAATGGCGACTATAAAACGCAATAGCCAAATCCCGAAGATTTTGGGCGATCTCGAAACACATTTTCTGGCAGACTCATCACGGAGACTCACTATTCTTGTTGTTTAACTACTGCGCTGTTACCGGTAGGCGTTGCTCCTAGGGTAGCGAAGCAAGTGCATTCTGGGAGTTGTTGTCTTTCATCCACACATAAGCCAAAAATACATTTTCTGTCTTTTCTCAGTCTAGAAAGCTCCAAATTCAAAAGTAATTTCACATTTCTTCTACATAAATTACCCATTTTAAATGCACATTAATCTTTCCAGAGGTGGAGTGACCCTTTCAAAGAAGTTGTTGACTGGAATGTACCAAGTGATTCCCAGACAGTGCTATGTTGTCATTCACATGTCTGTTGAAGAGTTCATTTGAGATAAAAATGACAGATTTATTTTTCCCGCATATTTTTGCTGCTAAATGTGAACTTTGTGATACTTGTTTGCTGTGTTTTTCCATTCAAAAGCAAAATGTGCTGATTGTGAAATGAGTGGAATGGTTATGGCTGAAGGGCAAAACTAAGACTTCAAAGCATCAACAATTTAGCTTGAGTTATTAAATCCATGTCATGCCTTGTCTGTCGTGATTGTTTTGTCTTTCATCTCGTTTCAAAAGTCCACGCAAACACCATGTGGCTTATTGGTCCTGATCAATCATGAGAAATTAACATGTTATCTGAAACGAGAGCTCTGCTCAGAATCAGCAGCGTTTAAAGTTATTTTTGTTCTTGAGTGTGTATGTGTGAGTGTTCAACTGGACTCAGCATTTCATCTACAGACACTTACTCTTTGACTAGATTTAATCTAATCTTGCAACGTAGCCGAAAAGCCGCAGCCTTAGATGTTTCTTCAGCTTCTGTTGTGTCGAGCAAAGATCCAACATCAAAATACTGGTTTACATTTCATCTGTTACAGGAAATCAGTTAGTCAGTTAAAGCGTGATAAACACTCGAGATGCTAGCTGTTAAAGATGGTGACAATGTTAAAGGAGGATTTGTTGCCGTATATGCATTAGCGTCATCTTAACAGATCCTTCATCGGTTCTGGAATCATCTTTCTGCTGTTTGGCTGCTCGCCATTGCTGACTACCTCTCTCCTCTATCTTTATTTTTGTCTTTTTCTCTTGTTCTACTCTTCTTTTTCTTGCCAGGGCTGTTTGGAGTGCAGCGCCTGCGCTTTGTCTTGTGTCTTCACTCAGTCGCTCTGACAGTGAAGTATGGTTTGGGAGGGAAACAGTAGCCAGGTGGTCGGAAATGTGGGCAGGGGAAGAACTTTTGTGCTTTTTCTCTGTCCCTTCAACCACTTCCTTTTTTCTTTTCTTTTTCTTTTTATGTGTACTTGTTTAGAAAGCACTGCAGCATTGACCCACTGGAGTTCATGACTATTATTTAAAGACTGTAAATGGATGGTTTATTTTTTGAAAGATTACAGTTTTTCTTTTCATTTTTCTTTTGTTTGTTCTTGTTCATTCACATCAAATGCTGCCAATGCTGTCAATTTGAAGCCTTGACTAGTTTTTCCAGTGAAACTTGCTTGTCATGACAGGTTTACATTAATGCATATGTGTGTATGTTTGTGGGAAAGCAATTTTCTTAATACATATCGTTGTCTTGTTTTGTAAATATTGTTAAAACAAGATTCATTTACTTGAAAAGCGAAGTTCATTCAATTTTTGGGATTTATATTGTTTTAAGCATAAAGCATTAGCATTTTCCCTTGTTTTTAAGCAGAGATTTATGCTCAAAATAAGAAAAACTGAGACATACAAATTGTGTTTTTCTTATAATTTTTCTTAAAATAAAATAAAATTACGTTTATTTGTCTTACAACATGAATTGCGATTGCTTTTAAGCATAAAGCAGTAGCATTTTTTATTGTTTTAAGTATAAAGTTTATTTGTGTAAAAGTGATATTTTATTTGTCAGTGGACTAAGACAAATAAACTTAAATGATATTTTTTTGTTTTACTTATAACTTTGCATAAATAGAATACGATGAGTAAAAATAATAAAATAAATAAAAAATACATAAAAAATGTAAAATACTCAAATTGACAGATCTCGTGCAGTCTTCTCAAAAGTAAATGTATGTTTATGAATATTTTTCACTGTAAAACAACAAAAAATGAGATATTTAATTAAAGAACAACGCTATGAGTTTAGTGAGGATAGCATTGCTCAGATAAGATGAGAAATATTTGAGATCTCTGGAAAGAGTGCAGTTTAAAACATTCAGGAGAGAAATGTAAAAATTTGGAGAACATTACGTGAACCTATAGAGATTTGTTTATCCTAGTGGCTTATTTTTCACTAGAAGGCAGATTTGTTCAGATTTCTGATGTATAAATAAAGTGATAATGATTTTGAGTCAACACAGGGACCCTCATAATGCCGAACCACTGGACCGTGTGCCCACTCCCATATCTTTCTCTATCTGTGGTGCAGAGGTGGTTAGCTGAGAGTGCTTCTTCTAATTTAGCAACAGAAATACCCACATCAGAGGCTGTCGTTTCAGAGGGCACTGGCATTCCTTTGCTCCCATACATTTCCCAGAAATCCTTCCACCCATTTCCTGCCAGCATATCCTCACATTTACACACAACAGGCTGTAATTACCCACCCAGCTGATCCGATCCAGAACCAACCACCGAGAAACATGGAACACAAAGATGCCTCTGTATCCAAGAGTGACACAGTATACAGGCCGCGTTGCTCCTCTGGACAGAGACACAGCCTGTGGTCGGTTCTGTCAATCCTTGACTCTGTTTCAATGGGAAACTAAGCAGAAAGTAAGCAGGCAACACGTCGTGTGTTAATGACAATACCTGAACGCCAAGTTCGGCTCGGATGAAAGGTGCCTAAAGAGGCTAAATGAACTCAAACTCTTCTAGTTCTACCAAGACAGATATTATCCGAGCAGTTTGGGGTCGATACGATTAAGAAATTAATATTAAAAGAATGTTAAAAATATGAAGCAGCACGACTGTTTTCAACACTGATAATAATAAGAAATGTTTATTGAACACTAAATCAGAGAAGGAACGTGCGACACTGGATTCTGGAGCATTTTTGTGTGATAAATCACTAAATTGTTTAATTCAGTTGATTCACTGAAACATCTGATTGATTCGTTTGATTCAGAAATGAATCAATCTTACAAATGAATCTTCTGTGCATTTTATTAGAGACAAGGTTAATGCCGAACCACAACCCTTAAGCTAATGATATGTGTGAGTATACAAGAGGTTTATGATGGTCATCTATGTCAGTCTCCTTTGTTTGATGTTACACCATGGGTCAAAGGTCAAGCCTTGGTTGACCTAGGGATAGTTAGAAGCTCATGTTATGTACCTAATGCATGCTCTAGCCTGCTCAAACCATTCCTCCTAGCTAATGTGGCATCTGCAAATCATTTCTTTAAAAGGCTATTAAAGATTGTTTAATCTTCATGTTGACTTTAGACAATAAACACAAGCCTTCTGAATGTATTTTTAATTAATGCTTTCTCTAGTTGTCGATGACTTCACTACCACCCATTTAGTTAGTTTAACATTTGCGTATAGGGCAAAGGGCAAAAGTCGTCTCGCCTCAACATTGCTATTTTTTATTTTTCATTGTAGTATGCACCGCATATTTTGTGTTTTGCTAAAGCTATATCCGACACTGTTATTTTCTCCGAAGTATGCAAAGGTCAGTGAGAGGGGAGAGAGACAGACAGCGGGAGAGAGATTGAGATCTGCTTAACCACCATCCCGGTATCCAACATGCTGAGATATGTCAGATGCCTAGTTCAGAAAAATATCCATATTTATAAACATGAATTTGGAATGTGCTTGTATAAAGTTGGCGAGAGAGAGAATACCTCAGCCGCCTCCCATGCGGCCTTTTTCTGTCTGAGGCCATTTATTTTGGCTCAGGATGTAACAGCCCATGCCATCCGCTCACGACTTCCTGTTGACCTCTGATTGAGGTTTTGTGGAGCCGGGACAGGTCAAAAGGTCAACTATATCTATCTACTGTCAAGTAGGGATGAGTCAGGGTGATCGACTAGTCGTTAGTGAGTTAGTATTTTTGAGCGGTAGTACTTTAAAGGGGACCTATTATGCAAAATGTACTTTTACATGGTGTTTGAAGATAAATGGTGTGTGTACACAACCACCCTATAATGGTCAAAATCCGCACCCCCTTATTAATCCCCATGGCTCATAAGCAGTGACATTTGCATATTCTAGCCATATGATGCTTAGAAATGCCAATGACTGCTGACAGACTCCGCCCAATTAGCATAGACCCCGCCCTCAGTAAACAGTACACAATTCGCCATGTTAATCTCCTCACTCCTCACCAGTAGTTCACTTTAAAAAAAACTTTTGCTGATAATTTACTCACGCCCATATCATCCAAGATGTCCACATCTTTCTTTCTTCAGTCAAAAAGAAATTAAGGTTTTTCATGAAAACATTCCAGGATTTTCTCCATATAATGGACTTCAATGGGAACCAAACGGTTCAAGGTCCAAACGAGAGTTTCAGTGCAGCTTCAAAGGGCTTTAAACGACACCAGACGATGAATAAGGGTCTTATCTAGGACCTTCGAGTCATGAATCGAAAAAAGATTTGTTCATTTTGATGAACGAGTTTGAACAGGAGAGTCACGGATGTTCGTCACAGAACAGAGCAAGTCGAGCATTTGTGCTTATAAAACTTAAACTTTTTATTTATTTTTTAAATGAGCGATCGTTTCGCTAGATAAGACCCTTATTCATAGTCTTGTGTCGTTTAAAGCCCTTTGAAGCTGCACTGAATCTCTCATTTGGACCTTGAACCGTTTGGTTCCCATTGAAGTCCATTATATGGAGAAAATCCTGGAATGTTTTCATCAAAAACCTTCATTTCTTTTAGACTGAAGAAAGAAAGACATGGACATTTTTGATGAAATGGGCGTGAGTAAATTATCAGCAAAAGATTTTTTAAAAAGTGAACTACAAGAAATTTGTTCTTCTTAAAGGGTTAGTTCACCCCAAATTGAAAATTCTGTCAGTAATTACTCTCTCATACCCTCGTGTCACTCCAAACCCGTAAGACCTTCGTTCATCTTCGGAACACAAACGAAGATATTTTTGATGAATTCTGAGAGCTTTCTGCCCTTCCTCAAGGTCCTCAAGGGACAACCATTCTGTACATTTGCCGTTGATGATTTTACAATATGGTACATTTCGAAACATGGACCGTATGTTTCCGATTACAGCTTTGATTGCTTTTCTGTGAGACAGACATGTCATGTTCCTGTGTAAATTTGAAAGGTTTACACTTGTTTAATCCATACTATCACTCGTCACCTGTCCAGGATCCAGCTGTCAGGGTGTGATCGTTCAGTGCCCGCAGTGCGATAAAACCGAGTGGAAAAGTAAGTAACTCCTGTGCTCCTTTGAATGAGCTGATAAATACTGACAGGAATGATAGCTGTGTGAAGAGTGGCAGCGAGGGAGAAAGAGAAAAAGAGCGACACTTCGGTTAGGTTTGTCATATCAGGCCTGTCTAATTCAAAGGAGCAGTGGAAGACAGCGCAACATTAAGCTGTCAGGCAGTTGTGCCCGTGTCAGGAACTGTCTGTGGATGTGTGCCTCACATATATACACTTGAAAAAATTCTGGGTTGTTTTAACCTAATTTTGGGTCAAATATGGGCAACATTAAATGACATTTTGAACCCAATGTTTGAGTTTGTCCATATTTGACCCAAAATTGGGGCATTTTTTTTAGAGTGTAGTATCTCACTAGTTATTTTTAGTGGAAATGCAATGAATCACTGAGAAATGCTGGTATAACTATACATTTAATATATAAACCATTTTTTACTGATTAATATAATTAATTGTCATTTAATTAAAAAAATATATAATAAAATATAATAATAAAACATAATTTAGTAAACCCGTTTTTTCATTGATATTATCACCTTTATTTATTTATATTGTGCTTTATGCAGTACAAATATATTAAATATTTATTGTGTCATTAAATATTTAATGTTTCACTGATTATAATAATTAAATATCATATAATATATAAACAATTTTTCATATATTTTATATGTTAAATTATATTTAATCAATAACCATTTTTCAGTGGCATAATTACTGTATTTATTAAATGTAAAAATATAATATAAAATCATTTTGTGATTTCAAAATTGAATATTTAATATATCAACAAATTTTATATATATCAATGAAAAGAATGGTTTCTGTAATGAATTATATTTAATGGGCTTTATGCCCAGCTGCACTACTTCCTGAACTTCAGCCAGCTTCTTGTTTCCTGTCTGCAGTTATTGGCCAAATTGATTAATCCAGGTGTGCCTGACCTCAGTTGTCATGGCAACAATAATCAGACACACCTGAATTAATCAATTTGGCCAATAATGGCAGACAGGAAACAAGAAGCTGGCTGAAGTTCAGGAAGTAGTGCAGCTGGGCATAAAGCCCATTGTAATATCAATTAAAATGTTTATTTATTAAATCATTAAAAACATTTTTTAATCTTATTTCTGTTCCTACCATTTTATAAAAGTCTGATTTAGTGATTTTTAAGTGGGTTCTACAGCTCTTACCCATGGTAAAGTCACTGTAACACACTGCCTCTTGTGCTTTATTGCTTTAATATACCTTCAAACCACCTGTGGATTGTTTTGAAACATATCTATAATCACAGAAATGCTCTAAAGCTTGTAGCCACACTTTCTTTTCGTGCCATCCCTGTAACGACACTAATAGAAGCTGCCGAAGCTACCAAACATGTATTTCATTTCATTTATTTATTTATTTCAACAGGGACAATGTGCAAAAAAACATTAATTAAAGATGCTTTGCACCAGATTTAGCTTAAGCTAGTTTCCATCTGCAGTCCCCGAGCAGGTGAATTACAATACAAAATATACAATATAAAATGTTATAATTAGTCACTCAAATACAACTATCTATCAATTCATTCATTCATCATTCTCTATTTCAACCATCAATAAAACCTCACTAAAAGTCATATTTACATACATAATTATCTATGCTGGCACAACTGGTTGTTCAATAGTACTTTCCTTATATTGATAGAAAAATCCTTCAGGTTAAAAGTGAGTTTTAGAGCCTTTGGGAGTTTGTTCCATTCTTTAATGCCCTTGAATGAGAAGGCTGTCTATGTGCAAAGGCCGAGCTACATTTAGGCAGCCTGCAATCATTGCAACTTGTGGACCTGGTACTCCTAGTCATCTTTTCAGAGCAAAACTGTACAAACGTTTTTAGGGGAGGAGGCGCATCACATCTTTAGGATGTAAAAGCTTTGAAAATTCAGGATCTGACACATAAGAGGAGCTTTTCCCTTCATTACATCTATAGCTCTCTCTACCTCCTTATGCTTTCACTGTCCTCCCTTTTACACGTATCTCTGTGGTTTTGATCTGACAAATGTGACGCTTGTGCAAGCTTCACAAGCTTCTTTTCACTCTGACATTTGCAAATGCCTGCAGACAGAGCTTGTCATATTCAATTGGATTTTTCTCACACGCTTCCTCTCTCTCAAATTCAAATTCAACATTGCTTTATTGCCTATAGCTATAAATAATACAATATTCCAAAGCTTGGAATTCATCGAATAATAATTAAAAACGTAATCAAAGCAAAATATTATAACAATAACTTAAATTTAAATAAACAGTGTAGCAAATCAGAACATGTGTGAATTCTCTCCCTTTCTCTCTCTCTCTTTCATTTCTCATAAACTAACAGCGTAAAAGTCTTGTGTGCACTCAACAATGAATTCATATCACAGAAGCAAACAATTCCTTTATAATCGAAGCTGAAGCAGAGTCCATTTGCATAGGGAGTGCCTGGACAGCGCTCTAGGAAAAATACAAAAACGCAAATTAAATTTGTTTAAGATAATGACTGTTCTCCAAACTAAATTAAAATGCAGTATCTAACATTGGTGCAGTGCTTCGCAAAAAAAAAAAAAGCTAAGACAAACAATAGTGCCACCACTAGCATGCAAACGCATCAGTCTGGACGCTCAAGGCCATGTGTGCATTTATCTACAATGCTGATCCTAGCAAATCCTCATCTAAAAGTAACAGCGTTTCTTTTGTAATGGGTTGTTCCAGTACACTCCACGGGAGAATGCGATTAGAAGGTTCTTTGAAAGTCTCCGAGAGGCTTTTTATCTTTGCCTGGCCGTGTAATGGAGCCGAGAACCTTTAAAATGCGCCAGTACTGCAGTTTATTCACTAGGGCTTCTTAAACGGCGGTAAAGTCAGCAGATGTCCGGCAAACACACCGGGGAGATGCTACCAATTGTACTTTGTAGAAACTGCCCATTATCTGAAGGAAGTCATCTAACGTTCCCACATCTCTGAAGACCAAATCTGAACCTTTTCAAACAAGCAAACATGTACTTATGTGGTGTTTTGTACAGCTATGATTTCAAAAGCCATGACCAATATCATAATAGTAGGATATTGAATTGCCAACGGAGAGGGATGTGACCTGTCCTGTGAACTCCCTCACTTTTATGCGAACATTGACTTTGGTTCTGCGCCACCGGCCAGAGAGCTATAAAGGAAAGAGAACAAGGCAGAAAATAAAACCGTCGGGCCGTCCTTCCCCGAATACACTTGCTCGAGAGCCCAAAAAGACTTTTGTGGCAAAGAAGCAAATTGTCACCTTCCCTTTTCTTTTCGCGGGAAACTGTGACATGGAAGAACAGGAAGATTATTGTGGAGGGTCAGATACTTGTGGTGGGGATGAAATAACTTTGTGTTTTGCAGTTCAAGCTAACTTACAATTAAATGTGATTTAAACTATTTTATTCATCTCTGAAACTGATTTAGTCCGAGTCGTTTCACCTAAAAATAATTCTGTCATCATTTACTCACCCAAAGTTATATGACTTTCCTTCTTCTGTGAAACAGAAAAGAATCACTAAAACAAATGTTCATACAATGAAAATGAATGAGGTCCACTGTTGGATCCCATTGACTTTCATTATATTTTCCAAAACAAAACTAACTGACAAATCATCTTCTTTTGTGTTCCACAGAAGAAAGTCAATCTTACAGGTTTGGAACGATGTAATAAATGATGTTTGGGTGAACTCACTCTGATTAACTCTGTCAATCTTGGTTTCTTTTACTGGTTTCCTGTGAGTTTTTGAAATCAACAGGGTTCAATGGCTGGCTGTCTTATCTCAATGCTGGTGTAGTCTCTTTTCTGTGTATTAATAGGGATGAATGAGGCCTATTCAGTAGCGGACCCATAGAGTGTTTCCTCAGGTCCAATTTGTGCAGGTCACTCTTAGTGCCATGTAACTGGATCTCCAAGTTCTCAATGGATCCATGAAACTGATCCCGTTCTCATGGAGGACAACAGGGATGCCCTGGACTTTCTTTCTCACGCCTCTCTCTCTCTCTCTTTCTCGCTATTCCATCTGCTTCTCTGCTCTTTTGTTATTTTTTTTCTCCAGTATCTCTGAGCAGTTGAACTGAAGCGGGTTTCACTGTCGGGCAGTTGGAGAAAGCAAGGAGATGTTGATGATTGTCTGTCTTGTGTTGCTACTTTTGTTTGGTTTCAGATTTTGAAAGGCACATTTCATATGGTGTTTCTTTAACGGGGGATTGTCGAGGAAGCCAACCTGATATGAGGTAGCAGAAGGATACCAATATCAGGATCCAACAAAAAAGAAAGGAGAGGAAAAATGTTAAAGTGATGTGAACAATGCTGACTTGTCTGCAAGGATTTCAAAAGTTGAAAAAGTGTTTTATAGCAGGGGTTTCCAAACATTTTCTATTTTTTTTTATTTTTTCATTAACGTTTAAAGGGTTAGTTCTCCCAGAAATGAAAAATCTGGCATTATTTACTCACCCTCATGCCATTCCATACCCACAAGACTTTTGTTCATCTTTGGAACACACACAAAAAAAAGATATTTGTAATGAAATCTGAGAGATTTTCTCCATTGACGCTTCAAAAAGGTTCATAAAGAGATTGTTTAAAATTATTCTGAATTGATTGGTTTAGTCCAAATGTTCAGTGGCTTTATATGATGAACAGATTTGGAATATAGGCTTTTATTTACATATAAATATTGATCAGTGAATGTAAACATAAGCTCAATTGTACTTGCTTGACGCATGAGAACAAACCTCATTGGTTCTTGCGGAAGCTCAAACGTGCTGCGTAACATGAGAATGAACCTCATTGGTTCTCTCACGTCAAGTGAACATGCTTGAGCTTCTGTTTACACAACTGATGTGTGAGTTGATGAATGTTTATGTGAATAAAGGCCTAAATTATACCTGTTCAGAATTTTATCCGAAAATTTGGACTAAACGCTTGATATATATCATTTTACGTTCTCTTTATAACCTTTTTGAAGCGTCAAAGAATGCATGAACTGTCAATGGAGGGACAGAAAGCTCTCAGATTTTATTAAAAAAATATATTCATTTGTGTTCCGAAAATGAATTAAACTTCTACTGGTTTGGGACGATATGAGGGTGAGTAATTAGTGACATATTTTTTGGGGGTTAATAAACCTTTAGTTTAGTTAAACCTATTATTTAATGTTTGTTAACCTTTCAAAATGTAATTGTTTTTTTTTTTTCAAAATATCTACATTTACAGATAACAGTGTGTAATTATTATTATTTTTTAAACTTACCATTATACGTGCTTTTTACATGTTTTTAACATTTTTTTGTAAATGTTTCTTAATTTAATTTAATTTAATTTATACCATTCTCTTGGAAACATAGGAATCCATGTTTTGGAGCCCCTTAAAATATTGTTTGAAAAAACATCTTTACATACATTTGTTTCATAGAAAAAAATAACAAAAAAATTATTAAATTGGCATTTAAATACTCAATAAGATAAGGATGATATATTTTTGTTGACCAAAACCTGGAAATAAGTTAGCATTTTAGCATGTCCTAAAATTATTGTTTTTTTTTTTTGTCATTTTTTTATTTAAATACTTGAAATAAGACAATAAGACAAGAAACAAGACATTAAGGCATAATAAGGCATTATTAAGGCATAATATTCCAAAAACCAATGGAAAAAGTAACCAGGGCGATTCCTGGTTGCTTACAAAAATATGTCCCTCCACCACTCTATTACCAGCTTGCTTTGCCCAATTCTTGTTTTTTTTGTGTGTGTGTTTGTTTTTTAAACATCACTATTACCCTCATTATTTATTGCAATTTGTGGATGAAAAATCCCTCCTACTTACACTTAAGGAGGGACCTGAGCCATGCATACAAACCAGAACATCATAGAAATTTTGCGGGTTGAACTCTTTTGACTTGAGCCGTTAAGTAAATCTGTTGCAACCACCCTGAACACCCAAGAAAACCACTCAAACACCCAGAACCCTATAGCAACCTCATAGCAACACCCTAACAAAGCTTTGCATAGGCAAGTACCACTCATATTTTATTTAGAGCATGTACAAATCTAGTTTTATTTATAATTTATCGTTTTAATCCTTACCTTTTTGGATAAAAGCATCTGCTTAGTAGATATAACCTCATAATTGCTCTCAAAACAGCTCTTAGAGCCAAGCTCGTGCTTTACAGCTTGCATGAAACATTGGCTACAGATGGTGGATGTTTGTGCAACACGCATGCATGCGCTGATTCTCTCCTGAGGGAAAAGGCGAAAAGGCGTGAGATTATTGAGTTTTTTGGGCAATGTCTGTACCTGCCGTGTGTGGCAACCGTTCATCTTCCTTTTAATGGAGTGAACAGGTCCCACACTACATTCAGTGTAATTAGATTTAATGAAAACACATGGCTCGGAGCAATTTTCAGACATTTTGGAAAATGAAAATGGAATGAAATTAAATTAAGTATTTCCCCCAACTTCCTCGTCCCATGTTTAATTGGTGCTTCAGTGGAGCAGTTAAAAGACTAAATAGGTTTGGCATTCGTGTTTGGTTCACTGCAGGTATCACTATCAAGGAAGAAATTCATTTAAATGTATATTATTTGTTTAATCCTTCTAATGTTCTAAGGTTTTATGTCTCCACCTTTTGTTTTCATATTACACAATGTTCAGAAACACATTGAAAATGAGTGCCTAAAAACCCCATCCTCAGATCCCGTCATCATGTACAAATCTCTTTTATGTTTAAAAGCTCTTTGTAGATGTTAATTACGTCTAATTAGCTAAATTGAAGAATGGAATCCTGGACAGAGTTTGAAAAAAAAAATCCATGTTCCTTATAAACAGAGACTAATAGTACTAATTAAAGTTGGGTTGGGACGGTCAATAGTTGTTATCTAGATTTTTACATCTTTGCGTGTTTTAAAGTGGATGAATTTGGGGATGCGGCTTCTCAGAAGATGTGTTAAAGGAGTAGTTCACTTTTCAAAAAACTTTTGCTGAAGAAATGAAGGTTTTTAATGAAAACCTTCCAGGATTTTCTCCATATAATGGACTTCAATGGGAACCAAACGGTTCAAGGTCCAAATGAGAGATTCAGTGCAGCTTCAAAGGGCTTTAAACGACACCAGACGATGTTCATAAATAAAGACGATGTTCTTATTCATAAAGACGTGGACATCTTGGATGACATGGGGGTAAGAAAATTATCAACAATTTTTTTTTTAAAAGTGAACCACTCCTTTAACATGTATGCTTCGGTAACTGTTGAACTCTCAGCATGCTGATGTTGCGGATCTAAGTTCATTTAGATTTTAAATATGTTTAATTGTGGCTCAAGTTAAAACTAGACCTTTAAATTCAGCTCCTTTGCCATTTTATAGCCCACCAATTCCTAATAATCATACTCTTACAAGTGTACCATGGTATTACAATGTGTGTTTTGTTTCTTACATGGTGCAATGGTAATGCAATGCTAATTATTTTTTGGGGGAATTTTTTCTTTTCAGCTTTGGAGTGGTCATACCATGGTAAAATTAATAGTATTTTTGTTAGAGTATATATATGGGTTTCGAAAGATTGACAGATGTGGCCTGCTGCTTGTAATTCTTGAGACTTGAGCATGGGCAACAGTGCAGATCTTTGAGAAGGAATGAAGTATACGTCTGTTTATATACCCTTGATTGATTTAACTATTGATTATATGTACATATTCCTCCCAAAGGAGAGAACTCCATTGAAGACAGTTGCCAAATACACAGTCATGGAAACGCTTAAAACACTGCAGTCCTATAGTATTTCTGTTCTGAATTGGGGTTGTTTGGTCTAAAGTAACATGAGACAGAAACTGCTGTGGTGTGGCCTGTAATCACCGTTTCTCAGTATCAGAGGGTCTACCGTTGCACACACATGCCCTTCAATGCACCCGACACATGTCTGCCTGCCTAAAACCACATATAATTAACATTCTTGCAATACCAATAAACCTGAGCGAAAACAGGGCGATCCGAAACAGGTGTGAGTTTGTGTGTGCACGTGTAATAATATGCAACACAGATCTTTGAGGTGTTACAGGCAAGTGGATCCAAACTTTGCTCTGTTCTGGCTCTGTTCAAACCCAAAGCTTGAACAAAAGTCAACTTGGATTTCTATAATTCAACTAAAACTCCCATCAGAGAAGGGATGTGGTAGCATAATCATTTCTCATTTCTCCAACCAATTCTGATTTGACAGAAACCGTCCTGATTTGAATTACACACAAACCATGATCCTGTTGCCCAGCAATCCATTGAAACATCTGTCAGGTTTTAAAGGAAAACACGGTGAGGGAACATTGGTCTGATAACCCTAATATTTTTTTAATCTATAGCTGACAGCACCGATTATTGATCGCTCCGTTGTTTTCTCTCTTGCTAACAGCTTAAACATATGCTTCACGCCATTGTAAATCACCCTCAGGGCCATCTGGGTGTTGTAATATTGTGCAGAAGGGCAGCCTGTGCTTCACTCTTAAAGGGGTCAACATGAAAAAACTCATTTTTTTCTTTGAACGTTTTGAAATATATGATGTCAATGTACTATGTAAACATACTGTAAATTTATGTAATTACTCTAATTACCAAGCCAGGCTCTTTGGAGAAAAGTCTCAGTGATGACACACAAGCTTCTTGCTAGCTTCACGACACTTTCAAAATGAAATGTCCAGCTTTTATTACATTGGTTGTTGTTTACCACATCAGAATAGTCATATTGAGCTGGTTAAAGCAAATGTCAAAATGGATTAGGTTACAAATCATGCATTATGGGACAAGTGTTTTTAGGTTCATAACATAGCAGTGTGCGAGGGACAAAAAAATAAATCTTTATTAAGTGATAATCTCCCTAATTTGTGTGAAAAGGAACAAAAGTTGTTGGTGTTTACTGCCACTAGTGTTTCAGCTGGAAACTGCACTGCATTGGAGGTATCCTTTAATTTCCTTTCCTACCCAGTGCAAACTATATTGGATCTGAGACGTCTCCTAACAACCAAACTGTGGATACTATACTTGGGTGTTTCTATACTTGGGTGTCTCACGGTCCCTACTGTCACGTCTTCAACTGGTCCAAAATGCTGCTGCTAGATTGCTGACAAGAACAAGGAAAAGAGAACATATTTCGCCAGTATGTACTGTATTGTTCTCTCTCCATTGGCTTCCAGTTGAACATCATACTGAGTTCAAAACACTTTTGTTTGTTTATAAGGGATTGCATGGACTGGGTCCTCCATACTGTACATTTCTGATCTCCTTTCAGCCCACCATAATGTTTTTAGAAATCTCAGGTCAACCAGTAGTCTACAGTTGACTGTCCCGAGGACATGTCTAAAATTAAAAGGAGATTGTGCCTTTTCTGTGGCCGCTCCACAGCTTTGGAACAATCTGCCATCTTATATAAAGACTGCACCTTCATATATTGATTTTAATTCGTTGCTTAAAACCCACTTATTTACTGCTGCTTATGGTCATAAGCGCCTGTAGTGGTATTCCATTGTTTTTGTGTATTGTTTATTTGTGGTTTTATGTATTACAGATACTTGTTTACACTTTGTACTAGCTTGGGAAAACCCAGACAACTTCCGACAAATTTACAGTAGATTTGCTCTGAGAGTTAGTCTGGCAAAGAGCTCATTCAAGCCCTTTTCCAATCCGTCGAAATCGAGGCACCAGTCCAAAAACGTTGGGGCAGGCTTTACACGAGGGATTTTGAAACAGATTTTGTTGCCTACATTACAAAGATGGATGCCGCCGTCGAACATCACTTGTTCGAATCAGATATCGTGTCTGTTTTAAGCGAATTGAACGTTTCCTTTTTGTTAAAAACCAAGCAAAGAACAACACTCGGAGATGTTTCTCCGCCGCTCTGCATACGTCATCTCCTTCATCGCTCTGGGGTGCGTTTCCCGTACAACGACATAGTTCGCTGATTCACTGGTACGATGCATGAAAAAATCAACTAGCTAGTCACGGCTGTTTCCCGAAACCCACTGTCGCAAAGTATCGTTCAACCACGTTGGTTTCGCACGTGGTGGAGTAATAACTACCTTTAATGAAACTGTTTGAGATCCAATTAACGCTAGATTTGTTTTATATAAATTACAGACATGTCATCTGAGAACTATTTCTAATTGTTCTCAGTTGTTTTGCTTTATTACCAGACTCAATATTTGGCTCGTTCTTACATAGTATGCACGTTCGCACTTGCGCACTCTTCAAACACGTTACTTCAAATCTTTTGACAAACTAAAAGACGTAAATTCCATTTGTATATATTCTAAATAAAAGAGACCGGTTGTACTGAATGTCAGCGTGCTTATTTTGCTCAATATAAGGATTTATCGTTGCAATATAGAAACGATGCCTCTAACCATACAGTAGGTCGAGAGCTGTCGTTCAAACCACACAACTTTGCGATGTTGTTTGCGAATGTTCGTTGGAACGAGGGCTTCGGGAAACACCGACTCGTTGAACTATGCTGATAAAGACGGAACTTCCGACCATAGTTGGCTAACGATGCTTTCGGGAAACGCACCCCTGATTGGTTTTAGGTCTATCCGCGATGTCCGTTTGTGACGCCCCTCTGGAAATGATTCGTCTATGATGCTTTGCCAGACCATAACTCAGTTACAACTGAGAATGGTCTGGTTTTAACCAACTTTGTACAGCACTTTGGCCAAAGCTGTTGTTTTTAAATGATATGCAATGCTAGCACGTTTGTAGTGTTTATAGGTGTGGGGTTATTAGCAGAGAGGACTGTGTCCAGAGTGGACATTATCGAGTGCACTTATTCAATCTCACAGTTGACTGCAATACAGCGTACATCTAATGTACTCAACACCTAGAGAATACCCATAATCTACTGTGAGAGTCGTGCGGCAAATGAATTCCCGCATCTGACCAGAAGATAGCGCCTGCAGCTGAAAATCCATCCATCCATTTTCCAAACCGCTAGTCCAATGTGGGTACAGCGTAATAATTTGAATTGATTATTAAATTGTTTAATTAAGGTTTACATTAAGATGCATATTTTCATCTTACTACTGGAGTTGCCAGTTTGCTAAAGGTGCGTTCCATTCGACAGGGTCCCTACGCAGTGTTCACTGCTCCCTACTCCCTGAACACGGTATATCAGTTGAAGTGGACTTCACTGACTTCCTGTGAAGTGATGTATCGATGTTCCCTTATTCCCTATGCCGTTTGCAGTGCCCTTCGAACTGAACATGTTCGTTCCCTTCGAATTGGAATCTCACTTAAGATGGCGAAATACCCTGTGAAGTCCACTTCGCAGTCCACTTACGGTCGAATGGAACGCACCTTAAGTTACAAATAATTTTTAACAGTGAATGAGGGTATAGCGGGCGATTTCGGACAAAACCCGAGAGCCTTAAACGAGTGAATGATTCAGTGATTCAGTCATAAAGCCGGTCACTCGTTTCATTCGTAAATAAATCCGTTTTTTTTATATTCGATTTGGTTGAAAAAACTATTCTGTTTCAGTTAATTGCCGCCACCTACTGGCGTAACAATGGAACTTGTATTAAAAAAGTTATGATGACCCTTCAATTCTCAAAATGAAATCTAGATTCACTGCAGTAGAAAGTATAGAAATCAATCCTTCAAATTGAGTTAACCAGAGGTGAATATTGTAGTAGTTTCCTTTCTTTCCAGATTGCGCTTTTGAACTCCAGACGAAGGGGTTTTTAATGGGTAGGTAGCGCTTAAAATAATCAAGGACCTGTAGGCGGATATCCGTCGAGAGGTCTTGATGTAAGAGAGAGGGTGCAAATGACACAAGCATGATGAGATCCTGTGGGAACAATGAGCTCTAGTGTCCTCTCAAATCCTACAACATGACGGCAGTCTAAACCGCTCCCTTTCTTTCACTCTTCCCGTGAATGGATGGGGAGAACAAGAGGCAGCGACAGAACAGAAGATGATGCTGAAAAGGGAAGAATGCTGTGGGAAGAAGCTAATTCATGCATGTTTTCACTGCCACATTGTCTGTATATCAGTGCTCTCTGTATGCTAGCTTTCGTAGGAGTTGTTTTACTCGAGCATGCTTTTATACAATAAGAATACACCCACATGCTGCCGCTCACTTTGCCGTTGGAGAGAGAGTGCACTATTGTGTTTATTATCACAGCTTTGAAAATCCTGTTCATGTTGACGTATGCAGATACCGAGCAAGTATACAAGAGAATTCAACACCAGTGTCAGGACGTTTGGACCGCAGCTATCTACAACCTTTGATAAAGCTGACAAGTTAGACTGCATATTTTAGCTCTGTATAGTACATTAGTAAAGTGTGCATTAGTGCAACCCACACATGTCTCAGATTCCCGTTGTGTGTTTATATGCAGGTTCATCTGGCAGTTAGGGTTGCACTTCAAAGGCTGGCTTGAGCGGTTTTGGAAAGTGAACACGAACCTAGCGTGGGCGCTATCTCTTTGTTTTGCTGTTAATTTTACAAGTCTTGGCTTTATGACCCCCTCCATAACAAAAGGAAATGTAAATTAAACCGGCTGTTACCTCACAAGCCCGATTCAGTTTGTGGGGAAAATTAAGGGCACTTGAGGAGAGAACAACAACAATTTGACCATTCCTTCTTTTTCGTCCACTATCTGGGTTTTTTGTTGGCTCTTTGTTTGTTTAGTTTCTCTTTTGTTTTACCTTGACTTGTGCTTTATCAATTCAGACGTATCTGACTCAAACAAATCCACTTTCGAGCTTTTAGACCTAAAATCAACTATTCTTTCCTTATCACACCTTTTACAGAAAAATACCATGGCATTACTACCTTTCAATATGTATTTTGATATAAAGTACGTTGGCGTAACATGTATTTGACCTTTAAAAAGTTTGGGATGGGTGGGATGTTAACAGTAATATTGTGAAATGTAAATTCCTTCCTGTGATGGCAAAGGTGAATTTTCAGTATCATTATGCCAGTCTCTAGTGTCACATGACCCTTCAGAAAACAATATAATACACTCTAAAAAATGCTGGGTTGTTTTAACCCAACTTTGGGTCAAATATGGACTAACCCAGCCGTTGGGTTAAATTTTTACATTACATTTTTAACCCAGCATTTTGTGTTTGTTTATATTTGACCCAAAATTGGGTTAAAACAACCCAGCATTTTTTAGAGTGTATGCTAATTTGGTGCCCAAGAGATATTTCTTATTATAATCAATGCTGAAAACAGTTGTGCTGCTTAATATTTTGGTGTAAATTGTGCTAAAAAATAAATCTAGCAACATTATAAATGTTTCTATTCTCTCTTTTGAGGAATTCGCATCCTTACTGAATAAAAGTATTCATTTCTTAAAATAAAAATATTTTATTTTATACTTTTTAACGATAGTGGTGTTCAAAATCACTGAAAAAAAAAAATTCAAGATTTGTTATCACAACATTTTTTCTATTGTTAAATCAACTTAACTAATTTATTTAGTTCAGATAACTTTTTATTTTGAGTTTCTGATGATTTTCCTTCATTGTATTAACTCACTTTTTCCAGTTCAATCAACTTAAAATTTTAAGGCAACCAGGTTACTTATTTTTTTAAGTTAAACCAACAATTTTTTTTTACAGTGTATAATTTTGAAAAAAAAAAAACCCAAAAACTTTAATTTTTATTGAAAATTATAATATATTAAATAAACATCTGGTCCTTTTCCCCCCCTATTTTGGTTCTATTTCAGTTATTTAAATAATTTGTAAATTATACCCTCATTTGTCATTTAAAAAAAAAACATAATAAGCCTGTTATCTGTACAAAAGCAGCTTCACATTATGTAACACTTGAGTTAAAAACTTGCCAATGTACTTTGTAAATACCATATGAAAATGATAATCATTTATGACTATTGTATATATTGTTTGAAATGACCATTGTATTATGTCATTCCATCACTGTCCCATGGTACAGCCACAATAATAAGAGACTTTTGCTCTCCTTTCATCTGCGTGATTCCCATTTGTTTACTTTCCTGTCAGGGTCGGTTTGAGGTGGTGTCAGTGGCGTGTGCTAAGTTAGCCTGACGTTCCCACTTCTATTTATTTAACCTCTTGTGGTCCCGCTTTCACGTCGCAGCTCATGAGGCTTTCGTTTCCCTTTCGGGAACGTGAAGATGAAAGATGACAGCAAAGCCTTGTGGATTCTGTCACAGTTTTCATCCAGCTGGACTTTGTGAGGCCAGATGTAGCGTTGGAGGATTCCCACTGCAAGAGAGGATGTCTATGCATGAAATAACAATTTCACAGTGTCAGGCACTTGTGTGTGTTGGCCAGCACTCCAGCTAAACCTCTGTGACTGCTCATTCAAGAAGTGTATTATTCATCACCCAGAGCCAACTCGTATTGATCCATTTAACTTATTCTGTCCTGAGAAACTCCTGTGATGGTTGACGATGTTACATTAATTAATTAATCATTATATATAAAAGTCTATATGATTTTGGTGCTTTGGAAAAGAGATTTGTGGTTTTGAACAAATTGAATTACTTTAGGGTGATTTTTTTGGGGGGGTGAACTATCCTTTTAAACCAATAATATGCCTTTCCCACTTCTATTGAAGACTTTTTCAATTTATTCTCAACTTCCAGGTTAGTTGCAACAAGTAGAATTACCTGTTGGCTGGCTTAAGGCATTTCTCATTCTATTTATACCCTTCAAAGGCGGCACATGGCAGCACACACTGCTTATTTTTCCCATTAAAGGAAACAAGATTGAATAATGTGCACAGCATAAATGAGTCTTGGAGAGGATAGAGAAGGTTTAGTCAGGTTAATATTGATGAGCTCCTCTGAGATGCTGTAATTCTAAACCTGTCTGATTTTACAGGATCTCCTTCTGAAGTTTTTTTTTATTTTATTTATTTTTTAATAGAAACTACTCAAGATATTAGCTTCAGGTAAAAGTAGTTCACCAGTGGTTCTGGAATGGGTTTGCTTCAGAACTATGTTATACTGTACAAAACATATTGTGGTTTATCTCGTTTATACTTGCACTTGAACCTATATTAACTACTCTGGATTAGGTCGCCTGATATTGATTTTTTGATGGCCATGCAATTTCTTCAATAAAATTTATATTTATTTTACAAATTTTACATTTATTTGACTAATATTATCAGCCACAGTGGCTGGTGAGCAGAAAAGTTAATGTAAAGCCCTCTTTGTATATATATTTAACTTGGTAAAAGCAAATTCGTAAAATAAACAGATATATACTTTAGATATACTTCCTATTATAGTATAATTTACAAATAAAGATGTTTAATAAATACATAATATTTAATAATATCTTAATATCTCAACTAAAGACCAGGTAAAAAAATATATATATATATCACCCATGGCAATATATTGGTCAACCACTAGTCTGGATGCATGCAAATACCCTTGTTGGCATGTGTCTAGTTTGGCTAGCCACAAGTGACAGATAAATTTGTGCCAAAATACCAAAAAACAATTTATTTGATAAAAACTATGCATGGTTTCATGGTCAGTTGCAGTATATCAATTGCATTAAGTGTTGTTTTCTTCCCCACAGTCCTCTCAGAATGCTCCTGTGACTCATTTTTAGATCATGACCCACCATTTGAGAAGCACTTTATTAGGCCACCTTGGTGGGGACATGTCAGCAGTGATGCGTCATGACCCATACATCTCATGAAATCATGTCCTCTTAATGGGAACTGCTTTTGATAATGCAGAGGCTTCTGCAACAAGACCTAAAGTGGTGTTGTAGTTGAAGTTTGTCCAATTGTTGTCTGATCGTTTTGAAAGCGCACCCCCTGAAGCAGATAGACTTGGTGAGTGTTTCATATGATGTGGCGGATGAGCAGATGGTTTGGCACTGTCACTTTTATACATAATCATTTTCTCTGCTTGTCTCATAGGCCTGCCACGTTCTCAGCTGAGCCCGTGGCTGGCTGAATCTAGTTGAAGTGGGAAATTGTTTTAGCCTCTGCCATTGTCTCCTCACTCCATTCACTGTGACACAGAACGAGACCCAGAGGAAGCACAGTGTCTTGTTGAATTACCTCACCTCCCTCCCAGTGCATTAGTCATCAAGACATACGTAGAGCCTACCTGCAAGATTCAGGGCCAGATTTACTAAACAGGGCAAATTAGCGCGGAGCGCATTTCCAAAACGGCGCCAATGGCAATGGAAAGTTATTTGTGGTATCTACTGACGATGCTCGAATGAAAGAACTCAGTCAGATCATTTTCGTAATAACCACTGCAATCTACGAATTAGCGTCTGGTTTAAGACGTTCCTTTTTGGGTGGTAAATAATGGCACAAACACCGGTACATTGACAAACGCAAACTGTTAGTGAATCTGGCCCTTGGAGTTTTAACTTGCAAATAACCATAGAAAGATTTCCAAAAAATGGTAAAATCACACTTTACTATTCTTATTGAACATTGCCAGAATTTCGCCAGAGTTAAAATTTGATCGCAGTTTTAGAAGTTTTGGGGCACAGTCCTGCAGTGTGACTTCTCCTACGACTAACTGTCAAATAAAAAACCAATAGGAGCGCAGAACCTGATGACGCAATTAGTGAGACAACAACAAACCACCACTTGCTCCACACACATCTTTTTTCCAAGCGTTCTTTTTAAATCATAATTAACGCTAGAGATTGTTTTTGTACTCTAGCTTCCATTTACATCCCACATAAATGGGGCTTAAAATCATCGATTAATGATGTAAAACTCTTGCCTAGAAATCTAGACGCACCCTATAGCTAGCGGCAGCAAAAATTATTTCGCAGCCAGTGTGGTCTAGCAACTCTCCATAGACGTTTTAGCTGGAAAAACCAAACTCTGGTCAGGCCAATCACATCGTGTATAGAGTCGGCAGGCTGGCTTAACATAATGACGACAGAGTTTCGATGGTTCACTACTTGAAAACAAAGAATGGCTGCTGCTGGCGAACAGCTTTCGTCTTTCGATTCGGCTTTGACCGCTACTCTGGATGATTTGAACTTAAGCTTTTCTTTGAAACCAGAGCGGAACGAAACTTGAGTCATTTAAAAAAAAAAAAAAGATGTGGTCAGAGTTTTGCCGACTGGATACGGTAAAAGTTTAATATTTCAACTTGTCCGCTGGTGGGAAAATGCATGGGACACAGCCGTCACCTTCTTTGTTGCTCTGATTGGTTGTAGCGCTATCCAATTGACCCTTCGCTAAGCCACGCCCGAAAACCGCCACTGGCCAATCATGTCTTAGCAACCGTAACTATGCGCGAGAGGTCTGGCAAGCTTTCGAACGAGGGAACATGCTGAAGCATTGTGCGTATGGATTGTGCAAATCTGATACCGGTATACTAAAAGTTTGGACGGGGGGAGAGGAATTTTCCTTCCAGAAAATCTAAAAGCCAAGGGGAAAACGATTGGCGTGATCTAGCATCTATGTGCGAGACCCATTCACAACTACTGGTAAATGTAGACATGCTTAACAAAAACACCCATTGCTTGGAAATATTGACGGCTCTTTGGTCATAATGATAACGTAAAATAAGACGATTAAGAGACAAGACAAAGGCTCACTGAGAAACTTTTAAATATATTTCAGCATTTTGTTAATCGACGTCCTACTAACGTTACCCCTTACTAAGTAGCCTAACTTAACCCAATCCGATCGCGGCTCTCCCGGTATTAGTTATTCCACAAGATTTATTGATAAGCTGTTTGATTTATAATTATTACGATTATTTTCACATACCCTGCTGTGTATGAACACAGCTGTTCCTCAATTTGTGTTTCCCATTTGAACGGTCAGCGTATGAGGCGCTGTTGCTTGCGCTGGGACTAGGCTTTAACTTCAATTTTTAAGAAATTATTCTCTAATTGGTTGCATATAATGTCGTGAATATATCCCAAATGCATACTGTAGTCCATTTTGTCTTTCTCTCTCAGATATTTCACTTGTTCCCCAAAAATTACTAACTATCTCATTGAAATGTCTGATACCGGGTGCATCCACACTATAATAGATGGGCCAGCCGCGAAAGCTTGACAGGCGTAGCAACAGTAACTAGGGAGGGTGGGGCTTAGCGAAGGGTCAATTGCGTGCAGAGAGAATTTGAAAGACAACCGTTTATCCCACCCCTCTGATTGAGCCCTGTCAATGATGAGTTCTCAGACCTAACATCTTGATGTAGGTCTGGCATGCCAGGCTAGTAAAACTCCTGAGGTGTGTCTGTTTTTAACACGTCTTGACCACAGTCTGACAATAATGACGACTGAGATACTGTGTGACATGACTGCTGTAATGACAGAGAAGTGACATTTTATTAAATTATTCCTCTTCATTACGCCTGAATTTAATTGACAATTGTGTCCCTGTTGAATCCCAATGCCTTTGGTTGACACAAAACCATCAAATTTAGTGTAATTTATTTCTGCCTTTGTTTATTTTTCTGATCACAGTGCCACAAAGTCTCACTCTGTCCTTTACAAAGATGAGCGCATCTGCAAAGTCAATATGGAAACAATTAGCATTGAATCCTTGAACATATAATAACAGGGCAAGTAAGTATTTGCAAATAATCCACTTCTGTCCGTTCTTTTTAAGACCCTCTTGTTTCTGGCTCTGTGGGGCGGTTCCTCCCTTCCTCCTGAACCGAGCTTCTTTTTCTGTTGATGAACTTGCATTTTATAGGTTTTTTCCCATTCCTTTCTTTCATGTGGCCAAGACTCTGTTTCCCATCAAGGCCTGTGATCCGACCACAACAAAGGCATCACATGGCGATACAGGGGGAAACTTGGTGACAGAGTGAGAAACGGTTGGAGGTTATATTATTACAACTACAAGAAGTGTGAAAGCTCATCATCAGGAAACTACAAGTGCAAATAGTCTCATTTTTTTCCAGAAATGGTGTTTCTTTGAATGCCGCTCGACAACCCACACTGGGTTTTGACTACCCATTCATCTCGATGATGAACCTTCTTATCTGGTTCTTCCCAGTCAACTCGCTGCTTCCCTACACTACCGCAACTTAATGATGCCTGCCGACCACATCAAGTTAAGTTGCTGCTAATTGCTATCCTTCCCCGGGCCCTTCTTATTTCAGCCATCCTGTCTGGAAACCTTTTTTGCCGAGGTTAGCCACAGAAGCAAGATGTCTGCCGACTCGTAACCCAACACCAATGCGATATGCAGTAGTAGAGGGTCATTACCCATCAAAGGGGTGACTCTTCGGGTAACTTTTGCCTTTTGCAGGTGAACATTACGTAGTATAAATAGGAATAATGAGTCCTGTGCTGTGCGGAGAGTGGGCATGAAGGACGTTTATACCATTAGTAATGCATGGTGTGGCTGGCAGTAACTTGGTCCAAGATTACAAAGAGGAAATCATGATTGCTCTGGGAGATCAGACTCTCCAATGCGCCGTAAACTCTCTGAGCTCTCTGCGACAGCAGAAGCCATCGATCGACCACTAATGGAATGGTCCAGTCACGCATTATTTATTGGCATGCTTTATGAATGTTAATCTGCTGCTTAAGTCTGTCACTGCGAGTCTTTTTGGAAGAATGTTTCCATAAACTTTAACTGCAACCTTTATTATTAGCAGCACCATTTTGCACCATTTTTTTTATTATTAGCAGCACCATCTATCTATCTATCTATCTATCTATCTATCTATCTATCTATCTATCTATCTATCTATCTATCTATCTATCTATCTATCTATCTATCTATCTATCTATCTATCTATCTATCTATCTATCTATCTATCTGTCTGTCTGTCTGTCTGTCTATCATCTATCTGTCTATCTATCTATCTATCTATCTATCTATCTATCTATCTATCTATCTATCTATCTATCTATCTATCTATCTATCTATCTATCTATCTGTCTGTCTGTCTGTCTGTCTGTCTGTCTGTCTGTCTGTCTGTCTGTCTGTCTGTATGTATGTCTGTCTGTATGTCTGTCTGTCTAACGTTCAATCTATCTGTCTGTCTGTCTGTCTATCTATCTATCTATCTATCTGTCTGTCTGTCTGTCTGTCTGTCTGTCTGTCTGTCTGTCTGTCTGTCTATCATCTATCTGTCTATCTATCTATCTATCTATCTATCTATCTATCTATCTATCTATCTATCTATCTATCTATCTATCTATCTATCTATCTATCTATCTATCTATCTATCTGTCTGTCTGTCTGTCTGTCTGTCTGTATGTATGTCTGTCTGTCTAACGTTCAATCTATCTGTCTGTCTGTCTGTCTATCATCTATCTGTCTGTCTGTCTGTCTCTCTATCTATCTATCTATCTATCTATCTATCTATCTATCTATCTATCTATCTATCTATCTATCTATCTATCTATCTATCTATCTATCTATCTATCTATCTATCTATCTATCTGTCTGTCTGTCTGTCTGTATGTCTGTCTGTCTGTCTGTCTAACGTTCAATCTATCTGTCTGTCTGTCTGTCTATCATCTATCTGTCTGTCTGTCTATCTATCTATCTATCTGTCTGTATGTCTGTCTAACGTTCAATCTATATGTCTGTCTGTCAGTCTGTCTATCATCTGTCTATCTATCTATCTATCTGTCTATCTATCTGTCTGTCTATCTATCTATCTATCTATCTATCTATCTATCTATCTATCTATCTATCTATCTATCTATCTATCTATCTATCTATCTATCTATCTATCTATCTATCTATCTATCTGTCTGTCTGTCTGTCTGTCTAACGTTCTATCTATCTATCTATCTATCTATCTATCTATCTGTCTGTATGTCTGTCTAACGTTCAATCTATATGTCTGTCTGTCAGTCTGTCTATCATCTGTCTATCTATCTATCTATCTATCTGTCTATCTATCTATCTATCTATCTATCTATCTATCTATCTATCTATCTATCTATCTATCTATCTATCTATCTATCTATCTATCTATCTATCTATCTATCTGTCTGTCTGTCTGTCTGTCTGTCTGTTTGTCTGTCTGTCTGTCTGTCTGTTTGTCTGTCTGTCTGTCTGTCTGTCTGTCTGTCTGTCTGCAAAAGAAAAGGTCATGCATGTTTGCAACAACATGAATAAATTGAATAAATAATGATTTTTAAAACATGGTCATCGTAATTCCAAAAACTCAACAGTATTCATGTCCCAGGTTGTGTCTGTGTCTTGCCACCTGCATGACTTTAATTAAAATCTACATGACACCCACAAAGCAAAGCCTGTGATTTCACATTTTAATGAGGCCTGATATTCTTTCTTCTTGATTCCAGCGAGCACGACTTCCACAGCGCTGCCTGGACACTATCCAAGTGTTCTGCGGCTTTTACGGCTGTATTTTTTGATTGGATACAACTGTTTCAGTTGTGCGAGCAACAGCGCAAATGTCTTACCACATATGTAGCTGCACCCTATGTCCGTTTGCTCAAATGTGCTTTTTTCAGAGCCAGCCACCGGAAAGCATTTGCCCTTTTTTGAGGCAATCCAGCCTCACACAAATCAAAATGATTATTAGTGAGCGCTCATTTTAGGCAGTCCTGCCTGAAGTATGTAAATTGCATTTAATTAATGCCATTCAGGATATTTGTTCAGGGAGGTTGTGTGGTTTTTTGATTGGGTGCATGATGCCCTACTCATCCCCTGAAGGAAGGGCTCGACCCACATCAATGGGACATTCATGCTTGGAAAATCAAAGGCTAATTATTCCCGAATCTTCTCTGTACTCCAATTTGCTGGAAATGTCTCCAATACTTTACTCACTTATGAATATTCTTACATATACGTAATAAATGAGTGGGGGAAAATAGCCCTAGAATATCTAGGGACTAGAATTTGGGATCTTAAACAACCACCCAAACAATTATTTCCACATAGCAATGGAAATTGCTTTGTACTTATTATTATTAATATTCATTCATGGGATGCTATCCTTGCACGTTTTCATTTTCTTGGCTTTTGTAGATCTTAGAGAGCAGATCAGAATGGAAATGTTATCAGCTTATGAGGTAGCTCACATATGAAAGCCAGGGTTTAAATCCACGCTCTCACCACATACCAGCTTCCTCATTCAAACCAGAACTCAGTCCAAATTAGATGCTTTGAAGTCTAGAGCTTAGAAATACCAACAGATACCCTTTGATGGAATAGTTACCCTCTTGTTTATTTTGACTGTGCAAAAGTCCTGCGTCTCTGTTGTTTTTGGTTGATGAAATGGGGGGTTCCATATGGTTGCGTTCCAGAATTGTTTTTTTTTGTTCCTTTTTACAGTTTAGCCTTTGCTAGAAAATCACAGAAGGGTAAATAACAGAATTTCACCTGACTGTTGCACGCTTATGGAATTAGTTTGCAGACAGGTCATACAACACAAATACAATTATAAACCTGAATCATAATTGAATCATTTCTTCCGTTATAATTATTCACATCACCCCTTCCCTGCAGCGAAATGACTCATCCCAGGACAGCAGACTTGCATGCTAACAGATGCAATAACAAATGAGTGTGACTCCCCATATCCCTCACAATGTCTGCCAAAATGCTAAATGTTTTGTTTCTAAAATGTGATAATAATTAATTTCACATGGGATCTCCATCAAATAATGTATGAATATTTCTATCTGTACCAGCTACCCACAATCTGATTAAAATGTGTTTTTTTTTGGAGAACATTTGGATTAAAAGAATATTTCGTCTTTTGACTCTTAGAATGTTATACAGCAAATGGAGAGGACTATAGAGGCAGACAGAACCAGACCAGCCTGCAAGGGGGGAGGCCGTGCCTTTTCTGGAACGAGACTTTCCAACATCCATACAACACCCTCAAATACCCCAATGGTGACGGAGGCCTTGGACCCCACAACTTCTGCAGGTCAGGCAAATAACGTATGGTTGAAAGGAAAGCAAAAAAATTGGGATGGGTTTACTATGGCACAGTGTAATGTCCAAGAAACATAAAAAAATCTGTTACTTTCTGGTGCTTTATTCTTAATGCATTGAGAATGCTTGTATTGGGAATATGATACTGACTTATTAAAGGATACTCCACTTTTTTTGGAAATAGGCTCATTTTACAACTCCCCCAGAGTTATACATTTGAGTTTCACCATTTTCGTATCCATTCAGCCGATTTTCTGATATTTAGAAGAATATCAGTAACCAGACAGTTTCTGGTCTCATTGACTTCCATAGTAGGAAAAAAAATATACTATAGAAGTCAATGAGACCAGAAACTGTCTGATTACTGAAATTCTTCTAAATATCAGAAAATCAGCTGAATACATTCGAAAACGGTAAAACTCAACTGTTTAACTCTGGGGGAGTTGTAAAATGAGCCTGTTTCCAAAAAAAAAGTGGAGTATCCCTTTAAGGTGGACCTGTTCCTTTAAATAAAAGAATGCATTTTTAAGAGAAAATAACCAAGAGGGACATTGTGTGATTTTGGCAATGTGGTGTAAGAATTTTATTGACACATTCTTCAGTGTCTTGTCTCACACTTTATGTCCTCAAAATTTCAGATGTTTTATTCATTGACAGTTTCTCACTGTCTATGACCATGAACCATATTTATATAAGCATCTAAAAAATGATTTAGTCCTGCTTTCCTGTAGCCCAAAGAGTAGAGCATTGGTGCTTGCAATGTCAAGATCATGGGTTTGATTCCCAGGGTAAAAATGGTAAATTGACTGCATTTATATAGCGCTTTCACAGACCCAATGGCCACAAAAGCACTTTACATTTGCCTCACATTTACTCACTCATTTATACACTGCGACAGGAAAGCAAGAACCGATAAGAATGTAAATGTGTACCTTAAAATGCAATGTAAGTCGCTTTGGATAAAAGCGTCTGCCAAATTCATAAATGTGAATGTAAAAATGTCCTTTACTAAAAGGAAGCATTTGCGCTCATATTGTTGCTCAGAAAGTCATTCTGCTGTATTTGACTGTGGTCCATGAGTGTAGGTTTATTTTTTATTTTTTTTCAATCCATTATGTGGACTCAGCAGGGCTTGAAGAGTTTACGTTTGCAAAGTCGCCTCAAATCCCTCTGTACAGAAAACAAACGCAGCAGAGCGACAGCGTGGATGACCGATCGCCTCTTTCTCCCTTCAGCTTCACATTTGTTCTCTAGATGCACATGCTAACCCACCATGCAAGAAACAAAACGTTACTGTCATTGGCCTGTAATAAACAAATTGGTAATAGATTACAAATATGCTGATGCAGTTGGTTCAGGCACACGTGTAACACAATATTCCAACCATAGTCTGTTTATAAAGTGTCAATTTGATAAAAATTCCTTTTTTTCTGGCTGAATTGGCAAATCTGTTGGAGTTCTTGGAGTTTCCTCAGTTGTTATGTCATTCCTTGGACTGACGATAGTAATTGAAAACACAAGGAAGTAGATGAAATATGGCGGTTATTTAGCCAAATTAAGGCCAATTACAGTTACAAACTTCTTAAGGCGAGACACTGCAGGTGAATAGGATAAAAAATTTAACTTACAGATATCACCATGAAACTTTACCAGTTGATTACTCGCATAAATAGGAGAAAAAAATGTATTGCAAGTTTTCTGTAATTTTATGTTTAAATATGCTAATCAGGCTAATTAAATGCCTTATTTTTAGACATAAAATGTCATATAAATCAGGCCAAGAATGATATATCAACAAATCCCTCTGAACAAACCTTCACAATATAGTTAGGAATACCGCTATAAAGTTTGGTGTATGTAGGTGCTACAGAAGTGGAAAATCGTCACTGGAAGTGTGAGAAAAACTCATTTTGAGAAAACGGCCTTTAAAGATTTTTATGGGATTGCGCATTTCGAGTTAAATGGCCCATTTTACTTTCATGATTGGTTGCTGAACAGGAAATGACCATGTTATGATCTGACAGACAGCATTGAAGAGGAGAGAGAGAGCTTTCTAACGGTGTGCGCGGTGACAGGGTGCAGATCGCAATCATGGAGCAGCGGGATGATTTAGAATGCCAACTTTTAATGAAATTAAGGCGAAATCTACACACGCAAACAGACCAAGTG